>NC_057711.1:86322085-86348547 GCF_004010195.1 Chiloscyllium plagiosum
GCTGTTCCAAAAAGCCATCCTGTAAGCATTCCATGAATTCCCTTTCTTTGGATCCACTGGCAACATTATTTACCCAGTCCACCTGCATATTGAACTCTCCCATCATCACCGTGACCTTGCCTTTCTGACATGCCTTCTCTATTTCCCGGTACATGTTGCACCCCTGGTCCTGACCACTGTTAGGAGGTCTGTACATAACACATTTTAAAAATTCCAGAAGATTTGTCAAGTATGATTTCCCTTTAGTGAATCAATGTTGACTTGGAATGAGTCTGTCATCGCTTTCCAAAAGCTTAGTTATTCAATAAAATAGATTTCACTTAAGTGTTTAAAATAATTAGAATATTAAAATTGGTCCACATGAACAGAATATTAGATTGGAGTCAGCTTTTTGAAGCAGAGTCAAAAAGTGTGGCACTGGAAAAGCAGTCAGTCAGGCAGCATCAGAGGAGCAGGAGAGTCAACATTTTTAGCATAAGCTCTTTATCATCCTGATGACACCAACATAGTTGGTCAAATCTCAGATGGTAACGAAACAGGTGGAGGTGGAAAACCTGGAAAAATGGTGCACTGAGAAAAACCTAGCTCTCAATGCCAGAAAAACCAAGGAACTCATTATTGACTTTCGGCAGGATGTTACTCATGCTCCTCCTACACATTAACAGCACAGAGGTGGAACGGATGGAGAGTGTCAAGTTCCTGGGAGTAGTCATCCTCAAGATTTCTTGGACTCTTCATGTAGACGCACTGGTTACAAAGGCCCGACGTCTCTTCTTCCTCAGGCAGCTCAGGAAATTTGGTATGACAGCAAATACTCTTGCCAACTTTTATAGGTGTGCCATCGAGAGCATTCTGTCTGTATGTACCACTACCTGATATGGCAACTGTACCATTCAAGATCGGAGACGGTTACAGAGAATGGTGAACTTGGCCCGGACAATTACAAAGGCCAACTTCCCATCTATGAAATCCAACTACCAGGTCCGCTGTCAAGGAAAGGTTGCCAGCATTCTCAAAAATCCATCCCACCCTCGCAATGTTTTTCTACAACCCCGCCAACAGAGAGAAGGTACAGAAGTCTGAACACAGGCACCAGCCGGTTTTGAAACAGTTTCTACCCTACAGTTGTTAGAATACTGAATGGACTCACATTAACATTCTTAACATTCAACTGTACCTGTGTTTTTGTTTTTGCTGCTGTTTACCTATTAATTACTTATCTATGCTACTTAACTATGTGATATGCCTGTATTGCTTGTAAGACGAAGCTTTTCACTGTGCCTCACTACACGTGACAATAAATTCAATTCAATTCAATTCAATGAAGAGTTATGCTCAAAACATCAACTCTCCTGCTTCTTGGATGCTGTCTGAGCGGCTGTGCTTTTCCAGCACCACAGTTTTTGACTGATATCCAGCATCTGCGGTCTCATGTTCTCCTGGAATTCTGAAGCATTCACACTGTACTTGGAATATTATCGTTGCTTTTTCTCTCTATGGATGCTGCCAGACCTGCTGAGTTTCTCCAACTTTGTGCTTATTTCAGATTTTCAGCATCCACAGTATTTTGGCATTTATTGTAGGAGAGACAGGCAGGAGGCTGGAAGAACACACTTGTCTACCCCTGGCTTGCTGTGTTCTTTCAGTTTCCTGCTTGTCTGCCTTGGATTCCAGCATCTGCAGTTTTTTGTCTCTAACTTTATTGTATGGGATACAGACTTGTGTGGGCCCACGTCGGCAGTAGAGGTTACATAAGCAGAAGACTAGGCCGGCTGTCAGGTGGCATTTAATATCACAGAAATATTGACTCATTTAACTACAGTTGTTTCAGACAATTTGCTGCAAACTTTCAGGAGTGTTAACTGCACCGCAAATTCAATCTAAATGCTGAATGGGAGGCTTTTGGGCCCTCAATGAATTTCCCAGAGCTGGACCCACTGGTTTGGTCCAAGGTTCTATCGGTTTATTTTGCATCTTGGCTAAGCTGAATGTGTATTTTAAACAAAATTCTGCTCCCTGTCTGTCGAATAAACATTGCCCACAAAGCGAGTCAGAGCTTGCTCATTGTTTCTTTCACGAAGAATATAGCGTGCAGAATGTGATGCTACAGAAACACCGGAACAGACAACATTCAGAGGAAACTTTAGTGCCTTTGAATCTAGAACTAGACAGTGATACGTGTAGAATTGTTCAAGTTACTAACCTACAAATCCACTCGCTCACTCCGTCTGAATCCGGAACCAACGCTCGAGCTTCCCGCCCGCTCTGATTGACAGCTGCAGCCTCGGCTCAACCCGGAGCAGCAGCTAACACCGCCCCCTGACTGAATCTGTCGTCGTTTTCTTCGCTCGGAGGAAAGCCATTAATTTCAAGCGTGCAATTTCAAAGACCATATTGTGAATAATGAACAGCTATGAATCACTTTAGGCTAACTCAGCAACTTGTTCTTATGGGCGGGTACTTTTCAGGACTGGTGTTTTTTTTTAGCGCCCGTTTGCAGCACTGTTAGTTACCCTGAGCGTTGTATGTTTGCGGTTTGGGAGACTTTTGCACCATTGTTAAAGGAAATGTGTGCTAAAAACAAGTCTCACCTTCCCAAGAAACTGAATAAGAGTTAAATGCTAGATTTACTGAAGTATTATGAACTTTTTTTTCTTTCCCCACAATATATTGATATTCGTGAACCATTTGGCGTTTTAGCACAGACTGACAACCTTTGCAGTATTTTTTCTCTGGTGCCAACACATAAACTTAGAGATTTGTTAACCTAATTAACTTTATACTTTATCCTGGAGGAATATGAACTCAACCTTTACCTATCCCTGGCGCTCAGCAACGTTTTTTTGTATTTTGATATTTTCTGATCAGCCTGTTCAGAGGTATTATAACACACTTCTGGAGCATCTTGCACCCAGGCATACAGGCTGGAAGGCATGGTGTTTCTGAAATATTGATGTTTTTATTGGCATTGACTACAGGATGGGAAAGTGCCATCGACGTTAGTTCAGTGACTTTAATAACTGGTACATATGGAATGTGGATAGCAATTGGGATAGATTAGTGATTCCAACAGTGTGCTAATGACAGAATCGTGACAGTGCAGAATTGTATCAGTACCAGCTCTCAGAATGAGTGTTGACTGAATATCATTTTCCCATTCTTTCCCTATAACCCTGCAAATTGTTTCCATTTGAATAATAATCCATTGCCATCTTGGATGCCTTCGTTGAATTTGCCTTCATCACGCTTACACACAGAGCATTCCTGACCCTAACTACTTGCTATGTGAACAAATTTATTCTTGCATCACATTTACTTCTTTTGCAAATCAGTTTAAATCTGTGCCTCTCGTTCTTAATCTGTTTATGGTCCAGAAGTTTCTCTCTGTCTATTCTGTCCAGAATACTCATGATTTTGAAAACTAATCAAGTTTCCTGAAAGCCTTCTCCTCACCAAGGCTAACAATCCCGATGTCTCCAATCTATTTTCATACGAAAGTTTCTCAACCTGGAACCTCTTCTGTTCTCTCTATCTCCGATGCACTCACATCCTTCCTGAAATGTGGTGTACAGTACTGTACACAATACTCGAACTGAGATCTAACTAGTATTTTATATATTTTCAGCATAGGGATGTACTTCATCCTACTAGTGATAAAGTAGGCTCTGCTTCTGCACACCCTTTAGAGTGGAACCCTTTACTTTAAACTGCTTCTCCTAGTTCTTTCTAGCAAAATGTATTGTTTCACTTTTCTCCACTTTGAACCTCAAATGCACCCATCTATTCACTTTTAATCAAATTGTCAAGGCCCTTTTGATGTTCTATACTGTTCTCCCCACAGTTTACAATGCTTCCAGGTTTTGTATTGTCTGCAAATCTGAAAATTATCCTCTGTACTCCAAGAGTTTGATCACTAAGATAAATCAGAAAAAGTAAGAATTGTAATATCACCCTGTGGGAAACTCCACTATAAATCTCTCTCCAACCTGAAAAATATGCATTAACCATTTTTCTCTGTTTTCTATCAGCCAGTTAATTTTGGATCCACATAAGGACTTTCCCCTTTCTTCATCAAGCTATAACTTTTCTCACAAGCCTGTTGTGTGGCAGTGTAGAGTCATAGAGATGTACAGCACAGAAACAGACCTTTTGATCTAACTTGTCCATGCTGACTAGATATCCCAACCCAATCTAGTCCCACCTCCCAGCACCCAACCCATATCCCTCCAACCCTTCCTATTCATATACCCATCCAAATGCCTCTTAAATGTTGCAATTGTAGTAGCCTCCACCACTTCCTTTGGCAGCTCTTTCCATACACATACCACCCTCTGACTGAAAAAGTTGTCCCTTGGGTCTCTTTTATATCTTTCCCCTCTCTCCCTAAACCTATGCCCTCTAGTTCTGGACTTCTCCACCACATGGAAAAGACTTTGTCTATTTATCCTATCCATGCCCCTCATGATTTTGCAAACCTCTATAAGGTCACCCCTCAGCCTCTGATGCTCCAGGGAAAACAGCCCCAGCCTGTTCAGCCTCTCCCTGTAGCTCAGATCCTCCAACCCTGGTAACATCCTTGTAAATCTTTTCTGAACCCTCTTCTGTACACAAAACTCTGACCAATAAAAGAAAGCATACCAAATGCCTTCTTCACTATCCTATCTACCTATGACTCCACGGTCAAGGAGCTATGAACCTGCACTCCAAGGTCTCTTTGTTCAGCAACCCTAGGACCTTACCATTAAGTGTATAAGTCCTGCTAAGATTTGCTTTTCCAAAATTCAGCACCTCGCATTTATCTGAATTAAACTCCATCTGTCACTTCTCAGCCCATTGGCACATCTGATCAAGGCCCTGTTGTAATCTGAGGTAACCCTCTTCACTGTCCACTACACCTCCAATTTTTGTGTCATCTGCAAACTTATTAACTATACCTTTTATGCTCATATCCAAATAATTTATATAAATTACGAAAAGTAGTGGACCAGCACCAATCCTTGTGGCACTCCACTGGTCTCAGGCCTCCAGTCTGAAAAACAATCCTCCACCACCACCTTCTGTCTTCTACCTTAGAGCCAGTCTGTATCCAAATGGTGAGTTCTCCCTGTATTCCATGAGATCTAACCTTGCTAACCAGTCTCCCATGGGGAACATTGTTGAATGCCTTACTGAAGTCCATATAGATCACAACTACCGCTCTGCCCTCATCAGTCCTCTTTGTTACTTCTTCAAAATATTTAATCCAGTCTGTGAGCCGTGATTCCCCACGCACAAAGCCATGTTGACTATCCCTAATCAGTCCTTGCCTTTCCAAATACATGTACATCCTGTCCCTCAGGATTCCCTCCAACAACTTGCCCACTATCGATGTCAGGCTCACTGGCCTACAGTTCCCTGGCTTGTCCTTACCACCTTCTTAAACAGTGGCACCACATTAGCCAACCTCCAGTCTTCCGGCACGTCACCTTTGACTGTTGATGATACAAGTATCTCAGTAAGAGGCCCAGCAATCACTTCCCCAGTGTCCCACAGAGTTCTAGAGTACACCTGACCAAGTCCTGGGAATTTCAAGACATCCAGCACTTCCTCCTCTGTAATATAGACATTTTTCAAGATGTCACCATCTATTTCCCTACATTCTATATCTTCCATGGCCTTTTCCACAGTAAATACTGATGCAAAATATTCGTTTAGTATCTCCCCCATTTCCTGTGGCTCCACACTAAGGCTACCTTGCTGATCTTTGAGAGGCCATATTGTCTCCCTACTTACCCTTTTATTCTAAATGTATTTGTAAAAATCCTATGGATTCTTCTTAATTCTATTTGCAAAAGCTATCTCATGTCCCTTTTTTGCCCTCCTGGTTTTCCTCTTAAGTATACTCCTACTGCCTTTATACTCTTCTAAGGATTCACTCGATCTATCCTGTCTATAACTGACATATGCTTCCTTCTTTTTCTTAACCAAACCCTGAATTTCTTTAGTCATCCAGCATTCCCTATACCTACCAGCCTTTCCTTTCATCCTAACAGGAATATACTTTCTCTGGACTCTCGTTATCTCATTTCTGAACACTTCCCATTTTCCAGCCGTCTCTTTACCTGCGAACATTTGCCCCCAATCAGCTTTTGAAAATTCTTGCCTAATACCATCAAAATTGGTGTTTCTCCAATTTAGAACTTCAACGTTTAGATCTGGTCTATCCTTTTCCATCACTATTTTAAAACTAATACAATTATTGTTGCTAACCCCAAAGTGCTCCCCCACTGACACCTCAGTCACCTGCCCAGCCTTATTTTCCAAGAGTAGATCAAGTTTTGCACCTTCTCTAGTAGGTACATCCACATACTGAATCAGAATTTTTTCTTGTACACACTTAACAAGTTCTTCTCCATCTAAACCCTTAACACTATGGCAGTCCCAGTTTATGTTTGGAAAGTTAAAATCCCCTACCATAACCACCCTCTTATTCTTATAGAAAACTGAGATCTCCCTACAAATGTGTTTCTCAATTTCCCTCTGACTATTAGGGTCAAATGCTTTTTGGAAGCTAAATTCAACACATCAACAGCATTACAAAGATGAATGTTTTCTGTCACCTCTTAAAGGAACAAATTATTTAAACAAAACTTTCCCTTAAAGAATCCATGCTGACTCTCCATTACTAGACCATGTAACTTTTTTTATTAATTCAAGTGCTGTGAATGTCAATGGCATTTACTGCTCAACCCTAATTGATCAGAGAATCTGGAGTCACTTGCAGGCCAGACCATTTAAGGATGGTAGTTTCCTTCCATAAAGGAAGGACATTAATGAACCAGATCGGTTTTTCGAAATATGGTCAATACTTTCATTGTCATCTTTGGACTCTAATTGCCGATTTTTTTTATTGAGTTCAATTTCTATCGTCTGCATGGTGAGATTTGAACTTCTGTCCCACAAGGGAAAACATCCTTTCAGCATCCACTGTGTCGAGTTCTATCAAAATCTTGTATATCTCAATAAGTTTGCCTCCTATTCTTAATAGCATTTTACTCTGGCCCAACCTGTCCCCATTGGATCACCTCTCACCTCAGTTATCATTCGAGTAAACATTTTCAGAACTGCTCCTGTTCAGTTATCTGATTTCTTAAGCAAGGAGATTAACATGTAGAAACATAGAATTCTAGATGTTGGCTCACCAATATCCTGTACACATGTAGCAAAACACCCTTTTATATTCTATTCCCCTTGCAATAAGTGACAACATTCCATTTGCCTTGCTAATCACTTGCTGCACTTTCATTTTGATGTTTTCTGTTTCACGTATCAGAATCCCAGACCACAAAATTTGTCATCACTCTCTATTTCAATAACATTTTTTATGTTCTTCCTGCAAAAATGGTCAAAGTCACATCTTCTGAAATTTATACCCCATTTGCAATGGTTTTACTCAGTCATTTAACCTATCTACATCCCTTTGCAGAATCCTTACCTCTAATTCACAACTTATTTTCTCCTCTTATTAATGCATTATCAGCAAATTTAGACATCACAATTTATCTTTTTGTAAACCATATTTATTGCACTGAAATTTTCTAACTGCTCTGCTGTAAGGTTCCTTGATAAGAGATTGTAGCATTTTTTTGTGATTAATGTCAAGTCAGTTGGCCTGCAGTTTTCTGTCTCCCTCCTTCCTTGAACGGTGGAATTACATTTGCTATTTTCCAATCCAATGAGACCTCTCCAGAATGTAGAGAATTTTGACAATTAACTCCAGTCCACCAACTATTTCAGCAGCCACTTCTTTTAAGACCCTAAATAAAACATATTATGACCTGGAGACTTGTCAGCGTTTAGTTCTAATACATTTCTCTGTACTCTCTCCCTTTAGATGATTACAATTTACTATAGGTCCTCCCCCTCTTTAACCATCTGATACACACTTATACCTGGGATTTTATTTGTATTCTGTATTGTGAAAACAGATACAAAGGAATCTGACGTTTTTGGCTAAGGGTGAATTGCATCAGGCCCCATAGCATTTGCAGTATCTAGTGCCTCCAACAGTTTCTTGCTGTCACATGGAGTGAATTGATTTGCTTAAAGATTGCATTTGTGATGCTGAGAGCTCAGGAGAAGGTTGAAATGATTATTCAGTAGGTACCTTGGCTGAAAATGGTTGTAAATGCATCAGTCTTGTTTTTTGTACTAACCACTGGACATCTCCCATCATTGATAGGTTGTTTAATTGGCCACCGCCATTCATAACTGGATGTCTCAGGATTGCAGAACTTAGATCTGATCAGTTTTTATAAGATTGCTTAGCTCTGTCCATTGCAAAATGTTTGTACGGATTGGCAGGCAAGTATTCTTGTGTTGTGGCTTCACCAGGTTGATATCTAATTTTTAGGTATGTCTGGTGCTGCTCTTGCATTGCCTCCTGTGCTGGTCATTGAACTAGTGTTGATCCCTTAAGTGATATGAGGGGCCATAAGGTTCCTGATTTTGCTGTTGAATGCAATTTTGCAACTGCTAATAGCCACTGTGCCTCATGGATGCCAATTTGTGAATTGTTCGATTTTTTTGAAGTCTGTTCCATTCAGTATAATGGTCATGTCACAAAACATGATGGAGAGTATCCTCAGTGTGAAGATGGCACTTCACAAGGATTGTGCAATGGTCACTTTCACCAGTACTCTGGTCAGGCACATCTGTAACAGGTGGATTATTGAGGATGACATCAATAATCCTTCTTGTTAGTTCTTTCATCACCTGTTGGAGCCCCAGTTTAGACATCACGTCCTACTCCAAATAGTGTTTAGAAGCATTGGTTCATGAGCCGAGGGGTGTGTGGGTGATAATCAGCAAGAGGTTTCTTTGCCCATATTTAATCTGATGCCATGCGACTTCCCATTCCTAGGAACACCCCCCCACACACACACACACACACACACACAACTATACCATTGTGCCCACCCACCTTTGGTGGGTCTGTTATGCTGGTAGCATAGGACGTACTCTGGAATGGTAATGGTGCTGTGATTCTGAAAGCAGGTCAGCCTGTTGCTTGACTAGTTTGTTTGACAGCTCTCCCAATTTTGGCAGAAGATGTTAGAAATGAGGATTTTGTGAAAACCAGACTGAGTTTGTAATTTTCCATTCTGGTGCGCAAATTGATGCAAGGTGGTCATCTGGTTTCATTCCTTGTTTTAGACTTTGTAGCAGTTTGTTACAACTGAGTGGCTTGCTAGGTGATTTCAGAGCAACATTAGAGTCAACTATATTGCTTTGGACGTGAAGTCATGTGGAGGCTAGATCAGATAAGGATGGCTGATTTCTTTTCCTAAAGGGCATTACCCAGAAGGGAAGAAACAGTTAAACTTAAGAATGACAGTACGCTCATTTCCAAGATTCACTGCTTTATTTTCCTCTGGGTAGTGAACTAGATGGATTTTGTGACAATTGACAATTGTTACTGGTCAGACCACAGCTGGACTACTGTGAACAGTTTTGGGCTCTTGATCTAAAGAAAGATATACTGGCAGTGGAGGCAATCCAGAGAAGGCTGCCTGGGCTGATAGCAGGAGTGGAGCAGTTGTCTTATTGTGCCTTTACTGATTGGAAACTAGGAAAATGAGAAGCAACCTTATTGAAACAAGTAAGATTCTTAGAGGTCTTGACAGTTTAGACATTGATAGAATCTAGGATCAGAGGGCATAGTTTCAGAATAAGGGGTCGCATATTTGAGGTGAGGTTTATTTTCTTTCTGAGGGCAATGAATCTGTGGAATTCTTTACTGCAGAGGGCTGTTGAGACTGGATCATTAAGTATATTCAAGGCTGAAACAGATAGACGTTTTGATTAAGGAATCAAGGATTGTGGGGGAAAAATTAGAAAATGGAATTGAGGGTTATCAGATCAGCTATGATCTTATTGAATGATGGGGATAACTCAATGGGATGAATGGCCTACCTCAACTTCTACATCTTATAGTTACGTGGTCACTGTTAGATTACCATAATTTCATTTATTTTTGCTTGAATTCAAATTTCAGCATCTACCATAGTGGAATTCAAACCAATGTTCCTAGAGTATTAGCTGAGATTCTGAATTACTAGTCCAATGACATTGCCACTGCACCATTACTTTCTCTCATGTGTGGAATTTTGTTCTCTTGGAGGTATGAATGTGTTTAATTTTCAGTCGTACAGAATAAGTAGGCAATCATTAAGTAGGGTAACATTATTTTTATTTATATAATTGCAATACTGTAGAATAGTTGTTCCATTTCTTGGTTACTATGAATATGTACCTTTTTAACTTGTGTTGTTGTAGTCATTTTATTGGCAGACACATGAACATGTTGGCTGAGATAAATTTTCCAATCTTTTAGAAAAATATTTTATGGGATAATCTCCTCTTCTGTGAGCTCTGCCATGAACTCATTTAATAATATATTGGAGTCCAAGTTAAACATAATGTCTTAGAGCTCCATCCTTTCATTTTATAGTGTTAGTTATGTAGCAATGCTTTAAAGTATGTGTGTGTGTGGGTTTATGTGTTTAGATATTTATAGATTTGTACGGCTGTGTGTGTGTGAGGTGGGTAGGAGGGAGGGAGGTGAGGAAGGAAGGATTCTATTGACTGAAGTGTTTTTTCATTAAATCTGTCTGGATATAGGAACTTAGGTACCTTTCAGAACAAGTAATGATCACAGAGAAACTATTAAAATACAACTCAAGGGAATTATATTGAATGTCATATTTATTTGTCAGGAACTATGTCTAGATATATGGTGCCCATGGTGCAGAGGTTTGAGGCCTGTAAAGTACCTTGTGCATTCCACCTAAAATAAAACACAGGAAGATTTCAAGTGATTGGAAGAGGATGCTCCCTCACATCATGCTAGCATTTTGAGGGTGGATATTTGGGAATATTCTCAGCCAACCTCTGTGATTAGTCCAGTGTTACCTATCCTGCCGAGAACAGACAGAATTCCTCTCTGAGTTGTTAGTCCAAAGGGAATTGAGTGGTAAAAGAATCACCTAGGGGTTGATTACCCATTAGAGTCTGGAACCAATGTTCCCACTAACTTCCTTTTTCTACCATTTCTTGGGTTGAATAGTCCCTGTGTGCATTTTAACGGAGCCACCACTTGTTCATGTCATTTTGACCCTGTCCAAGACACATTTGATTGCAATAAGGTTGCACACCAATGCACAGCTTAGCATTTTCAGTAACGGTAAATCAGTTTGTTTTTTTATGGGATGTGGTCATCACTGGCAAAATCAGTATTGATTGCCCATCTGGAATTGCCTTCACATTGGTGAGCACAGAGCAGCCTGCCTAAATCACTGGAGACCATGTGGCAAAGGTACTCCCAACAGGGCCCAGAAGGAAGAACTACAGACAGTGCTAATCAAAGAGGACATGCCCTCAAAGGACAGGACTCAAGATGGCTTTTGCCATTACTAGTAATACTGCCCCTCCCCATTTCAAATGGCCATCTCACACCTTGTATGCATGTGCATAATTATAAAGGCGCAATAAATTTATTCTCCTACAGCTTCTCATACAAAGTTCTTCTTTGCACTTTCTTTTAACACCCTAGAGCAGCTGTTATTGTTTCGTAAGTTTGTTGCAAGTTGATGAGAATTTAGCAAAGTGGCTGCTTGGTCCTGTGCCTATTCTGCACACTGCAGCTCCTGGTGAGCCCAGCCAGATCCTCAAGTACATTATGAATGTGGTGTGACTTGGAGAAGTGAGGTTGCTCCCTCTTGGAGCTCAGTGACAGGCAAACAGCAGTTGTTCCACTCTGATATCCAGCCCAGCTCCATACTTGGAAGCCTATTAAGCACAGCCCAGGATGAGTTGCTCCCTGCTGTGCAGTAACTGAATGCCCAGGTAGCTGATATTTTTTCATAGAATCCCTACAACGTGGAAATGGGCCATTTTGGCCCAACAGGTCCACACTGACCCTCCAAAGAGCATCCTACCCAGACCTATCACCTCTACCCTGATCTACACATCCCTGAACGCTATGGGCAATTTAATATTGCCAATCCATCTAATCTGCACATCTTTGAACTGTAGGAGGAAACCGGAGCACCCAGTAGAAATCCATACAGACACGGGGAGAATGTGCAAACTCCACACAGACAATCGCCCAAGGCTGGAATCTTGTTGTCAATCTGTCTGTTAAGCTGCGCATGGGCATAGAGACAGTCTGGGGAAGGCAGTGTGGTGGGGGGGCTCAACAAGAAGGTTACCTCAGATTACAACAGGATCTTGATCAAATGGGTCAATTGGCTGAGAAATGACAGATGGAGTTCAATTTAGATAAATGTGAGGTGCTACATTTTGGGAAAGCAAATCTTAGCAGGACTAATACACTTAATGGTAAGGTCAGAGGGAGTGTTGCTGAACAAAAAGACCTTGCAGTGCAGGTTCATAGCTCCTTGAAAATGGAGTCGCAGGTAGGTAGGATAGTGAAAAAGGCGTTTGGTATGCTTTCCTTTATTGGTCAGAGTATTGAGTACAGGAGTTGGGAGGTCATGTTGCGGCTGTACGGAACATTGGTTAGGCCACTGTTGGAATACTGCGTGCAATTCCAGTCTCCTTTCTATCAGAAAGATGTTGTAAAACTTGAAAGGGTTCAGAAAACATTTATAAGGATATTGCCAGGGTTGGAGGATTTGAGCTATAGGGCGAGGTTGAATAGGCTAGGGCTGTTTTCTCTGGATCATCGGAGGCTGAGGGATGGCCTTATAGAGGTTTATAAAATCTTGAGGGGCATGGATAGGACAAATAGACAAAGTCTTTTCCCTTGGGTAACAGAGTCCGGAACTAAAGGGCATAGGCTTAGGATGAGAGGGGAAAGATATAAAAGAGACCTAAGGTGCAACATTTTCACTCAGAGGGTGGTACGTGTATGGAATAAGCTGCCAGAGGAAGTGTTGGCTGAGTACAATTGCAACATTTATGAGGCATTTGGATGGGTATATGAACAGGAAGGGTTTGGAGGGATATGGACCAGGTGCTGGCAGGTAGGACGAGATTGGGTTGGGATGTCTGGTCAGCATGGACGATTTGGACCAAAGGGTCTTTTTCCATGCTGTACATCTCTGTGACTCTATGACTCTATCTTTACCATGTCATCTTTCTCCTGGCCCAGCAAGACTCGCAGTCCTTTTTTGAAAGTGTCTGTCACACAGTGGTGGTGCAAGAAGTCAACACTCTTCTGACCTTCCCCAACCCCTTTCCCAAATCATTGATATAGAGGCACAGAGTCATACGGAACAGAAACAGATTCTTCAGTTCAACCAGTTGATGCCGGGCATACTCCCAAACCAAACTAATCCTACTGCCTGCTCCTGGCCCATATCCCTCCAAACGTTTCTTATTCATGTAAGTATCTAAGTGTCTTTTAAACATTGTAACTGTGCCCACATCTACCACTTTCTCAGGAAGTTCATTGAGGAGCTACTGCAACTGGAACTTATGTCGTCCACCATCAAGATGCCAGTGCTCAGCATTATGGGCAAAGGCAATCACTGGCCATCCAAAATGTTGAATGTGACTTTGCAACCTTTCCACAAAAAAAAATAGGGAATTGGACAAATATTTGATTGCTAACAAATGTTACTGGAAAGTGCAAAGGATAGTTAGACTTAGTTAGATAGCCCTTTCAAAGAGTCAGCTGAATAGCCTCCTTCTGTGCTGTACTATTCTGTAGTCTATGAATTTGCCTCAGAAGGCAGTGAAGGCACAATTATTAAATATTTTAAAGCTGTGCTAAATGAGTTCCTTGTGGGGCAAGGCAATCAGTGGTTGTAGGGAAGAGATGGGAATGAGGAATTTGGAACACAAACAAATCAGTCATTAACTTATTGTATGGAAGAGCAGGCTTAATGAAGCAAATCTTGTCATCCTATTTTCTATGTTCATACATCCTCCAAATCTAGAGTGCTCACCACACACTCCACTCTGCTCAAATTTCCAGTACTCAAGGTCGCATTGGAGCTCAGTCCATGTGACCATTTGTTTTGACATATTGCTTCTAAATTATGTAGTCCTCTCTTTGCCATGCTTTCCCCTCCCACACAAGCCCACTAACGAACTACAGGACTCATCATAAATATATTCAATAGAAATCAACATTGCAGGTACACAACGAAATGTATCAGGTATGACAATTCATGAGAGTGAGGTATGACCAATTCTTAGCAATAATACAAGACTCTAATTGCAAGGAAGTGGTATAGATAATCCAAATAATTGAATGAATGTTCAGAGATACAGAGGCATTCTTTTCCAACCATTACCTAAGTACATCTGCTGTAAATTCAGGTTTTCTTCCAGCTGTAACACAATTGTTCGTTTGGATTCCTGTTGATGAGACTGGATATAGAGTTAATGTGTTTATATTACCTATTAGACCCTCATTTTACTTGCCTGTGTGTTTTGCAAACGATTTAAAGGGAAGCATTGTATGTTTTTTTTCGACTGCACAAAAGTCCTTTTAGCTGATGAAGTACTTTTCTAGTCAATGAAGGTGGAAATGCAGGTGGAAAGAGCAGTCACTAAAGCACATAATGCCCTTAGCTTTCATAATAGGGGTATGGAGTTTAAGTACAAAGAAGTAATGTTGAACTTGTTTAAGATATTTGTTAGACATCAGCTAGAGTATTGTGTACAATTGTGGGTGCCCACATTTTAGAAAAAATGTGAATGAATGCAGCAGCAATTTACAAGAATGCCCTCTATGGTATCAAGCTTCTTGAGAGTTGTTGAAGCTGACTTATCCAGGCAAGTAGGGAGTATTCCATAATGCTCCTGACTTCTGCCTTACAGATGATGTACAGGCTTTGGGAAGTCAGAAGGTGAGTTTTTCACTGCAGTATTTGTAGCCTCCTGTTGTAGCCACTATATTTATATGGTGAGTACAGTTGAGTTTTTGGTGAATGGTAAGTCCTTAGGATGTTGATAGTGGGGAATTCAGTGATGATTATTGGAGTGGTCATTGCCATACATTTGTGTGGCACAAATGTTACTTGCCACTGTCAGCCCAAGCCTAGATGTTATCCAGGTTTTGTTGCATTTAAGCATGAATGCTTCGGTTTATGAGGAGTCACGATTGTTACTGAGAATTGTGTAATCATCGCCAAACTTCTGACCTTATGATGAAGGGAAGGTCATTGATGAAGCAACTGAAGATAGTTGGCCTAGGACAGTAAGCTGAGGGAATCATGCGGCTTAGCTCACATGGTTAAAGCATGATGCCAGTAATGCCAAGATCATGAGTTCAAAACCCATGCTTCTTTAGGAAGGATGTTTTTAAACTTGAAAGGGTGCAGAAAGAATTTGCAAGGATGCTGGCAGGACTGGAGGGTTTGAGCTATATGGAGAGGCTGAATAGGCTGGGGCTTTTTCCCTGGAGCGTCAAGACTGAGGGGTAACCTTATAAAGATTTATAAAATCATGATGGCATAGACAGAGTAAGTACTCAAGATCTTTTCCCTGGGCTGGGTGAGTCCAAAACTAGAAGGCACAGTTTAAGGTGAGAGGGGAAAGATTTAAAAGGGACCTGAGGGGTAACATTTTCACGCAGAGGGTGGTACATGAATGGAATGATCTGCCAGGGGAAGTGATGGAGGTGGGTACTATTACAACATTTAAAAGGCATCTGGTATATGACTAGGAAGGGTTAAGAGGAATATGGGCCAAATACTGACAAATGGGATTAGGTCAGATAAAAATGCCTGGTCAATGCAGATGAGTTGGACCAAAGGGTCTGTTTCCTTGCTGTCTGTCTCTATGACGAGTCCTGCTATCTCCCCGGTGGTCTAGTGGTTACAATTTGATGCTTCGCTGCCGCAGCCCAGGTTTAATTCCTAGTCAGAGAATGAGAATATATTTTATGGCCACACTAGTCTGAAAATACCTGATCTCATCTGATCTTGGAAGCTAAGCAAATTCAGGCCTGGTTAGTACTTGGATGGGAGATTACCTGGAAATACCAGGTGCAGTAGGCTTTTAGGGTCTGTTATGAGACAGTGGTGGTATCCCGACCCTGTGCTGAGAGATCAAGGCTTGTGCCCCTTTATTTACATGTGGAGAGTCCTTGACACTGAGCTCCTCAGAGTCAGATATCAGAGTGAACAGAATGTCTGATACTCCTGTTCTTAACTGTCAGCCAAGTTCCCTGATGAGGCCCATCTGGCTGACCTCATTGCAATCACGATACCAGGTTCAAGTCCAAAATCCTCCAGAGATGTGTATTAACACTTCTGGACAGGTTGATTAGTAAAATATGGTGAATAAAAAAAAACTGAGGAAATTCTGCACAGCTGTCCTGGTGCTGAGATGACTGATCTCCAATAGCCATAGTGTGGCAGATATGACTCTAATCAGTAGAGAGTTTGACATCTGATTCCCATTAATTCCAGCTTAGCTAGGGATGCCTGTTGCCACACTCAGTCAAATGCAGCTTTGATGTCAGGGCTATCACTCTCATCTCTCCTCTGAAATTTAGCTCTTCTGTCCATATTTGAATCAAGGCTGTAATGAAATCAGGAGATGAGTGGTCCTAACGGAACCCAAACTGAACAGGTTATTGCTGAGCAGGTACTGCTTGATAGCATTGTTGATGAAACTTTCCATTACTTTAATGATGATCAAGATTGGACTGATATGGCATTAATTGGCTGGGTTGGATTTGTGCTGCTTTTCACACACCTGGGCAGTTTGCCACATTGTCAGATCAATGCCAGTGTTGTTGTAGCTGTACTGGAGCAGCTTGGCTAGGGGTTTGGCAAGTTCTAGACCACAAATCTTCTGTACTATTGTTGGAATGTCATTAGAGCCCTTAGTCTTTGCAGTATCCAGTCCTCCAACCATTTATTGAATAAAATTAGCTGAAGAATGGCATCTGTTATACTGGGGACACTAAAAGAGGCCAAAATGGATCATCCACTTGGCACTTCTTATTGAAGATTGTTGTAAATGCATTAGCTTTATGTTTTGCACTGTGCCGTCGTCTCTGCTGGATCTGTCCTGTGGTCAGGGAGAAAGTGAGGACTGCAGATGCTGGAGATCAGAGCTGAAAATGTGTTGCTGGAAAAGCGCAGCAGGTCAGGCAGCATCCAAGGAGCAGGAGAATCGACGTTTCGGGCATGAGCCCTTCTTCAGGAATCGACGTTTCGGGCATGAGCCCTGAAGAAGGGCTCATACCCGAAACGTCGATTCCTGAAGAAGGGCTCATGCCCGAAACGTCGATTCTCCTGCTCCTTGGATGCTGCCTGACCTGCTGCGCTTTTCCAGCAACACATTTTCAGCTCTGATCTCCAGCATCTGCAGTCCTCACTTTCTCCTAGAAGATATTCCTGAAGAAGGGCTCATGCCTTAAACGTTGATTCTCCTGCTCCTTGAATACTGCCTGACCTGTCCTGTGGTCAGACAGGAGATATCCAGGGATGGTGATGGTGATGTTTGGGATTGTGATTGAGGTATGATTCATGAGTGTTACTATGTCAGGCTGTAGTTTGACTAGTCTGTGAGATAGCTCTCTTTCAATTTAGAGATTAGCTCTCAAATGTTAGCAAAGTGGACTAGGTTGATGCCAGGTAGTCCATCCAGTTCTGTTTCTTTGTTGAGATTTTTGCAGCAATTGATACAACTGAGTGGCTGAGATGGCAATTAAAGTGAACCACATTACTGTGGTTCTGGAGTCAGATGTAGGCTAGACCACATGAAGCTGCCAGATTTCCTTCCTTGTGAACTAGATGGGTTTTCCAATAATCGACAATAGTCTCATGGTCACCAGTACATTTTTAGCTCAGATATTTTGAATTCAAATTCCATCATCTGCCATGGCGGGATTTGAACCCAAGTACCCAGACCATTAACTGAGTTTCAAGATTAATAGTCCAGTGAAAATACATTGACTCCCTTGAGCTGTATATCCCTTGGTATCCAAGATTCACAGGATTGAATGGTCCCACCATTTTCTTTACTGAAATATGTGGGCCTCTGTAGTCTCCATATTTCCTTCTTGAGTGTATCCCACTGTTATGAGACAGATTTGCCTAAAAGTATCTGCCTCTACTCAGGCCAAATCATATCTGATCTTCTTAAAGTCAGCCTTCCTCCAGTTGAGAACTTTGATTTCACGCCATCTTTGTCATTTTCCAAAACAGTCTTTAATGTAAAGGAATTATGATTGCTTTCTGCAAAATGCTCCCCCACTGATGCTTCAACCACTTGCCCAGCTTTATTAGCTAAAATTAAGTATTATGTATTAGCTTTAAAAGCTATCCTGGATGTGTTTTAAGAATTCCATTCTCTTCAAACATTTCACACAATGATTATCCCAGTTAATGTTGAAGTTGAATGGGAAAGTTGAAATCCCCTACTATCACTATTCTATTACAGTAGTTTTCCTGTACCCATGGGGGATATGTTCCAAGACCTACTGCGGACGCTTGAAGCCGCAGATAGTCACAAACTCATTCTTTTAAATGGGAAATTTACCTCTCCTGGTTCTGGAATGTTCCATTTAATATATTCAGGCCATGGTAAATGGCAGGTAACTGAAATCACAGAAGCTGACTCCACAGATACACACTTGCCAGAAATTGCCTACATGTCTGCAGTTCTACTTCTCTCTGATTGCTGGTAGTGTATTATAGGCCCCCTAACAATGTCATTGCTTGTTTTTGGATTTTATGTTCTTCCTATATGGCTTCATTTGAGGAACCTTCTAAGATTCCATCTCTCTATTCTGCTGTCATAATTTCCTGATCAAAATGGCAACACCTCCTCCTGCTTTACTTCCTTCTCTGTCTCACCGGAAGACCCTGTATCCTGGAATATTGAGCTACCAGTCATGTCCCTCTCTCAACAATGCCTCAGTGGCAGCAATGACATCATATGCTCATGTTTTAATTTGTGTCCTCAACTCATCTGCCTTGATTGTCAGATTTACAGCATTGAAATAAATATCATCCAACCTTGCCAATCTCACTTGGGCCTTGACTGGCCCATAATGTTTATGCCTTTCTGAATCACTGGTTGTCACTTCTCTTTTTGGCTATTCTTCTTCCTCTGAATGTCACTCCCATTGCCAAGTCAGTTTAAACCCTGTCCATCAGCACTAGCAAACCTCCTTGCAAGGATGCTGGCCCCACTTTGCTTCAGGTACAAACTGGCCACCTTGGTCACAATGAACGGAAGAGCCTTGGGAAAAGTTGATGAGCGGAGAGGTCTAGGAGTACAGGTCCATTGTACCCTGAAGGTTGCTGCACAGGTGGATAGAGTGGTCAAGAAGGCATATGGTATGCTTGCCTTCATCGGACAGGATATTGAGTATAAAAACTGGCAGGTTCATGTTAAAATTTACAAGACTTTGGTTCGGCCGCATTTGGAATACTGTGTACAGTTCTGGTCGCCACATTACCAAAAGGATGTGGACACTTTGGAGAGAGTGCAGAGAATGCTTACAAAGATGTTGTCTGGTGTGGGACGTGTGAGCTATGAAGAGAAGTTGAGTAGGTTAGGTTTGTTTCCATTAGAAAAAAGGAGATTGAGAGGGGATCTGATTGAGGTTTACAAAATCATGAAGGGTATAGACAGGGTAGATAGAGATAAGCTTTTTCCCCAGGGTGAAGGATTCAATAACGAGAGGTCATGCTTTCAAGGTGAGCAGTGAAAAGTTTAAGGGGGATACACGCGGCAAGTACTTTACACAGAGGGTGGTGGGTGTCTGGAAAATGTTGCCAACAGAGGTGGTAGAGGCAGGCACGGTAGATTCATTAGAAATTGGACAACAGGTTTAGACAGTAGATTTGGATCGGCTCAGGCTTGGAGGGCCAAAAGGCCTGTTCTTGGGCTGTAAATTTTCTTTATTCTTTCTTTGTTCTTGTACAGATCCCATTGTGCCTGAAAATGATCCCAATATCCCAGAAATCTAAAGCCCTCCAATCCTGCACCATATGTCAGCCATGCATTCATGTGGACTAATCTCCTAATTCCTATACTTATTCCCACATTACACTAGGTATCTTTTGCCTCCTATTCTTTAAAGTTCTTCCTAGCTCCCTAAACTGCAATTTCAGGACTTCATCTTTTTACCTGCCTATGTGGTTGATGCCAGTGGGTACCACGATATCAGTCTGTTTGCTCTTTTCCATCGGAATGCCTGTAGCAGTTCAGTGACATCCTTGACTGCAGCATGGTGGTGGTGGTGGGGGGGGGAGGAGGGGGGTGCGGGAGGTACAATGTACATCCTTGAGTCTCTTTAACAACCACAGAAATTCCTGTCTGATCCCTCTTACAGATGCACCATAGAAAGCATCCTATCTGGGTGCAGCACTGTTTGGTATGGCAACTGTTCTGCCTAGGGCTGTAAGAAGCTACTGAAAGTTGTGAACACAGCCCAGACCATCATGCAAGCTAATCTCCCATCCGTGGACTCCATTTACACTTCTCATTGCCACAGAAAAGCAGTCAACATCTTCAAAGAACCCTCCTACCCTGGAAATGCTCTCTTCCAACCTCTTCATCAGGCAGAAGATGCAGAAACTTAAACACGTATACCAACAAGTCCAAAACAGCTTCTTCCCCACTGTTATTAGACTGCTAAATGGACCTCTGTAATTACACATCTAATGTTGATCATGCTTTTGTGCACCTCCTGTAACCTTGTATGCCTCGCTCTGTCTAAATATCCTATGATCTATATGTTTTAATATGTTATGATCTGCCTGTATTGCTCACTAAAGAAAACTTGTCACTGAACTTAGGTCCAACCGATAACAACAATAAGTCTAAATCAAATCAACCTTAAAATTGAAACCCTTACCACTACAGCCCCAATGTTCTTTTTCCTCCCCACTTGTGCAGCAGAGTCATCTATTGTGACATGAAATTGGCTGTCACTGCTATTCCATACACATTCATTTCTCCCAAAAGTATTGAAAACGGTACATCTATTAGAAAGGAGTATGGTCACAAGGGACTCCTGCACTACTTGGCTTCTTTCACTCTGCCTTGTGGTCACCCTTGCCCTTCTGCCTGTTCGGTCTGCACCTGCCCCACCACCTCACATAATATCTTTCTCAATATTGTTGATGCTTCACAGCAAATTCGCCTGCAGCTTCAGCTCCGAAATGCAGTATGCCAGTAACTGCAGCTGGATACATTTCTTGTACATGTGTTCACCAGGGACTTGTCACCTCTACTGCCCTTTTCTTAAAAAAAATAATGTAGACACGATGAGCCAAATGATCTCCTTCTATACTGTAACACTTCTCTGATTCACACAGTAGACAGGACCGTAAAGAAATAATGCAAACATGCTGAAAAGACACAATAGAATCATAGGAGATTGTAATCCACATATAAACTGGAAAAACAAGATGAGCAAAAGGAGACTATTGAAGAATTCATAAAATGTTTTCAGAATAGGTTCTTAGAATAACAGATTCTGGAACTGAGCGGAAAGCTCGATCCTATTGGGCCTGCTTTTGTGCAAGAGACAGGGTTAACTAATAGTCTCATGATGAAGACACCCATTAAGTGGTAGCAAGAATGATATTGAATTTTACATTTAGTTTAGAGTGAGTGGAGTAGGTCTCAGATTATTTTTAAAATTAAGTATGAGAAATTGTAAGACCATATCAATAAGACATACGAGCAGAAATTTGGCCTTCCTGAGATATGGAGCCTAAAACTGCACACAATATTCCAAATGTGTTCTGAGCAGAGCCTTACAGAGCCACAGAGGTACATCCCTGCTTTTGTATTCAAGTCTTCTCAAAGTAATTGCCAATATTGCATTGCAGATTTCTGAATTTTCTCCCCATTTAGAAAATAGTCAATGCTTCTATTCTTCATACCAAAGTGCATGACCTCACACTCTCCCACATTGTACTCCATCTGCCACTTCTTTGCCCAGCCTCCCAACCTGTCCAAATTCTTATTTGGCCTCCTCAATATTATCTGTCCCACTACTTACCTGCACACTTAGCCAGAATGCTCTTAGTTCCTTCATCTAGATTATTAATGTATAAAATAAAAAGTTGAGACCCCAACTCAGACCCTTGTGGAACATCACTTGTCACCGGCTGCCATCCTGAGAAAGACCGTTTTTATCCCTACTCTCTGCTTTCTGCCAGACAGCCAATTTTCTAACCATGCTACCTTACCGTGAAGACCATGGGCCCTTATCTTATTCAGTAGCCTCCTGTGTGGAACCTTGTCAAAGGCCTTCTTGAAGTCCCGGTAGATAACATCCATTGGCTCGCCTTGGTTTAACCTGATTGTTACTTTCCTCAAAGAAGTCTAGCATAGTTGTCAGGCATGACATCCCCTTGATGAAACCATGCTGACTTTATTTTACCATACACTTCCAAGTATTCAGAAAACTCATCCCTCACAATGGACTGCAAAATCTTACCTACATCTGAGGTTAGGCTAATCAGCCTGTAATTTTCCATCTTTTGCCTTACTTCCTATTTTAAACAGGGGTGTCACATTAGCGATTTTGCAGTCCTCTGGGATCTTCCCTGACTTTAGCAATTCCTGAAAGATCACCATTAATACCTCCACTATTTCTTCAGAACTCTGGGGCATAGTCCATCTGGTCCAGGTGACTTATCTACCTTTGGGCCATTCAGGTATTCTAGCACCTTCACCTTGGTGATGGCCACCATCCTTAGCTCTGCCCCCTCACTCCCTTGTATTTTTGGGATATTACTTGTGTTTTCCACTGTGAAGACTGACGCAAAATAATTATTCATTTCCTCAATTCCCCACTACGATCTCTCCAGCATCATTTTCCACTGGTCCAATGTCCACTTTTGAGGGCATGAAAGCAGAGCTGTCCAAAGGGAATTCACAAATTAGTTTTAAAGATAGGTCAGTAGATTTACAATAAACAAATAGATACATCCCAAAGAGTAAGAAAAATTGAAAGTGATAGGCTCACCGTCTGTTGTTAATTGGAAAAATTAAAGATAATATTAGACTTAAATAAAAAGCACATAAAGATATGGCAGATTAATTGAATGGGCAACTTAAGTTGGTCTTCATTAGTGAGAATACAAGTAACATCACCGAAGCAACAGTAAAGACCCAGCTCTTAGAGTTCTTTAAGGAAGTTATGTGCTGTGGATAAAGGAGATGGACAGATGTACCATACCTCCAGAAGATATTTGAAAAAGCATCACATAAAAAGTTATTGTTGAGAATGAAAGTTCATGCTATGGGGGTAGCATTTTGCCCTGGATAGAAAATTGGACAAGCAGGAGGCTGGAAGAGTACATCAAGCCAGGTAGCATCAGGAGGTGAAGAAGCCAACCACCCCGGCTGACCCATCGTCTCCGCATGCTCCTGCCCCACCAAACCCATTTCTTCCTAACTCGACACCATCTTCTCCCACTTGGTCCAGGAACTTCCATCAACATCTGGGACACCAACCATTCTCTCCACCTCTTCGGAAACTTCCAACTCCCCGGTCCCCAGCGCAGGCCCTATACATGTCCATTCCCCACAAGGACAGCCTGCAAGCCCTCGGTTTCTTTCTCTCCAACAGGTCCATCAAGTCCTCCTCCACCAATATACTCCTCCATCTCGCTGAATTAGTCTTCACCCAGAATAACATTTCCTTCAACCTTCCCATTTCCTCTGAATCCAGGGGATGGCCATGGGCACTTGCATGGGCCCTAGCTATGCCTGCCTCTTTGTCAGCCATATTGAACAGTCCCTCTTCACTATGTACATAGGTACTGTTCCCCAACTCTTCAGTCGTTACATTGATGACTGCATCGGTGCTGCATCCTGCAGCCAGGCTGAACTGCAGCAATTCATCAACATTGCCAACAATGTTTACTCTGTCCTTAAATTCACTCGGTCCATCTAGGACATCTACCTCCCTTTCCTTGACCTTTCCGTTTCCATGTCCGGCGACAGTTTACGGACTGACGTTTACTATAAGCCCACAGACTTCCATAACTATCTGGACTCCACCTCCTCCACCCATATCCTGCAAAAACTCCATCCCGTTTCCCCAATTCCTCCATCTCTGTTGCAACTGCTCTGACGAGGAGACATTCCACTCCCCAGCATTCCAGATGTTCACCTATTTTAAACAACATGCTTTTCTTCACTTTGTCATCTAGACAGCCCTCCACCGGACCTCCTTCATTCCCTACCCCACTGCTCTAGACCTCCTCCATTCCCTACTCCACTGTTCTAAACCCCACCAAACATAACAAAGACAGGGTCCCCCCTTGTCCTCACTTTCTATCCCACCAATCTATGCATCCAACATATCACCCTCAAACACTTCCGCCAACTCCAACTAGACTACACCACCAAGAACATACACCCTCCCCACCCTCTCTGCCTTCTGCAAGAACTATTCCCTTCGCCAGTCCTTGATTCATGCCTTCCTCTTTACCAACCCTCCCAAATCTCCCAGTACTTTCCCCTGCAACCATAAAATATGCAAAACCTATCAGCACGTCACCTCCCTCACCTATATCTAGGACCTCAAACAGTCCTTCCAGGTGGGACAGAGGTTCACCTGCCTCTCCTCCAACCAAGTTTACTGTATCCGGTGCTCCCTATTTGGTCTTCTCGACATCGGTGAGACCAAACATGAACTAAGGGCACATTTTGCCAAGCATTCTCAACCAGACCCATAAGGGCAAGCCTGACCCCCACCCCACCCCCCACCCCCGGTCACTGCCCATTTCAATTCTCCTTCCCACTCCCTCTCCAACATGTCCTTCCTCAGTCTCCTCCATTGCCACAGTGAATCAGACCAAATTTGAGGAACAACACCTCATCTTCTGCCTGGACAGTCTCCAGCCCGGAGGACTCAACATTGAGTTCTCTAATTTCAAATAACTTTCCCAGCTATCCTGCGACTCCCCTCCATCCCTCCAACTGATCCCTCCTTCCAGCTACCAACCGGATTCATTCCTCCTATCGAACTATCATGTCATACCTACCATATGTATTCACCTATCTCCACCTCACCACTCTGCCCCTCTCCCCATCCATAACCCTCCCCCGCCCCTTCGCCCTTTTATCTGCTAATCTCCCAATCCCCACCTCCATTCCTGAAGAAGGATTACACCCAAAAGGTCAGACATCTCCACCTCTTGTTGCTGCCTGGATGGCTGTGCTGTTCCAGCCTCCTGTTTGTCTACTTTGGATTCCAGTGTCTGCAGTTCTTTTGTCTCTAACATGGACAAAAAAATTGGCTGGCTAACAGGAAGCCCATAGCAGGCATAACTGGGTCTTTTTCAGGTTGACAAGATATATAGGTTACAAGAGCAGGACGTTATGTTGGAGCTGTACAAAACTTTGATTAGTCCACAGCTGGAGAACAGTGTTCATTTCTGGTCACCACACTATAGGAAGGATATGATTGTATTGGAGAGGCTGCAGAGGAGGTTCACCAGGAATTTGCTTCAGATGGACCATTTTAGCTATGAAGGGAAGCTGGATAACTGCAGATTGTTATCTTCAGATCACAGAGAAAACTGAGATGGAAACTGATTGAAGTTTATAAAATTATGAGGGACATAGACAGGGTGGACAGAAAGCAGCTATTCCCTTTAGATGAAAGGTCAATAACAAGGTGGTATGGTGTTAAGGTTAAAGGCAGTAGATTTTGCATGAATTTAAGTAAAAAGACTTTCTTTCAGAGGGTGGTGGGAATCTGGAATGCACTGCCTTGGAGAATAGTTAAGGTGGAAACCTCAAAACTTTTAAAAATTATTTGGATGAGCACTTTAAATGTCATAACATTCAAGGCAATGAATCAAGTGCTGGAAAATGGGACTAGTGTAGATTTAGTTAAAACTCACAGAACACCAGGTTATAGTCCAACAGGTTTAATGGAAGCATTAACTTTTTGAGTGCTGCTCCTTCATCAGGTGGTTGTGGAGCAAAGATCGTAGGACACAGAATTTATAGCAAAAGTTTACACTGTGATGTAACTGAAATTATATATTGAAAATGACCTGGATTGTTTGTTAAGTCTCTCATCTTTTAGAATGGGCATATTTGTTTCAGTTGTTTAAATGTAAACCCCAGAACTTTCTTAAAGTTGCATTCTCAAGTGAACTTTAACAGTAGGTGCCATGTTGGCCCATTTTTATAAATGACCTGGAGGAGGGGCTAGAAGGTTGGGTGAGCAAGTTTGCGGATGATACGAAAGTCGGTGGAGTTGTTGACAGTGAGGCAGGATGTGTCAGGTTACAGCGGGATATAGATAAGCTGCAGAGCTGGGCAGAAAGGTGGCAAATGGAGTTCAATGTGGGTAAGTGTGAGGTGATTCACTTTGGTATGAGTAACAAAAAGATGGGGAACTGGGCTAATGGTTGGATGCTCGGTAGTGTGGATGAGCAGAGGGATCTTGGTGTCCATCTTTGAAAGTTGCCACCCAGGTAAATAGTGCAGTGAAG
>NC_057711.1:86348668-86500697 GCF_004010195.1 Chiloscyllium plagiosum
AGGGTTGACCGTGAGAACCTTTTTCCACGTATGGAGTCAGCTGTTACGAGGGGGCATAGCTTTACATTAAGGGGTGGTAGGTATAGGACAGGTGTTAGTGGTAGATTCTTTACTCGGATAGTCGTGAGTTCATGGAATGCCCTGGCAGTAGCAGTGGTGGACTCTCCCTCTTTATGAGCATTTAAACGGGCATTGGATAGGCATATGGAGGATAGTGGGCTAGTGTAGGTTAGGTGGGCTTGGATTGGCGCAACATCGAGGGCCAAAAGGCCTGTACTGCGCTGTATTCTTCTATGTTCTATGTTCTATGAAGGTGTGAGGCTGTCTGAGTGTAGATTTTGTGTAGTTTTGCAGACTCAATGAGCCAAAGGTTCTTTTCTGTATTTTATAATTTTATGGTTCTATGAACCACGATTAAAAATATTCAACAATGTAATGATTGTCCATTACACAGGTTTATAATTAGTGAGTCCAATTGGCTGAAGATTGATACCTATGATGTTGTAAGGGATCATTCACTGGGCACTTCTGCTTGAAGACTTTGAAATGCTTGGCCTTTCCTTTTGCACTGATGCACTGGACATTCCCATCATTGTTTGTGGAGCCCATCCTTCAGTCAGTTGTTTAATTGTCCAGCACCGTTTACTACTGGATGTAGAAGACTCCAGAGCTTAAACCTGATCTGTTGTTTTGCTCAATCAATCACATGCTGTTTATGTTGGTTGAAATGCAAATAGTTCTGATCTGTAACTTCACCAATTTGACATTGCATTTTTAGGTATGCTTTGTGCTACTCCTGACATACATTCTTCATTGAACCATAATTGAACCCTTTATTCGGATGTGTCAGACCAAGAGGTTGTACATGGTGGTTGAATGCAATTCTATTGTTCAGCTTCAAATGTAGACCTAGTTTACCCACTATCTCATTTGAAACTCATCCAGCTTTGTAACAGAACTGCTGAGCCACTCATGGTAATAAATTTTGAAGATTCCCCACCCAGATTACAATCTATGCCCTTGTCATCTGTGTTTCTTCTTCCAATTGGTGTTCTTCAAGCATTATTTCACCACAGTCAGCTTTATTCTATAAAACAAGTCTTCATCATCTAAACATTTGTTAAATTGGCAACATTATTAGTGAAGCTATCACTGGTAACTTAAGAACAGAAGCAGATTTAATTTAGTATAGTTTGAGGCAAAGTAAATTTTGTTTGTACGATGATAATTATTAAAGGCAAGCACAAAAGTGTGAAATGCCATTTTGAGGACCAGTAAAGTCACAAATCAGAAGAAGCAGAAATAGCACAATTTCACCATCTTGTTGAAAATAGCAGGAAACCCACCGATAACAAGTGCAAAATGGAATGAAATGGCTATCTTAATTTTTTTTCTTAGGAAGGCAAAATTTCATTTACCAAAAGATTTACAAGCATTTAAGATTCAAGCCTTTATTGAAGAAATAGCTTTCAAATGCAGAGATTAGAAATGTTTCTGCAATTTAAGAGATTGAAAAAATAAGATTTGAGGAAAGGAGTTTTAAAAATGTGAAACAGCAACAAATTACAATTTAAATCTTTATTTGAAGCTGTCATGTTGCTTCATCAGTAATTAAATATTAATCTATCTTCCTGGAATAAAGTTTTGACGAAGAAACATAATGCCAGATGAACAAAATATGAGGAGCTTTCTCCTATGAAATCAATATACGATTTAGAAAGAATTTTAAGCATGGTAAATCAGCTGGTTAAATTCTTGCTCCATTTAGCAAACATGACTGAAAGACAGTTACTAAAATAGTCATAAAAGTAAACAACTCAAGAAGTTGCTTTTTGATGATTCAAAGACATACTGATACCACAGGTAACTTGGCCAACTATAATTTATCATTCTCAACCACTATTACTGTGAATGATTCAATGACAATATAGGAGCAGTTCTCTTTCTGTAATAATCAGAATAATATAAAACACATTAAGCAATTATTTAGAAAGATGTTCTGTCAGTCACATGGGCATGTAACAGGTTTTCACATTACATACGTAGCCTCAAAGTTCTCATGGAGACTAAGGTAAACCATTGCTCTTGATCTTAGATATGAAAGAGTTAGCAAAGATCAATGTAAACAGAATTTTGTCTTCACCTTATGAGGCTTGTCTATGAGACCAAATTCGGGAAGCTGCAAATATCTGATGCTCTTTCCAGAGCAATTGTGGACATACATATAAAGGCTAATGAAGACTTTGCTGGTGGACTTAATTTGTATACACAAGCTACAGTAGCACTGTGGTCAGCATTACAACAGAATCAAATCAGTTAGGAGCAAAAAAAACAGAGTATGTCACCATCTGGAGTTATTATGTTGAAGGTTGGCCAGATAAAAATTCAAAGGATTGACTATGATGATTTACTTCAAATATCAAAATCATTTCACTATTATAAATGACTAATCATTCCATCTTCACTCAAAGTTGATGACCTTTTAATGAACTACATCAGAGCCATTTAGACATTACCAAATGCAGAACCAGAGCTTGGATTTCTGTATAGGGCTAGGAATCTCTAAACAAATAGAAGGACTCCAAGCTGATTGTGAATCATGTGCTTTATGCAGGCCTGAATATAGGAAACCGTTACCTCCCTAACTTTCCTAGTAGACCAGTGGAACAAATGAGAATTGACCTACTTTTGTGGAATGGACACTTTTATCCCATTGTCAAATATTTCTCATGGTGGTTTGAGGTTAAAAAAAACTTACCACCACCACCACTAATGTATTTGTCAGAGTCTTACATGAATTATTCATTACTCACGGGATCCCTGTTGTGGTCATATCTGATAATGTACCACAATTTGCTATTAGGTTCTTTGACAAAATTACAGCTATTTTTGGATTCCAACACAAAACTAGTTCACCCAGATACCCACTGTCAAATGGAAAAGCCAAACAAAGAACACAAACAGATTCATCAACTGAAGCTCACATTGGTGGTAATCAACAAGTTCCTTATCTACATAACCCACATACAGGAACCACAAGTGCAAACTACTGCCTCACACATATCAGATCATGATATATTCCTTTTCAAGTCTTGAACCTTTTTAGAGTTACTTGGGAACTAGGGGAATGTATGCCCCATTGCACTCTCCATTGGAAACGTTTCATAAGTCAGCCAACATACCTAGCAATCAGCAATACCATTTTTATCTGTAACATAAACTGTTGTGATTATTTGTCCTAGTGAGCACAAGGCAATGTGACTCACTTTTTGGTAATATTAAAGTTGTTTACTAAGCCACTGATAGTTATGGTCGTTGGAGATCTATCATCTCAGCCAGGACATTGTAGAGAATTGTCTGAGAAAGCTATTCATCAATAGCTTTCCTATTGTGTAAAATAATTGTCCTGAAAGGATAAACTTTGAAGTTTTGGAATAGCTCTGCTCACTGAGATATAAATAACTGTTTCTGAGAGGAGTTGGCCAGTTTGCTGTTAGTTATTGGGCCTTGATGTACTCCCCTGACTGAGGCCTTGTTGCCAAGGCTTCTTGACTTGAAACTATGTTGCTGCTTTTTCTTTACTGCTGGGTTAATAACCTGGAATACCCTCCTTAACAGCATTGTGAGTGCATCTTTACAGCACCTTTACAATACAGATCACTCAAGAAGGCTGCTCAGTGATTTCTTAGGTGTAATTTGGGATGGGCAATAACTACTGACTCAGGTAGCAGCACTCCATTCCCATGAATGAATAAAAAAATGCCCAGAGCAGGCAAGGTGCAGCAGATATACCATTCCTTTGCTGTATATTCCATGCAAAACCCAAGGACAAAAATACTTTTATTCTTGCAACCAGTTGTATGCACAATTCTGCATTTTTCAGGATTCATATATCCACAGACAGGTGCCCTGGAGACAGTTTATGATAACTTATACATTGAAAAGGTCTAAGAGTGGGTCCCAATTCAATGTACAAACCTGGCCATCATAATGCCTCTCTTTAACCTGTGATACAGTGGATGTTAGGAGAGATTCCTATACTGTATCAATAAAGCACAATGTTATGTTGTTGGGCAGAGCTAATAGAGTGCTACTTTAAGAAAAACTGTAAAGCTTGTTCGTGGAAAATGTGATCATCTATGAAGTGGCAAAATAATGTTTCCAACATGTGACCCAACAAATAATGAGCAGGCTCCAGCATCCCATAATGTGGCGTGTTGTTTCTCGATCAGCTCCAGCGCAAAGGCATCAAGCTGTGGGTTCACAGCCTTAAAACACTGTGAACCCTACTTAAAACAAAGTAGCTACATTGAAAAAGTAAGAAACAGGTAACAAAACTAAATTGCAAAGTTATCTCTTACGGTCTAATTCATGATAATTATAATTGTCATTTACTATTATTTGTGCTTTGACTGTATCAGCAGATTATTAAATAATCTAATCTTAGTATTGCAGCATAAACATATGATAATTAGGTCGTAAGGTAGGTCATCATTAATGCAATTATTTCAAGCTAGCAGCTCCAGACGTCTGCACAAGTCAAGAAGCTTTGGCAACTAGGCCCCAGACTATGGAGTACATCAAGGCCCAATAACTAACAACAAACTGACCAGTTCCTTCAAGAAACAGTTATTTACATCTCAGTGAATAGAGATATTCCAAAATTTCAAAGTTAATCCTTTCAGGCTAACTGTACAGTAAATGTAGAATAGATCCTCCATATGCTATATTTAATGAATGCAGAACAGATCCTCCATAAGCAACATTTATGTTGCAAGATTTTTGCTTTTATCTCCAGTTCCTGAGGTATAGATCATACACAGAGACTGGAATGTTGTGCCCTCCACACAGTGGGTTTGGTGATATGTGACTTTTAGTCAGGTGGGAGAGTCGTGTTTGCAGATACTGCCACCTTCCTGCCTTCACCCCAGTTAAGTATGTGGCTGGAAGGTCTGTGGGTGGTATTCCTGTCCCACAGTCAATTAAGGCCTTTGTGGGCATCATCCTGCCACTATTGTTATTGACCAAGAGGTGACTAGAGGATGGAGAGTCCAGAGATTGTCCCTTGTTCAAAGTTACTCAGTGCCTGACAGCCGAACCTGGCATCAGGAAAGAGGATGTCGCTGAGACCCCCTCACTGCCTTTGCTGCTGACTCCCCACCTCACAGTCTTACCCCCACCATGACTCCCATCTCACCATTACTACTGTCTCACCTGGGATCCAATGATGATCCAATCTTGGGTCAGTGTCCCACTGTCTTCCTAATGATGTTGCTGTTCAACAGGACTGTCAGTCTGTGATTAATGGGCAGCTCTCGATTGGTAGCACTTCCATCTGTTGTTCCTTTTACTTTGTGGATGCCTATGGCTAGCCTGTCCAGTGCCTAAGTATAACAAGATGGAGTGAGCTTTAACTAAACGAGGTAAAGAGGTCCCTCACTAGTTCTCCAACCATCAGCCCTGAGACACAAAGTTAACCTAGAGATATCTAGCCTGTTACGGCAGACCAACACTCTGTACTATTACCGCTGCCACACTGTTAACACCCTTGCTTGCTCAAATGCTGCCAGTCATGCTGAGATTCTGTAGTCTGAAGCCATGCTTTCTTCCCCAGAGCTTCCTGAGGTCATGCCACAAGGCCATCTACAGTCTACCACCAACCACACTGCCATCACTGGAATGACACCTCAGAGGTGCATTAAGATGAGCAAAGATACATGAAAGATAGTCACTAATGAAATGCACAAAGACAATTAGTTTATTCTGGTATGCAATTTAATTTCTAGATTTGCATTGGAATATGTATTTTATGTTGGCTTTTATTTTTGTATTGTGGCCAAAGTGGTGATGATTGACAGATGTGAGGATTATGAAGCTGTTTGTGAAAGGGGAACTACAGTTGAGGTAATTGTTTAAAAAAAACAAAGCAGTGCAGATGGTGGAGCTCAGAAACAAAGACAGAAAATACTGGGAAAGTTCAGCAGATCTGTCATCATATGTGGAGATAAAGCACAGTTAATGTTTCAGGTCCAGGACCCTTCTTCAGACCTGATTGTAGCGAGGAAAAGATGATATCAATACTAAAGATGGGGTGGCAGTGGTGGGGATGGTGGGTGGGGTTGGAGGAGGAGTAAATGATAGGTGCAGAAGAAGCCCAGAGAGAGAGAGAGACAACAATGGTTGAATAGCCAAAGAAGTGGGTAAAGGTCAGCCTGGGGAAATCAATGCCTGCTAATGGGGATCATTAGAAACTGATAATGGGATGGTCCCTGGTCTATTCCTTCTCCAATCCCAGACCCTACCCAGATCCCTATGGTACCTTCCCATGCCATTGCAGAAGGTGAAACACCTGCCTGGTTACTTCCTCCCCCTCACTATGCAAGGCCTCAGACACACCTTCGAGTTAAAGCAGTGATTTCCTTGCACTTCACTCAATCTGATTTACTGTATTCACTGCTCATAACATGGACTCCTCGACACTAGGATCACCTATATTCTGTCCACGAAATGACTCTGAATGTCCTGTTGCCTGCCACTTCAACACAACACCATGTTCTCTGTTTCAACATCTCTGTCTCAGGCGAAGCTCAGCACAAAGACATCGTCTCATTTCCTAATTGGGGATTCTGCAGCCTTCGGAACTCAGTATCAAAAGTTCGATAATTTTAGGCCCTGAGCACTTTCTTCTGTGTCCTTACCCCAACCCCCATATACCAGCCCTTGTTATCACATGAGCTGCCAACACAGCCATCCCATTGTCAGCTAACAGTCCCAATTAGTCTTGATTCCCATAGGCTGACTTCTACCTAATCATTTGTTGTCCAACTGTTGCTCTCTCTCTGGGCTTTCTCTGCTTATTGTTTACTCCTTCCCCTCATCACCCCGTCTTCAGCACATATAACCTTTTCCTTTTCTTAGCTACAATCCGCTCTGAAGAAGGGTCACTAGACCAAAAACTCGGCTTTCTTCCCACAGATGCTGCCAGACCTGCTGAGTTTTCCCAGCAATTTCTGTTTTTGTTTGAAGTTACTGATTCTGCTTTCGAGTTGGTTGCTTACGTACAACCCAGATGTGAGGGTCTGTCTATATAGTATGGCCCCAACCTCTAAGTACACCTCTGCCTCCTCCTTTTCTATCTTGTTAGCTTCGCTGTCTTCCTCATGCTCTTGCATCTCAACTTCTGACCTGGACAGACGGTGGAAAGGACTGTCACCTCATGTATAACATGTAGCAATATGCAATACATTTTCAACCATTCAAAGGTTCACACAACAAAATTGTTGATTTATGGTTAAAATGGTCTGGCGTATCAAATTCATTTTGACAGGGTCGATTTCATCATAAGTCTGCACGTGTACGATTGTGACTTAGAGTCATAGAGATGTACAATATGGAAACAGACTCTTCAGTCCAACCTGTCCATGCTGACCAGATATCCCAACCCAATCTAGTCCCACCTGCCAGCACCTGGCCCATATCCCTCCAAACCCCTCCTATTCATATACCCAGTCAAATGCCTCTTAAACGTTGCAATTGTACCAGCCTCCACCACATCCTCTGGCAGCTCATTCCATACACGTACTGCCCTCTGCGTGAATCAGTTGCCCCTTAGGTCTCTTTTATATCTTTCCCCTCACACCCTAAACCTATGCCCTCTAGTTCTGGACTCCCCGACACCAGGGAAAAGACTTTGTCTATTTATCCTATCCATGCCCCTCATAATTTTGTTAACCTCTATAACAGATATTTATTGTTGCCCAGCAGCCACGCTGTGTATGCTGTGTTAGATGAAACACAAACCCGGAAATGCAGAGGATTGCTATAGAATAATAACATTATGCCTGCTGGCAAGATACTGGGCATTGATTTGCATGATGCCTATGGTCTCACACCAGTTCGGTATTGAAGGATTGTAATACCTTTCAGTTCTGATGAAGGGCAAAACTGACATTGTGCCACCTATAAAGCAATGAGCATTCAGCAGTGACACCCAGCTCTACAGGGAAACCTGCATTCCTCGCACATGCTGGTGCTCGCTCTATTTGCTTATTTCTGAAAAGAGGGAAACAAATAATGCTATTGCTCTTTGCAGAGAGAACTCGGGGACCTCCACTATTACGCAGAGCACTGAAAACTGCAAGATGTTGTCAACATCTTGAATAACACAAAAACTCACAATTAACCTCATAGCCATTCCAATGAAATTCTACATTTTGACATTGGAGTCATGGATGTAGCAGTGAGTAGATTTTGCAGAACTTCAGTGAAGGTCAGCCATCTGAAACATGGATTATTGCTTAAGGAATTTCATCCTTAACCTTTCCCTCTGCAACACTGGGCACAAGCCCTCCTTTCCTTCTCTCAATTCGACTCTGTACAATCTTGACTCACTCTTTCAGATGTATTCAATTTCAGGAAGGTGGCCTGCAAAGTCATTCATGTTTAGAAGGAAGTAGTTTGTGAAGGCACCTGTTACTAGAAATGAACATCATTACCAGCCAAGCTACTCTAACATGGTGAACTGAGAGTAGTGTGGATCTTGGAGGTGCTGCTGAGATTGCAGGCTTATTTCTAAATTTACTTCTAGATTTCTTACAGTTGTTACATTTCAGTAGTATAAGATTTTTATTTTGATTTATTTTTCATTCTTTTATAGTCAAGAACGGAAAGAAAAATAATAAAAATGATAAGTGATTTTTATCAAGCTGAGTCGTGTTCGTGGACATTTTGGAGAGGCCTACAAGTGGACAGCTCTGAAGTGATTTTTTTTTAATCAAAAGACTGAAAGCTATCTGCTGGACCACTTGAGGAGGAGTCATTTTTTAATTTGATTGTTCAGCTAAGTGGTTGATTTTATTTAAGACTTATAAGTTTGATTTGTTTTTTATTTCTTATTTTTTGCATGCATAATATTTATTATTTGAGTAAGGAAAGGTAGTTTATTTTATATATAAGGTGCTATTATATACTGCTTCTTTTTGAGGTTAATGTCATTGAGGGCATACAGTGTTAGAAGGCCAGTGGATTTAGTGAACTGATTACACAGCGTGATCAGACAGATAGATAGGTGACTGTTAGGAAAGGTAAGAAGGTAGTTCAAAAGTTTCCTCTGGCTATTCCTCCCTCAAACTGATACTCAGTTTTGATGTACTATTGAACAGGATAGTCTCTCAGAAGAAAATAGAAGAAGCAGTCAGATCTTGGGCAGTAAGAATTAATCTTTTGTTAGATGGGGTTTGATAAAATTTAAAATACTTGTTATTGGTGACTTCTGGCAAGGGCACAGATAGCAGGTTCTGCGGCAATGCACCTGAATCTGGGATAGCATGTTGCTTTCTTGGTGCCAGGATTAAGGATATTTCAAAACTTTTGAAGCATATTGTTAAAGGGGAGAGTGATAAATTGTAAGTGATTATACATTTGGTAGGAATGACACAGTTAAAGAAAAGATTAAGAATGATAAAGGAAGTTAGGTAGAAGGTTAAAAAACAGAACCTCAAAAGTAGTAATCTCTGGTTTACTCCAAATGCCAAGCTCGAATGAGGGAAACAGTACAAAGATTAAAATGATAAATCAGTGGCTGAAGAGGTGTGTGATGTTCAGTGTTCAGGTTCTTGGATCATTGGGATCTCTAGCCTCCATTTCTTTCTCCACAGTGAAATAAGATGTAATGGAACAGGACCAATATCATAGCGGGAAGGTTTGTTAGTTCTATTAAGCGAGACTGTAAATTAGTTAGAGAGGGGAGGGGGTGGGGTCTTAAATAACAAAGTAAGTAGAAAGATAGAAAGTGAGGTCTGCAGATGCTGGAGATCAGAGCTGAAAATGTGTTGCTGGAAAAGCGCAGCAGGTCAGGCTGCATCCGAGGAGCAGAAAAATCAATGTTTCGGGCTTAAGCCCTTCATCATGAATGAAGCCTGTTGGCTGGGAGCTGAGAGATAAATGGAAGGGGTTGGGGCTAGGGGGAAGGTGGCTGAGAATGTAATAGGTAAATGAAGGTTGGGGAGGAAGGTGATAGGTTGGAAAAGAGGGTGAAGCAGATAGATGGGAAAGATGATGGACAGGCTGAGAGGGTTGTGCCGAGTTGGAGGCTTAGGTCTGGGATAAGGGGGGTGGGGGAGAATGAGAAAACTGGTGAAATCCACATTAATCCTGTGTGATTGCAGGGTGCCAAGGCGGAAGATGAGGCGTTCTTCCTCCAGGTGTCAGGTGTTCAAGTTTGGTGATGGAGGAGGCCCAGAAAGATAGATGAGGATGTTTTGAATCGGAAAAGAGCAAATTAATTAGAAAACCGACAACAGCAAGTCAGAGAATGAAGTAACTCTGAAAAATTACATTGCAAGTTTTTTCAATGCAAGGAGTCTTACAGGTAAAGCTGATGAACTCAGAGCATGTTTGGGAAACATGGGATTAGGGTGCTATAGGTATAACGAAACTTGGCTAAGGTATAGACATTTCTGGCAGCTCAATGTTCCAGTTTTCATATGCTATAGGAAGGATAGAAAGAGAGGCAAAAGAGGAGGGGGAGTGGTATTGTTGATTAAAGAAAACATTGCTGCTGTAACTAGAGAAATGATTTCTGAAAAGTTGTCCAGTGAAAATATATGGGTTCAAATTGGAAATAAAAAAGGAATGATCATCTCAATGAGATTGTACTTTAGGCGCCCCCAGTTGTCAGATGGAGAATATGTAGAAATATCTTAGATATAGGTAAGAAAACATTTGTAATGGTAGGTGATTTTAGTTTTCCAAACATCGACTGGGACTATCATATTGTTAAAGTTTTGGATGGTGTAGAATTTGTTAAAGTTACCTTATCAATTTGTCAATATTCCAACTAGAAAAGGAGCAAAACTTAACCTTTTGCTGGATAATAAGACAGGGCATGTCATAGCCATAGAATCATAGAGATGTATAGCATGGAAACAGACCCTTCAATCTGACCCGTCCATGCCGACCAGATATCCCAACCCAATCTAGTCCCACCTGCCAGCACACGGCCCATATCCCTCCAAACCCTTACTATTCATATACCCATCCAAATGCCTCTTAAATGTTGCAATTGTACCAGCCCCCACCACATCCTCTGGCAGCTCATTCCATACACGTACCACCCTCTGCGTGAAAAGGTTGCCCCTTAGGTCTCTTTTATATCTTTCCCCTCTCACCCTAAACCTATGTCCTTTTAATTGAGGTGATTTAGGGGAACACTTTGGGTGTAGTGATCATAATTCTATTTGTTTTAAGATAATTATGGAAAAGGATGAGCCTTCCATAAAAAATAAAGTTTTTAACTGAAGTAAGGCAAATTTTAATAGTATGACACAAGAACTTCAAAACATTGATTAGAATAGATTGTTTGCAGGTAAAAGGACATCTGATAAGTGGGAGGCTTTCAAAGGATGATAATCAGAATTCAGAGTCATTATGTTCCTGTTAGAGTGAAATGTAAGGTTGGTATGAATATAGAACAATGGATGAATAAAGATATTGAGGTTCGAGTCAAGAATAAAAAAGAATTGTATATTAGATATAGACAACTAGGTTCAAATGAATCTCATAAACAGTATGAAGAGTTTTGGAGTATTCTTAAGGGGGAGATCAAGAAGGCAAAGAAAGGATGTGAGAGAGCCTTGGCAAGTAAGATTAATGATAGTCCAAAGTGATTCTACAAGTATATTAAGAGCAAGAGAGCAACTAGAGAGAGAGTAGAGCCCCTTAAAGATCAGAGGTCATTTTTGTGTTGAACGTCAAGAGATGGGAGAGGTATCAAATGAACATTTCACATCTTATTTTAGTGTGGAGAAAGAAATGGAGACTAGAGATCTCAGGGAAATAAATGTTGATGTTACGAAAAGAGTTCACATTACAGAAACGGAAGTGCTGGAGGTCTTAGAAAGTATAAAAGTGGATAAATCTCTGGGACCTGATCTAGTGTATCTGAGGAAATTGTTGGAATTTAGTGAGGAAATTGCAGGGCCTCTTACAGAAATATTTGTATCATCTACAACTATGGGTGAGATGCCAGATGACTGGAGAGTGGCTAATGTTGTGATTTTGTTTTAGAAGAAACTTAAGGAGAAGCCTGGGAACTATAGACCTGTGAGCCTGACTTAGGTTGCGGGCTAAGTTGTTGGAAGGTGATTCTAAAAGATAGGAATTATATGCATTTGGAGAGGCAAGGAATGATTAACAATAGTCAACATAGTTTTGTATGAGTCAAGAGTGTGGTGCTGGAAAAGCACAGCAAGTCAGGCAGCATCTGAGTAGCAGAAGAATCAACATTTCGGGCTTAAGCTCTTCATCAGGAGGGGCTGATTCCTGATGAAGGGCTTATGCACGAAACATTGATTCTCCTGCTCCTCAGATGCTGCCTGTGCTTTTCCAGCACCACACTCTCGACTTTGATTTTCAGCATCTGCAGTCCTCACTCTCTCCGTGGTTTTGTATGAGGGAAATCTCTCACAAACTTGATTGAGTTTTTTGAGGAAGTAACCAAGAAGTTTGAGAAGGGAAGAATAGTAGACATTGTCTCTTTGGACTTTAGTAAAGCCTTTGATAACATTCTGCATGGAAGATTACTTAGTAAAACTAGATCACATGGGATTCAGGGTGAGTTTGCCAATCAGATACAAAATTGGCTTAACGGCAGGAGACAAAGAGTGATGGTGAAAGGTTGCTTTTCAGACTGGAGGCCTGTGACCAGAAGTGTTCCACAGGGACCAGTGTTGGGTCCGCTTTAGTTTGTCATTTATATAAATGATTTAGATGAGAATATAGAAGGCATAGAGTAAGTTTGGGATAACACCAAAATTGGTGGTATAATGGACAATGAAGAAGGTTATCTAAGATTACAAAGAAATTTGATCAATGGGCTGAAGAGTGACAGATGGAGTTTAATTTGGATGAATGTGAGATACGGTCAGTTCTGATGTAATGCGATAGTCCCATTCTCGTGTAATTTTGCGATATAAGGAAATCACACTATAGCTGCATCATTTAAACTAGTGGGGCTGCAATCATGTTATCACCAAATCAGGAAAGGAAAGTTCACGTTTTAAAAATAATGGTCTGAGTTCTTCCATCGCGTTAAAGCCAATTCATGTTGAAGAAACACATGTTATAGTAGAACTGACTGTATTGCATTTTCGTAAAATAAACAAGGGCAGGACTTATACAATTACAAGTAGGGCCTTGGGTAGTGTTGTAGAACAGAGAGACCTGAGGTGAAAATGTGTTGCTGGAAAAGCGCAGCAGGTCAGGCAGCATCCAAGGAACAGGAGAATCGACGTTTCGGGCATAAGCCCTTATTTTCAGCTCTGATCTCCAGCATCTGGAGTCCTCACTTTCTTCTCTAGAGAGACCTGGGGCTCAGGTACATAATTCTTTGAACTTTGTGTCACATTTAGATAGGGTGATTAAGAAGGCATTAAGAATGCCTTTCATTGCTCATATCTTTGAGTGTAGGAGTTGGAGCATTATGTTGAGGTTGTACAGTATGTTGGTGAGGTCTCTTCTGGAGCACTGTGTCCAGTTCTGGTTGTTCTGTTACAGAAAGGATATTATTAAGCTGGAGAGCATTCAGAAAAGATTGACCAGGATGTTGCCAGACGTTTTGAGTTATAAGGAGAGTCTGAATAGCTGGGATCTTTTTCATTGGAGCTTAGGAGGTTGAGGGGTGACCTTGTAGAGGATTATAAAATCATGAGGAGCATAGATAAGGTGAGTGGCGGATACCTATTCCCTAGGATGGGGTTTTTCAAGACTGGGGGATATTTTTAAGGTGAGAAGAGAAAGGTTTAAAAAGACATTGGGGCAATTTTTTTACATAGAGTTTGACTTGTGTATGGAATGAACTTCCAGAGGAAGTAGTGAATGCAGGTACAGTTACAATCTTTAAAAGACATTTAGATAAATACATGAATAAGAAATGTTTGAAGGGATATGAGCCAGGTACAGGCAGGTGGGACTAGTTTAGAATGGGAGTATGATTGGCATGGACTGGTTGAATCGAAGGGCCTGTTTCTGTAGTGTATGACTCTACATTATGGGAACATAGAGAAAATATGGAAAAACATGCAAACCATTCACAAATGTGGAAATGACTGGAAGAAATAATCAAATCTCACTGTATAAATAGTTAAACACCTATAGCATTCGTAGTTTTGCTGAATATCCTCATGATCTGAAAATGTGTTGCTGGAAAAGCACAGCAGGTCAGGCAGCATCCAGGGAACAGGAGAATCGCTGCCTGACCTGCTGTGCTTTTCCAGCAACACATTTTCAGCTCTGATCTCCAGCATCTGCAGACCTCACTTTATCCTCATGATCTACCTGTTCTACATACTTCTGGCAGGTAGACTCCTTTACCAAAAGGTGCCAGACACACTTACTGAATCTGAAGTGTGTGCATATGCTTGGAATGGTAACATAGATCCTTAGGGGACTTCATAACACACAAATAATGGATATCATTAAGCTCCAATTTGCTGTGTCATTAATACACTACAATGGAACCTTACAGATGTCAAAGCAACATGGGCTACAGTGAGATGTTCATCAGAATCAGGTGACAAGTGCTATAAGGCCAATTTTGGGGTTGGGAGCAATTTGCTCTATCTTTTATGCTTTACATTACCTTCCAAGATTCCCATTGGGCACCAGTGACATACCGATTCACATCAATGAACACTTGTTAAATACCTCATTAATATTTAGCCTCCTATTTTACCAAACTCACTAAACGTGCTTGACATGTAAAAATTCAACATGGAAAACAGAGGAGGTACCAGGCAGATTCAGCTTGTCACTTGCTCTGAATAACATCCATGTTGCAGATCTCAAATCAGTGGCCCAGGGCACGATCCACAAGCACCATTCACATGCACCCGTCATCTATAGATATTGGAACCCAGCATCTGCCAACCTCTCATGGCCATCTTAACACTTCTGTGATGCACTAGCAGTGCACTCTGGAAGCACAGCAAAAGAGTGCAGCAGGGACAAGCACTCAGCTGGAAGACTTAACCTGGTTGATTGGCTGTCTGACAGAAGGCAGAGAGTTGGGATAAGAGGTTCTTTTTCGGAATGGCAGCCGGTGACAAGCGGTGTCCCACAGGGTTCAGTTTTGGGGCCGCAGCTGTTCATGTTATATATTAATGGTCTGGATGAAGGGACTGGGGGCATTCTAGCGAAGTTTGCCAATTATACGAAGATAGGTGGACAGGCAGGTAGTACTGAGGAAGTGGGGAGGCTGCAGAAGGATCTAGACAGTTTGGAGGAGTGGTCCAGGAAATGGCTGATGGAATTCAATGTGAGCAAATGCGAGGTCTTGCACTTTGGGAAAAAGAATAGAAGCATGGATTACTTTTTAAACGGTGAGAAAATTCATAAAGCCAAAGTACAAAGGGATCTGGGAGTGCTAGTTGAGGATTCTCTAAAGGTAAACATGCAGGTTGAGTCCGTGATTAAGAAAGCGAATGCAATGTTGTCATTTATCAGGGGAGGGTTGGAATATAAAAGCAGCGATGTGCTACTGAGACTTTATAAAGCTCTGGTTAGGCCCCATTTGGAGTGTCCAGTTTTGGGCCCCACACCTCAGGAGGGACATACTGGCACTGGAGCGTGTCCAGCGGAGATTCACACGGATGATCCCTGGAATGGTAGGTCTAACATACGAGGAACGGCTGAGGATCCTGGGATTGTACTCATTGGAGTTCAGAAGGTTAAAGGGAGATCTAATAGAAACTTACAAGATAATACATGGCTTGGAAAGGGTGGACGCTAAGAATTTGTTTCCGTTAGGCGGGGATACTAGGACCTGTGGGCACAGCCTTAAAATTAGAGGGGGTCAATTCAGAACAGAAATGCGGAGACATTTCTTCAGCCAGAGAGTGGTGGGCTTGTGGAATTCATTGCCGCGGAGTGCAGTGGAGGCCGGGACGCTAAATGTCTTCAAGGCAGAGATTGATAAATTCTTGATGTCACAAGGAATTAAGGGCTACAGGGAGAATGCGGGTAAATGGAGTTGAAATGCCCATCAGCCATGATTAAATGGCGGAGTGGACTCGATGGGCCGAATGGCCTTACTTCCACTCCTATGTCTTATGGTCTTATGGTTGCTTCTCAGGACTGCATGTTTGTCCTTTTAGCATTTGCTCACTTAGTGCCTACATGTACAAATGCAGCATTTTTGCATGGCCATTTTCAATTAGCACAGTCACAAAACCAGTTTGCCTTGCTGCTAAGTAGTCTGGGTGAATACATCTTTTAGAACAGCAGTATGTTCAATCTGTCACCTCTACCATATGCCAGCAGCTTACAGAACAAATTCACAGCATGTATCCAAATTTTAGGGGGACAATCCTGAAGTTCATTTCTTCTTGCAGCACTGCCAGCTATTCCACCACACAGTAGAAATGGCATTGTTCCAGGTGGCAACCTTGCAAAAGGCTGGCAAGGTCTGGTGGCAAACCTATACAGGTCTTTTGGAAAGAAAACAACTCTCTTCTGGACTCCGGATTCCTGTCATAGAATCAAGGTGCCACTTTCCCCTTCTCCATCATATTCCAACTCTGTTCTTGACCAAGCAGGACAGCTTTGTAATGCCAGTGCTCAGTGACGTTCGCAGCAGCCTTTTAAAAATGGCATGGACTAAAGGGAGGCCGGTCTCTTGACCAATATCCTCCAAGAAGTGAGTTGCTGTGGCAACAGCATGTGATTAGAAGAGGTGGAATTTTGATGTGAGAAATACCATAAGAATGTGGTAAGTAATTAATTAGATTTTGATAACATAATGAGCTTCTTGGTGAAAAATCCTCTAAAAAACTTGTACAAATCAGACTTGGCCAAAAAACACAAGATTCATACTTATCAGTTTGGCAATAACCCTTCACAGAACAGAAACGTTGATGTACACTTCATTCATACTATGACTTATTTGCATAATCACGTTGAGGGAAAAATTCTTCTTTGTCTTTTGTTTATTAGTTCTAGCGAAAATATCTTTGTTTATTCTTAAGAATAAATATTTATTTTTTGCTAAATTGTCACAACTTAAGATTTTCATCTAAAATCTAATCTAGGCATTGTGGCTAATGTTTCCTTGTGTGCATATAGGAATCCAACTTCTCAGAGAGCAGCAGTGAATGGAGTTTCTTGAATTCACGTGGCTGTGTTTGTTCTTCCTGTGCTGACTCTGGCACGTCCATGTGAATTGGTGAATTGTATGAATGACCCATTTGTCTTCTAGAGTAAGATTACAGAATCACACAACTGTTCTATTTTCTTTATTTAAAACTATTTTTGGATAAAATGAAAAAAAATTAGTATATTTTAGAACCGTTATCTTGGTGCTGTCTTCAGAGGGAGCTATTTCTCAGACATTAGCAATACAGAAAGTAATTTTATCAGCATCATTCTGATTATTCCTGGACTGAAGAGAACTGAGAAATGAGGAGACTATATGATTGATGGCTTTGATATTTCATTGACTATGTCAAATATTACAAATGTATGACTCCTACAACCATTGTATTCAAATACCTCCCATGGCTTTAATTGCTGTGTGGTCTGTCACATGAAAATTAATTGAAAACATATATGCCTTCCTTTTCAGTTTTATAATTAATCCCCTTTTCGGGTCCCCGTAGCAAATACAGATGTGCTAACAAGACTTGTACCAACACTCTCTTGGTCTGAGTGCTTGGGATTCTGTGGCACTTATTCAGGTAGAAATGTAGGTTTCTTTTGCTACTCCATATATAGCATATTGGCATATCTCTTGGTATATTTGGTTTAAATATTGGTTAAGGTACTTTGAGTTTAATAATACATAAACACATTGTAGTTTATTGTGAAGAAATTCATACTCTGGCTTGATTATAACTCTGCGTAGGAACTGGTTTGGTCAGGACAACAAACACCATTACCTTGCTGAGTTGAAGCCAGGGTCATTTCATTTCCCAGACCCTGTTAAATTTGAAGGACAATACGCCCTTCGACTTCCTGAAGAATTAGGCAAACAAGTCTATGAGCTGTGGTTACTGGTAGTAGGAAAACTCAGGAGAGACCTTGCTGGAGAGGCAACCCCAATCCTAGTACTACTGATAACAATACAAATGAGTACTTTGAGGTTTAGATTTGATTAGATTCCCTACAGTGTGGAAACAGGCCCTTCAGCCCAACCATTCCACACCAGCCCTCTGAAGGGTAACCCATCTAGACCCATTTTCTCTCTGACTAATGCACCTAACATTATGGGCAATTTAGCATGACCAATTCACCTTACTTGCTCATCTTTGGACTGTGGGAGGAAACCGGAGCACCCGGAGGAAACCCACGCAGACACGGGGAGAATGTGCAAACTCCACACAGACAGTCGACCGAGGCTGGAATCAAACATGGGGCGCTGCTGCTGTGAGGTAGCAGTGCTAACCACTGAGCCACCGTGCCGCCCCAAGTTAGTGCAGCAAATTCATAGAAGCCTTACAAGAGCCAGTCATCCACTGCAATGTCATTGTTTCCACTGAAATGTAGGCAATAAGCCTCAACTCCACATTCTGTGATGCAAGCATATTAATTGCATGTCTTATAATCAGCACATATGTAAATTTATCTCCCCCACTCATCATGCAATTGGATATTGTCCTCTCCCACTAATGGGGTTAAAGGCGGGTAACAATAAAATTCAACAGAAGACCTGCACGTTGTCTATCTACCCAGCCCTCCACCATCACAATTTTATCATCAGCTGGGGTGGCTTTGGACCGTCTGTCTGCCAATTCATCAATTGAAGCACTCAGGTTGGAACTAATGCCCATTTAAGGGCTTCATTGCCCCCCCCGGCCGGGATTTATTTTGTGGTGAGAATGACCCATCTCAATAAAAAGGCTTGACTGGCAGATGAGAGTCCCTCCTTAATGGGATTCCTGAGTCCCTCAGATGTTCCCTATCCCCCAGTACATTATTTGACCCCCATGGCTTTTCAAAATCAGATCCCCCATCTGCCTTGCCTGTCTGCTCCTCCAGGACATGAAGACACAAACACAATCCAGCAGTTTGTCACTTAAAGCCCCATATGCCTTTTTGAATTAAATTAGCTTTATTGTCACATGTACTCAAATGAGTATGGTGAAAAGTTTACGAATTATTACTTACGGTGCCATCTTACGTACAAAGATACAGTACAAGTTCTTAGAAAAATAATTAGAAATATAAAGGAGTAACCGGCGGTAGTCACCTTTGCTGGTGTACTTCTGGTGCTGGAGAAAACTGACTGACTGACAGCTCTCTGGGTAGGACTTCCTGTCTCTGAATCCCACCTCCTGTCTAATATCCAGTCAGCCATTAGTTGTCTGTAAGATTGCCCTTCTTCTGCTGAGCAGGCTCTCCCACAATGTTTCAGCCAGGAATGGTTGGCAGGGTGAGTGGGTACCATAGCATCATGTATAATCCACCTTATAATATTTGCAATTCTTCTGGACTAGGTCACTCAGTCACAGCAGTTTGGCAGCAGTTTGTGGCTGAGTCCTTGTAGGTTCAAGGAGCTCAAAGTAATAGAATGTGAGAAGCTCAAGATTATCTGATGACAGTGGTGCTGCAATTATTTGGAATGGAGTCAAGGTGCAGAAGGCATGTCTCATGAATGAAATAGGGAGGATCTTTGTGCAGATTATGAAGAGATGCCGCGATTCAATGCAAGATCAGGAAAGAACCTGTGAGGAGGCTTGGGAAAGAAGGGAAAGAAGGAAGCAACAGATGAAAATGGAATGGACAGCATTTATCTTGGTTCAAATTACCTTTAAATTAACACAATTCCTGTTTTAAGTGTTCAAGAAGGATGGGGAGGAACAATGTGTAGCAGATTCACTATTCAAGGCTTGCAGAATGAATATTCAAAAGGCTGTAAGTTGTATGAGAAGTAGAAAACCCTTTGTCAATCATGTTGGGGCGTATTACTTTAACTAATTTGCTGATGCCTCCAACCTTCTTTAGCATTTTCAGCATGTCCTTTGTATGCAGCTGTGTGTTTTTCTACTACCTCCTTCCACTCAATATGCACAATTTGTCTTGTAGGTGTTGGCTGATGGTTCTAAATATGGCAGCTCTTCTCTATCTTACATTGGCATGGTGACTCAGTTCTGCCTCACAGCACCAGGAACCTGTGTTCAATTCAACCCTAGGGCAACTATCTGTGTGAAGTTTGCACATTCTCTGTGTCTGTGTAGGTTTCATATGGGTGTTCGGATTTCCTCCCACAGTCCAAAGATGTGCAGGTTAGGTGGATTGACCATGTTAAATTGTCCATTGTGCCCAGGATGTGCAGACTAGGTGGATTAATCATGGGAGAAGCAGCCTTACAAGGAGAGGGTAGGGGTGGGTCTGAGTGGGATATTCTTTAGAGGGTCAGTATGGGCTCTTACAGCAGTACATCTGTTTCTGTAACTCAAAACAAAAATAGTAATAGAGAGTTTCCAGTGAGGTCAGAAATGGTTGCAACACAATTTTCTAGTTTCTGCACACCTGAGTCCCATTAGTGGTACAAATTCCCTACTGTTCCTGAAATTAATTCACCAGTTTATGCCTGAACAGTGATTCGGTTATGGGGTGTGACATTTTTAACAAATGAAACTTGCAATTTATTTCTTTGCGCATAATTTCAACACATTTGTTAAGCTATTTAAAAAAAATTCTAGTTAACTAATGAATTAAAATAACTGTGAGAAAATGTTCATGCAAAGAAAGAATGAGCAGTTATATAGTATTTTTCATGACCACGGGAATTCCCAAAGCACTTTTCAGTCAATGAGGTACTCTTGAAATACAATCACTGTTATAATGTAGCAAAGCAGAGGAGCCAAGTTACATCCTGTGAGGTCCTGAAACCAATCAGATCAATTATGTGATATAACTTGGGAGAAAAGCCCTGAGAAATGAGGCCCAGATTCAAATCCTACCTGTTCCAGAGGTGTGCAATAACATCTCTGAACAGGTTAATTAGAAAATAGTTGTTTTAAGCCAAAATTGAGAGAATTCATTAAAGTCATATCTTTCTAGTGGCATGATGGATATTTAGCATAACTGTCACTTTCTGTGTAGTCTTGCATCATTAATGAAGTGGACTGACACTTACGGATGTCAGCCTTGCATCTGCCTGAAAACATTGGATAAATGCTATCAATGACCTGATTGGGCTGGAGAGTGGAAGTTGGGTCATTACATATTTCAGGGCTGTCTATTGTGCTGCTGGAAAGATACGAACATCATCAATTCTTTCAATTTTGACTAAAAAATACTATTTTCTAATCAACCTATTCAGAGATGTATTTACTATTACCCTAAATGGGCTTATGCAATGCCAAGGTATCCCAAATTTGGTGAACACTTTTACTGGTGGTGTCTTCATTAATTACTCCTAAAACAACAGGTGAGATCTTCTGTTTTTATTGAGTGTCTCATTCACTTGCTGAACAGGTGTTGAGACACTTGAGCTGATTCAATCAAATGCTCTTAAGTTCCCACTGTCAATCTCTAGAGAACCGATCTTCACTTTATTTAATATTTTCTTTTTAAATGCCTTTAAAAACTGGTGCTAATTATTTCTACATTCCGAGCTGGCATCCTTTCATAGACTGTTCATTTTCTCCTGTTTAAACTTTTCAGTCGTTACCTATCATTCTTTGTACTTTGGCTAATTGTCTGATCTGACACTCATCTCTGTGTAGTTATATCCTTTGTCCTTGTGTGATGTTTTCCTTAACTTAAATTTAATTAACCGTGGATAGTGCATTCTCCCTTTAGAAATTTTATTGATTAGGAATATTCTGAATTCTAGGAATTCTGAAATATCTCCTTAAATGTATAACTCTGTGTCCCCTAGCCAAATGTGATAGTTCACATCAGCTGTCTCAGTATTCGTTCCCACATAGGTTCAAAATACTAGTCAATCTTATCTCTACACATCAGGTCTGAAGAGCTGTAGTGAAAGTAACTATGCGAGTCAGGGGTTTTGTAATGGATGGCTTCCTTATTCCATAATCATGGTTTCCTGCCCACTGTGGTTGATAGGATCCTTAATAACATCTGACTGTCATCCATGCTTCTGCCCTTGCCCTTCCTGTCACTTACAACAGTGTGATCAGGTCTCCCTTGTCTTTACTTTTCATCCCACCAGCCTCCGCATTCAAAGAATCATTCTCTGCTGTTTCAGACACTCCCTCAGAACGCCTTCACCAAACACATCTTCCTCTCACTCCCCCTATTTGCATTTCACAGGGACCATTCTATCTGGGACACTTTAGTCCATTCCTTGACCACCAATACTAACCTCCTTTCCACAGCACTTTCCTATGTAACCACATGAGGTGCCACACCTGCCCCTTCACCTCTTCCCTGCTCACCATCCAGAGGCCTAAACAGTCCTTCCAGGTGAAGCAGCCTTACGCCTGATCCTCCTCCAATTTTGCATTTACTGCACCCAATGTGGCCTACTCTACATTTGAGAAACCAAACACAGACTCGGTGACCACTTTGCAGAATACCTCCAGTCTGTGCTCAAGCATGACCTTGATGTAGCCAGTCATTTTAACACAGCATCCTGCTCAGATACCCACTTGTCCGTCCTCAGCATGCTGCAATGTTCCAGTGAATCACAGCACAAACCGGAGGAACAACATCTCATCTTGAAACTAAACTTTTTACAACCTTCTGGACTTAATACTAAGTTCAAAACCTTCAAATTGTGAATCCACTCCCATTCTCCCATTCCTTCCCTTTCTTTTAGATTTACTTGTTACGTTCTCTGTCACCAGGTCCTCTCTCCCCTCCCCCTACTCCAATGGGACTGTCTGTTCTTTCCAGTCTGGCAGTTAGACCCAGTATTGTTCTGTCATTCTCACATTCCGATCACTCAATCTGAATTATCGACATTCTTTCTACCCCAGCAATCCACCCCCCATTGCATAAATGCTGGCCCCTCCACACTTCCTGTCAGCTCTGATGGAGAGTCATCGAGACTTGAAATGTTAGCTTGCTCTCTCTCCGTTGGATGCTGCCTGACCTGCTGTGATTTCCAGCATTTCTTGTTTTCAGTATAGATTCCAGCATTTGCAGTAATTTCCTCTTACTTTATTTATTTCAATGGGTGCTATCAGTTTGTTTACTCAGTAATAAATGCTGAGCACATTCAGGTACAGAGTCTTTAGTTTTGTCTTTTTGTTATCTTTGCAACATGTGGTCTTGATTAATGGGATATTCCTAGATTTTTTTTCTCCGTCCCTTCCTACCAATCACTGACAGCCATTTCCTCTATGACTATTTTTCTGTCTTGGCTCTCTACTGTTTGATATACTGTAACTTTTCACATTTAATCCCTTCTCCCAACTAAAAGGGGAGAATTTTAACTTCCTAGTTATGTGGTTTGCAAGGACTTTGGCCCCAGCATGGTGCAGACCATCTCAACGGTATATCCCCACATTCATCAGTGCTGGTGTCAGTGCCCCATGAACTGGAATCTACATCTTCTGTACCAGTCTTCGAGCCACGTATTCATATGCAGCAATCCCCAAGATTTTGTGTTTCCAGTATGTGCCAGAGGATGATTGATCTGTGACTAAAGCTACTACCTCCACACACGGCAGTTGCCACCCTCCAATGTTCCACCAAGCAAGATCAGAGGGCCTTCAATAAATGCTATGGAGCCATCTGCAACATGCTGGAGCAAGACATTGCCTTCCTCATACAATGGAGTTTCTGTTTAGATCACTCCTGGATCTTTGCATTGTATACACGTAAGTTTGTTCATGTTTGTAATGGTGTGTTATGCGCTCGCAAGCTAGCCGTTCTGGAGGCCTAGTCAGAATTCATCAGCCACCTCAGGAGGAAAAGGAGGAGGAAGAAGCAGGGAAAAAAATGACATCCAACATGTGCAATTGGACAGAGTGAGAGGCATTAGAACAGCAGAACATTAGATTTGGTAGCAGGAGTAGATCATTCGGCCCCTCAAGCTCATCCCACCATTCAACATATTCATGGCTAATCTGCCTCAGGCCTTAACTCCTGTTTTATACCATCTCAGTATAATTATCAATTCTTTGATATCTCAAACACCTAACTACCTTCTTGTTAAATATTTCAGTGATCTAGCCTCCACAACTCTCCGGCATGGAGCTCCAGACATTAATGCCAACTGGGAGAAGAAATTTCTTTGCATCTCAGTTTTAAATGAGTTTTTTTCTTATTCTGTGGTGGCCTTCCATAGTTTGAGATTCTCCTGCTAGTGCTGAAAAATGTGTTGCTGGAAAAGCGCAGCAGGTCAGGCAGCATCCAAGGCACAGGAGAATCGACGTTTCGGGCATAAGCCCTTCTTCAGGGATTCCTGGAGAAGGGCTTATGCCCGAAACGTCGTTTCTCCTGTGCCTTGGATGCTGCCTGACCTGCTGCGCTTTTCCATGGACACATTTTTCAGCTCTGATCTCCAGCATCAGCAGTCCTCACTTTCTCCTATTCTCCTGCTAGTGGAAACATTATCTCAACATCTGTCGAACCCATTGCAATATGATATGTTTCAATAGATCACTTTCTAGCAGATGCTGGAGAGTCAGAGTCGAGAGTGTGGTGCTGGAAAAGCACAGCAGATCAGGCAACTCACTCAATGAAGGGCCTATGCCCAAAACATTGACTGTCCTCTTTGGATGCTGCCTGACCTGCTGTGCTTTTCCAGCACCACACTTTTTGACTCTCACTCCTTTCTAGCATTGCTTTCTGAGGATTATTTTCAATTAAGAGAAACTTCCCTATCCAGGATAGCGAGCCATGATTCTGTTTGTTCGTAAAAAACTCCCCATCATAAAATTCCCATGACCAACATCATTTAATAAAGGCCACAGCAAAATAGCTTCTCTGAGTTAATTTATCTGGCTATTCATAACTGATAGGGGAAAAAAATAACTGAAATAATTGGGGTGGTTAGCACTGCTGCTTCACAGCACCAGGGGCCCGGTTGGATTCCCGCCTCAGGTGACTGTCTATGTGGAGTTTGCACATTCGCTCCGTGTCTGCGTGGATTTCCTTCGGGTGCTCCGGTTTCCTCCCACAATCCAAAGATGTGCAGGTTAGGTGAATTGGTCATGCTAAATTGCCCATAATGTTCGGTGCATTAATCAGAGAGAAATGGAGCTGGGTGGGTTACTGTTGAGAGTTGGTGTGGACCTGTTGGGCTGAATGGCCTGTTTCCACACTGTAGATAATCTAATCTAATCTCATCCCTTGGGCATCCTTAGCCTTGCAGATAATTTTACCTGTCCCAATGTTCCTAAACTGCTGTATCACATAGCTGCTGGTTATAGGTTGTTGATATTCCTGGGAACAGAGGACTGCAGATGGACTTGCTGGACAATGTCTAAACTTGAAAATCCTGCTCTGATCAGCTACACCTCAGCATGCCTGTCAGAGCTACCTGACTGTTAGAGAACAACAGTGGCATAGGTGGCATGGCAGTGGTGGGAATGTTGTCCTCCTAAGAAAGGTTTGCAGAATAATGCTCAACTTTGCCACTGCCATTCTCCAGGGTGTATTTCAAATTTTCTTGTAACCTGCCAAAGCACAGATTACTGTTCTCGTGTGTGATCTGGAGAAACGTGAAGGATGGAATGTTATATGAGTCTGAGTGACATGGACTATGGTAAGATGTGAGGTACAATCGAAGTGTGAAGTCCAGGTAGGGTAATGTCGACTGAGGGAGCAACCTGGCCATGTTTTATGCTTTTCACAAGCTGTGGCAAGTTTCTCAGTTGTGAGATCTCAGCATGAAGGAGAAGAATGCGCAACAGATTCAGCTCACTCCCTCTGAATGATTTCCATGAAGCTCAGCACCATACTGCATGCTTCTAGGAAAAATCAACAAACAGCAAAATTCACAACTGTCCTTGGGGGAACCTGTGTGGGAGAACTCAGATAAGTGCATAGTTTTTAAGTCTAACCTTGCTGTAGGTCTACAATAGTGAGTAGAGTGGGTTCTTTATTCATTATATGTTTTATTGAGATCTGTCTCTTGATTAAATTTTAAAAATGTAAACCATAATTACTAAGTTAGCCTGGAGCAGTATTTAATAAAGGGAGATAGTGAGGAAAGAGATCAATCTGAGACTGGTACACTTTGGAAAAGGAGCGAGTCTAACAGGGCAGGCAGGAATAAACCAGACAACAAGATAGGATTGATAAATTAAACTGCAATTATTTCAATACAACAGGCCTAAAAGGAAGGCAGATGAACTCAGGGCATGGTTAGGAACATGGAACTGGGTATAGTAACAAGGTCATTCCTGATGAAGTGCTTTTGCCCAAAACGTTAATTTTCTCGGATGCTGCCTGACCAGCTGTGCTTTTCCAGCACCACTCTAACCTTGACTCTAATCTCCAGCATTTGTAGTACTCACTTTCGCCATATCATAGCAATTACAGAGACATGGCTCTGGGATGGACAGGACTTGCAGCTTAATGTTCCAGGATACAAATGGTGTAGGAAGGATAGAAAGGGGGACAAGAGAGGAGGGGGAGTAGTGTTTTTGTTAAAGAATAGCATTATAGCTGTACCTAGGGAGAATATTCCTGGGAATACATCCAGGGAAGGTACTTGGATGGAAATGAGAAATAAGAAAGGGATTATCACCTTATTGGGTTAGTATTATAGACCCCCTAATAGGCAGCGGGAAATTTAGAAATAAATTTGTAAGGACACGTCAGTTATCTGTAAGAATAATACAATGGTTGTGGTAGGGGGTTTTAACTTTCCAAACATAGACTGGGACTGCCATAGTGTTAAGGGTTTAGATGCAGAGGAATTTGTTAAGTGTGTACAAGAAAATTTTCTGATTCAGTATGTGGATGTACCTATTGGAGAAGGTACAAAACTTGAACTACTCTTGGGAAATAAGGCAGGGCAGGTGACTGAGTTGTCAGTGGGGGAGCACTTTGGGGCCAGCGACCATAATTCTATTAGTTTTTAAAAAAGCAATGGAAAAGGATAGATTGGGTCTAAAAGTTGAAGTTCTAAATTGGAGAAGGCCAATTTTGACAGTATTGGGCAAAAACTTTCAAAAGCTGATTGGGGGTAGATATTCACAGGCAAAGGCTAGAGGAATTTCTTCATCTAACTGTGGTTGCAGTTGCTGGTGCAGCATCTTCTTGGTAGATTCTGTAAAATAAATCGATAACTTTACACCTTCTTTACTTTCTTCAAGAAAAGTATGGTTCTCTTCCCCCATCGTTTGTAGCTTCTCTTTTAAGAGAAATGAAAATTCTGCATTACTTTTTTTGCAGTACTAGATCTGGAATGTCTGTGCTGGAGAATATTTCCATGATGAATTTTAATGTCTCTGATGTCAAACAACTTAAGAATATTCAAAGTTGCACACCCACAGCTTCACTTCATAAAGAACTGTTCGGGTAACATCTGGGTACAGATTGAATGAATAACATGGTAGTAGTGAAAAAGCTTGGAAAGTGAGGGTATGCATGGATACAAAGGCTCTCAGCAAGAAGCAATATAGTCATAAAAGGTTTTGGATCTGTGTGGGTAGAGATGAGGAACTGCAAAAGAGAAAAAGACTCTGATGGAAGTTATGTACAGCCCTCCCAGCAGTAGCCAGGATGTGGGAAAGAAAATAAATCACAAGATAAAGAATGCATGTAAGAAACGCAGGATTATAATAATTATGGGAGACTTCAAAATGCAGGTGAACTAGGAAAATCAGGTTGGAAACGGATCTCAAGAAAAGGCATTTGTGGAATGTCTGTGGGATGGTGTTTTGGAGCAGCTTGTAGTAGAGCCCACTAGGGAACAGGCACTTCTGAATTAGGTGATATGTAATGAGGCAGACATGATTAGAGAGCAGATGGTGAAGCAACCCCAAGGGGCCAGTGACCACAATATGATAGAATCCACCCTGCTGTTTGAGAAGGAGAAGCTGGAATCAGATGAAGTGGTTTTCCAATTGGGTATAAGTAACTACAAAGATATGAAGGAGGAACTGGCCAGAGTTGAATGGAAGGGGAGCCGAGCATAGAGCAACAACAGCAGGAGTTTCTGGGATAATTCGGAAGAAACTCATCCCATGGAAGGAGAAGCATACTAAGGGGAGGATGAGGCAAACATGGCTGACAAGGAAAATCAGGGACAGCCTAAAACCAAACCAAAAAGAATACAATGTGATTGAGATTAGTGGGAAGCGAATTGGGAAACCTTTAAAAACCAGCAGAGCATAACTAAAATACAATAAGGGGTTGGGGGAGAAGATGAAATAATTTAGGAAGTAAAATAAAAAAAAGCAAGATTTTTTTAGATATATAAAAGTTAACAGAGAGGCAAGAAACCACTGAAAAATGAGGCTGGACGTAATAATAGGCAAATGACAGAGGAACTGAATAGGTACTTTGCATGTTTTTACAGTGAAAGATACCAGCAGTATACCAAAAGAGTTGTGGGGGTGGGGGTGGTGCAGAGGTGAATGTGGTGTTCATCCCTAAGGGAGAGGTGCTGGGAAGTTGAAAGGTCTGATAGTGAATAAATCATCTGGACTGAATGGACTATATCCCAGAGTTTCTGAAGGAGATAACTAGGTGATCTTTCAGAAATCACTGGGAGGATCTGAGAGGACTGGAAAATTGCTAATGTTAACACACTTCTTTACAAAGGGAAGGAGGTGGAAGACAGGAAACTATTGGCTGGTTATTCTGACCTTGGTCGCTCATAAAACTTTTGAATCTATTATTAAGGCCAAGAATGCGGAGTACTTGGAAGTGCATGGTAAAATAGGGCTGAGTCAGCACAGCTTCATCTGGGGAGGTTGTACCTGACAAATCTGAAGAGGTAATGAGCAAAGTAGACAAAGGAGAGCCAGTGGACGTGATTCGATATCCAGAAGCCTGTGACATAATGCCCCACTGGAAGCTGCTAAATAAGATAAGAGACCATGTTGTAAGGGATACGGTACTGGCAGGGATAGAAGATTGGATGACTGGCAGAAGGCAGAGATTAGGGATAAAGGGATCTTTTTCAGAATGGCAGCTGGTGACTTGTGGAGTTCCACTGGGGTCAGTGTTGGGACCATAACTGTTCACTTTATGCATGAATGATCTGGATGGAGGAACTGATGGTGTTGCTGCTAAGTTTCTAGGTGACACAAGGATAGGTGGAATGACAGGTATTGTTAAGGAAGTGAGACAGGCTAGAAGAGTGGGCAAAGAATAGGGCAGATGGAACACAATGTGGAAGTGTGAGGATATACACTTTGGTAGGAAGAATAGAGGTATAAACTAGTTTCTAAATGGTGAAAGGCTTTGGAAATCTGAAGCACAACGGGACTAGGGAGTCCTAGTTCAAGATTTTCTTCAGGCTAACTTGCAGATTCAGTTGGCAGTTAAGTTGGCAAATTCAATGTTTGCATTCATTTCAAGAAGACTAGAATACAAGAGCAGAGGTGTACTGCTGAGGTTGTATAAGACCCAGGTCAGACCAAATTTGGAATATTCTGAACAGTTTTGAGCCCTGTTACTGTTGGAGGAGGTCCTGGGGATGAAGGGCTTGTCATGTGAGGTATGGTTGAAGATTCTGGGTCTGTAATCAATGGAGTTTAGATGGGAGATCTCATTGAAACTGAGAGGCCTGTACAGAATAGACATAGAGAAGATGTTTCCAAAAGTAGGAGAGACTAGGTCCCGAAAGCACAGCCTCAAAGTCAAGGGATAACATTTTAAAACTCCGATGAGGTGAAATGTTTTCAGCCAGAGGATGGTGAATCTATGAAACTCACTGCCACAGAGGGCTGTGAAGGCCAAGTCATTGAGTGAATTTAAGACAGAGATAAATAGTGTCTTGGTTAGTAAGGGGATCAAAGATTATGGGGAGAAGACAGAAGAAGAATTGGTTGAGAAACATATCAGCCACAATTGAATGATGAAGTAGGGTCATTGGCTGAATGGCCTAAAACTACTCCTATATTTTGTGGTTTTATTGTCTTATTTGTCATCAGAGTGTGAATCTCTATTGAAGCTCACTGCTAGGGGTGTGCTGTGATGTAGGGGCACAGAACAAGAAGCAGCTTTTGTGCAATTCAATGAGCAACAACTACATGTCCACATCCCATTAAAACATAGAAATGCTTTAGTGATTATAGTTGAATGCATGTGCAGGGTCAGACGATCGTGGAACTGACGAGAATGAATTCCCATTTTTTGTTTGTCAGTGATAATTTTCTTTGTACTTGTGTATTTTGGATAAAATGGCAAATGCATTTTTAAATTTTTGTTAGTTTTGTGAAAAGGTTTATCTGTGTAAAAATGCAATTTTAAGAACAATAGACATTGTGGCTTGCTATAGTTCTGTGGCCTCTGTTGTAATCTTTTAAGTTTAGAATAAGTAGCCATTAACAACATGCCATGAAATAAAGATGGCAGATAGAGTATAATATGAGCAAGTGTGAGATTACGTTCTTTGATAGCAAGAGAAGAAAAGCAAAATATTTTTAAAGGATATAAAACTTCTAAATGTTGATTTTAAGAAAAAAAGTTGGTATACTCACAAAGAAGACAGTTGACGTTTATGGATAACAGGCAGTTTGGAATGCAAATGGCATGCCAGACTTTATTGCAAATGATTTGGTTCTAGAATGAAGAAGTCTTGCAATAATTATACTGGGTGTTGGTGAGATCACTCTTAAAGTGCTATGTCAATTTTAGCTTTCATATTCAAGGAAGGACATACTTACTTTGGAGGTGGTACGTGAAAGTTCACAAGATTTGATCCTGTGATGTGAATATTGTTCTACAAGGAAACGGTAAGTAAATTGGGCCTATATTCTTTGGACTTTAGAAGAAGGAGAAGTGAGCTCAGCAAAACATAAACTTGACCAGGTAGTTATTGAAGAATTATTTTACTTGGCTGGGTGATCAACATTTGGACATAGTTGCAGGATAAAAGGCTGACCATTTAGGAATGAGGAGTAAACCTTTTCACTCAGAGTTGAGAGTCTTCTGGAATTCTGTACTCGAGAGAGAGTTGTGGATGTTTCATTATTGAATATGTTTACAATTGATGAAGACAAATTTTGATTTTTCAACGTAATAAAAGCTATTGGGAATGGACAGGAAAATGGAGTTGAGGCAGAAGATAAGTTGGAGTGCATGATGGAGCAGGCTTAAGTCACAGTATAACCTACTCCCGCTCCTACTTACTTTTATAGTAATCAGATATGTTCCTCTAAAATTGTTTGAATGATTAACAATTAGAATACATCCACTATAAAATAAAAAATAAATAACTATTAATCACAGAATGCAGGAATATCCAGATTTATTTTGATAGATCCGAATTTTATTCAGGTAATTTAACAGTTTTATTCAGATAAATTACTCAGTGTATTTTCTTTATTTGGCACTATTTATGAAGAAAATCAGCGTTATATTTAAATGTAGAAGAATGATGTTTCAAACTGCCTGAGATATCAAGGCTGACAGCAGTACCTTAGCAGCACTCAGGATTTTTACAAGAATTCCAAGCATTTTTTTCTTGCTCAGTGTGTGATGTTATTATTTAGAGAGTCAGTTCCTGAGAGTATTGATTTATATTTGCCTGTAAAAGCAATGTGGACTCTGTGACCAATTGAAAACAGTGGGACTTCACCATTGAGTCTTTGAGCATTTTTTGATGGCTTCTATAATTACCTACCGAATAAGTTATAAATGTAACTGTATCACTATCAGTTTCTTTAGATCCTCAAATTTGCTTTGAGCATGACATTAAAAGGGGAGAGTTTTCATTTGCTACGTTCTCAGAAGTGGGCAAACACATTTCCAGTTGCTGATGTGTGTGGTGGTGGGGGGAAGCCTCCTGTTATTTTCCAGTGTTCAATTCCACACACAAGTGCTTCCAAGGGAAATTGGCCCATGAATGGTGAGTGAACAGGCTGTGGTAGGGGCTGGTAGGGGGAGGGATACTGAGTATCTGACACTGAAGAAGGAAGAAACTACAGCAGTGCCTTAAAGGGGCAATGACATTTTCTGTGCCTTGCAAATGCAATGTTGTCAGATAGTTTTTGCTTTACCTTTAAAGATGGTAGATCTTTAAAAGTAAAGCATAAACTATAAATAAAGTAAATAGAAAAATCCCAGGAACCAGAGACCTTCTTATGGAGTTATAGTATCATAGAGCATGGAAAGCGACCTTTTAGTCCAATCAGTCCATGCCAAACATAATTCTAAACTAAACTAGTCCCACCTGCCTGCTTCAGGTCCATATCCCTCCAAACCTTTCCTATTCATGTACTTATCCAAACATCTTTTAAACATTATAATTGTACCACTTCCTCAGGAAGGTCATTTCACATGCAAACTACCCCCTTGTCTTGAAATTCCCTATACTAGGGAAAAGACAGCTACCATTAATTCTATCTATACCTCTCATTATTTTATAAGCTTCTATCAGGTCGCCTCTCAACCTCCTATATCGCAGTGAAAAAAGTCCCAATCTTTCTTTGTAACTCAAACCTTCCATACCCAGCAACATTCTGGTATATCTCTTCTGAACCCTCTCCAGCTTAATAATATCCTTCCTATAACTGGTTGACCAGAACTGGAAACAGTATTCCAGAAGAGGTCTAACCAATGTCCTGTACGACCTCAACATGACTTCCCAACTCCTATATTCAAAGGACTGAGCAATAAGGGCAAGTGTGCCAAACGCCTTTTTAACCACCCTGTAATCCATGTAATGCAAACTTCAAGTAATTAATAACCTGCACCTCTAGGTTCCTCTGTTCTACAACACTACCCACGGCCCTACCAGTAACAGTATAAGCCCTACCCTTGTTTGTTGGACAACCAGGTTGAACTCCATCTGCCGTTTTTCAGCCCATTGACCCATTTGATCAAGATCCCATTGTAATTTATGAAAACGTTCTTCACAGTCTACTATGCCACCAATTTTGGTGTTGTCCACAAACTTACAAAGTGTGCTTTCTATATTCTCATCCAAGCTTGGTGATAATATTACAAAATGTGAAGATGAAGCCATTTTTGTTGTGAAGGGCATCGTTCCCTGCAACTGTCAGACCTATTTGGGAAGGTGTACTAGAGCTTGTGTTTGCAAACTTAGACATGACTTTGTGTAGATGAGTTATAGTGCATTGAAGATGTTTGAAAAATGAAATGTGTACTGAACCTATCTGTTTCCAGTCTTATGTTCTTGCATTGCAACAACTCATGTTGTCCCCTAACAAAACTGAATATCCACATGGGAGAAGGAACATACTATCAGGCTCAAAGAAATAGCCTAGGCGTTCCCACCCATTGGTTTCTCCTACCTGTCGCTGGGTCAACATCCTGGAATTCCCTCCCTAAGGGCAATTTGTGTCAACCTTCAAGACTGCATGGTTCAAGAGGCAACTCATCACAAACTTCTCAAGGGCGACGAGGGATATATAATAAGCGCTGGACAGCAAGCAATGCCTATGTCCCATGAAGCCTGAACAAGCTATGCCTGCAGGACAACTCTTAAAACTGGTCTGGATATCTATCTGTTGTCAGTGTGCACCTCTGGGCTATGAGATTATCCATTAGCTCCCATTGGCATCCTGTCTATTCACTGTAGAATGTCGGCTGGTGTGAATCAAGGGCCAGGAAATGGGATTTTGAGGAGTCAGAAGATGTTTAGCATGGATGAATATTGTTGGTATTCCCTCATTTTGAGGATAATATCTACTGGGGGTTATGAGTTTCTGCTTTTTGTCTTCATGTAACTGTGCAGGCTGATTCTTGACCTGCTGATCTGGTAGTGTTTACCTTGAGATAGTTGGATCTGGAGTGGAGGATTTGCTTTCCTTTATTTCCTTCTTTTCTGCTACTATGCCTCAACATTGAGCATTGGAACTCAAAGTATGATGCCTTTGAGAGACAAGTTGTCACCATTCTTAAACAATTGGTAGCTAGCTCCTCCCAGTTATTGAGGTTAATGCCTTCAGGCTTCAAGGAGTGCATCAAAGTGTCTTCGATGTATTCCTTTGTCCTCCACTGGCATTTTGGCCATTTGAGAGTTTGGAGAACAGGACTTGGCAGGAGACATGGTTTTCAGCTATCCAGATGTACTCTTGAGTCCATAAAAGGTGATTTACTATGAGTCTTCCTGAATTCTAGTAGACCTAACAAAAAACCATTTGTTTAATGGTCCTCCTGTTAAAAACAGACAATATCGAGAAGCACTGTTCATGGAATTTCTCTAGTGTTTGTACTTGTCACTGGTACACAATTAGTTCTGACTGCAATACAGGAGTGTGGTGGACTGCTCTGTGCTCTAGGACATTGCGGACATGATTGTTGTCAAACACGTAGTGCAATAGTTTGCAGAAGGCTGAATCAACTAAGCTGATCTGATGTTGGATCTACTCATGAATAGTGGCCCTTTGAGCAAGGTGATTTGAAAGGTATGGAGAATGCTCATCCCATTAAGGAATTTTGCCTTCGACATTTATAGGAAGTGGAATATTTGGCTGACGAGGTTAAGTTCATATATGACTTTTATTTAGGCATCCTTCAAGAACAGGTGTAGTTTCTTGCATACAGAATTGAAGAGATTGAAGTGGCTCACAAATCTGATGCAGAATGGGCAACAGAACTGCAATCATGTGTGCATCATATATATCTATGGTGGTCAGTTTTGGCATGGGTGCAGCTGATGTTAAAGAGTTTTTTTTTCTGGATGGTATTTAATATTGACCGCAGTGGGCAGTTGATATGGTGAGATAAATATCTGCTGTCTGGTAGATTGCAAATAGTGTGAAGCTATTATACAACCTTGTTTGACTCCAGAACAAATTTTGAATAAATCTGAGTTACAACAGTTGCGGTCATATCATTATGAAGCAGTTGGAAATCCAAATCTTTGAAAACAATCCTCAGAGGCTCTTGAGTTACTGAGTCAAATGCTTTGGCCAGGTTGAACAATGCATTGAAGAATTCCTGGTATTCTTCTTGAGATTTTTCTTGGATTTCATTGGCAGAAAAGACCATGTCAGATGTTCTTTTACAAGGTCTAAAGCCACTCTGTCTTTCAGAGGGTTTCCTCAATTACAGGAAGTAGGTGATTCAGGAGAATGTGTGTCAGTATTTTCTTTGATTTTGATAAGGGGAAACTAGCTGGTCATCTCCACAGCATTATTTATTTCTTTTCTTGAACCTAGGAAGAAGAAGGCCTATGTTAGGATGAGATGTGATGGCTCAGTTAGGGAGCTTGAGAATCACAGTTTAGTCAGGAAAGACCTTTCTATAGGTATATCAGGAATAAAAGAATGACTAGAGTAAGATTAGGGCCAATGAAGCATAGTAGTGGGAAGTTGTGCGTGAAGTCAGAAGAGATACGGGAAGTGCTAAATGAATACTTTTCATCAGTATTTATGCAAAAAAAAGACAATGTGGCTGAGAAGAATACTGAGATATAGGCTACTAGACTGGATGGGATTGAGGTACATAAGGAGGAGGTGTTAACAGTTCTGGAAAGTGTAAAAATAGATAAGTCTCCTGGACTGGATGGGATTTATCCTAGGATTCTCTGGGAAGCCAGGAAGGAGATTGCCGATCTTTTGACTTTGATCTTTATGTCATCATTGTCTACACGATAGTGCCAGAAAACTGGAGGATAGCAAATGTTGTTCCCTTGTTCAAGAAGGGGAGTAGAGACAACTCTGGAAATCATAGACCTGTGAGCCTTACTTCGGTTGTGGGTCAGGTGTTGGTAAGGGTTATAAGAGATAGGATTTATAATAATCTAGAAAGGAATAAGTTGATTAGAGATAGTCACATGGTAAATCATGTCTCACAAACCTTATTGAGTTCCTTGAGAAGGTGACCAAACAGTTGGATGAGGGCAAAGCAGTTGATGTGGTGTATATGGATTTCAGTAAGACATTTGATAATGTTTCCCATGGTAGGCTGTTGCACAAAATATGGAGGAATGGGATTGAGAGTAATTTAGCAGTTTGGATCAGAAATTGAAAGAATTGGATCAGAAATAGCTAAAAGAAGATAGAGGGTGGTGGTTAATGGGAAATATTCATCCTGGAGTTCCGTTACTAGTTGGGTACTGCAAGGATCTGTTTTGGCTCCACTGTTGTTTGTCATTTTTATAAATTACCTGGATGAGAGCATAAGAAGGATAGGTTAGTAAATTTGCAGATGACACTAAGATTGGTAGAGTTGTGGAGAGTGATGAAGGATGTTGTAGGTAACAGAATGACATAGATAAGCTGCAGAGCTGGGCTGTGAGGTGGCACATGGAGTTTAATGCAGAAAAGTGTGAGGTGATTCACTTTGGAAAGAGTAACAGGAATGCGGAGTGCTGGGCTAATCGTAAGATTCTTGGTAGTGTAGATTAGCAGAAAGATCTTGGTGTCCAGGTACATAGATCCTTGAAAGTTGTCACCCAGGTTGATAGGGTTATTAAGAAGGCATACAGTGTGTTAGCTTTTATTGGTAGAGGGATTGAGTTCCGGAACCATGAGATCATGCTGCAGCTGTACAAAACGCTGGTGTGACCGTACTTGGGTATTGCATACAGTTCTGGTCACCGCATTATAGGAGGGGTGTGGAAGCTTTGGAAAGGGTCCAGAAGAGATCTACTAGGATGTTGCCTGGTATGGAGGGACTTTCAGGACCTTCAGGAGAGCTCCTAAATGAGCCTATGGAGACAATGACCATGCCATGCAATGTTTGGATACAGTCCTCAGCATGATGACATTAAATGCCATCACGGTTCCACAAATGCCCACAGAAAGGTAGCCACCTGCTCTCCAGTCAATGGATGAGGGCCACCCTCTTGTTCCTGACATAAGTGTAGAATGCCTTTTCAGTCTGTGTTCTATGGTCTGTCATCAAAGGTGCAATCTGTTCTGTTGCATGTTTCCAATATGTTCTGCTTTCATTTCAGATTTCCAACATTTGCAGTATTTTAATGTTTTAGTGAGATAAAGTCACCTTTCTAAAACAATTCCAAAGGCAAACTGTAGCAAATACAACTCTTAGGGGCCACTGATGTGCAAAATAGTAATGTCATAGTCATTTACGATGCTGTGCACTCTGAATTTTAGATTAGACATTGAAATTACATCAAGTTGGTCACATTTGTTTTAAGCAAACATTTTATTATGAGCAATATTCCTTAGCTGTTCTGTGAAGATTCTGTTGTTTCCAAGAGTTTTCTAAATGTTCTGAAGAGTCAGAACCTTAATGTGCCCAGGGCTGTAATAACTATGAGTGTGGATGATCAATGTAGATGTTTACCTGCCTCTGCCTTAGTTGGGAATTAGCGTAAGCTGTTATTTTCTAGAATATAGGTTGAGGGATGACTTTATCAATGTCCTCACAACTCTGAAAGGATTTATTAAGGTAGACATAGGGATGTTTCTATTTGTGATGAGATTAAAAACAGGATTCATAATTTTAAGATATTTACAAGCAAGTGTACTGTAGTCGGGAGTTCAGGGGAAACATCTTTGCCCCAGGAGTGGCTAGAATATCGGCTCAGTTACCATAAGGAGCAGCTAAAGCAAATATTAGAGACACATTTTTGCAGAAACCTTAAACGCATGAGGCATAAAGAAATAGAAGGATAAATTCAGGAGCACAGTGGCCTACTCCTGATCCCCATATTCTTTTTTTAGATGGATATGTTGACAGGGCTAGATTAAAAAGGTTCAGAGGTGGTTTCCGTGGATCATAGCCTGTGGATTGTTCATGTGCTGCAAATGCAATGTAAAACTGTCACAAGAATTGCAGGCATCTTTAATAAAACAAATTGTTCAAAACTGTAACATTTGCTTTGCTTCTCACATTATTTTGTGTAATCCCATAATACAATTATAAGCCAATTAGTCTTACTTTGGTGATGGGCAAATTGTTAGAATCAATCCTGAGAGATCAGATAAACTGTCACTGGCCAGTCATAGAGTCAAAGAGATGTACAGCACCGAAAGATCCTTCAGTCCAACTCATCCATGCCAACCAGATATCCTAAATTAATGATTAGATTCCCTACAGTGTGGAAACAGGCCCTTTGAGTCAACCAGTCCACACTGAACCTCCAAAGAGTAACCCACCCTGACCCATTTCCCTCTGACTAATGCACCTAACACTATGGGCAATTTAGCATGGCCAATTCAGCTGGCCTGCACATCTTTGGATTGTGGGAGGAAACTCACACAGACACGGGGAGAATGTGCAAACTCCACTCAGACAGTTGCCTGAGGCAGGAATTGAACCTGGGACCCTAGTGCTATGAGGCAGCAGTGCTAACCACTTGGCCACCATGCCACCCATCTATCCCATTTGCCGACATTTGGCCCATAACCCTCTAAATCCTTCCTATTCATATGCCCATCCAGATGACTTTTAAATGTTGCACCAGCCTCCACATTTCCTGTGGCAGTTCATTTCATACATGCACCACTCTCTGCATTGCCCCTTAGGTCCCTTTTAAACCTTGGCCCTCTCACTTTAAAACTATGCTCTTTAATTTTGGCTGCCAACCCTGGGAAAAAGATCTTGTCTATTTACCCTATCCATACCCTTCCTGGTTTCATAAACTTCTATAAGGTCACCCCTCAGCCTGTATTGCTCCAGGGAAATTAGCCCCATCCTATTCAGCCACTCCCTATAGCTCAAACGCTCCAATCCTGGTAACATTCTTGTAAATCTTTTCTGAACCCTTCCAAGTTTCACAATATCTTTCCTATTGCAGGGAGAGCAGAATTGAATGCGTAGGCTGAAGGCAAAATGCCACTGTGGACTGGGGTGGACAGACTGTTATTCTGAACATTTTATTTCTCTATTTTTCTAACTTTTTCCTATGATCTGTAATGCTGGATTTTTTGTATTCTTCTAATTTTTTTTCTCTAAGAACTGATACTGAAGAATCCGTATCTAGGTACCTTGTACCGAAGATGGTGCCATAAATGGGAGCTGTAAACTTTTCACTGTACTCATTTGAGTACATGTGACAATGAAGCTAACTTAATTCAATTCAATTCAAAATACAACACCTCACATTTATCTAAATTAAACTCTATCCTCCACTCCTCAGCCCATCAGCCCATCTGATCAAGGTTCCATTGTACTCTGAGATAACCTTCTTCACTGTCCATTACACAACTAGTTTTGTTGTCATCTTTAAACTTACTAACCATTTCTCCTTCATTCACATCCACATCATTTATATAAATGACAAAAAACAGTGCACCCAGCACTTATCGTTGCGGCAGACTGCTGGTCATAGCCCTCCATTCTGAAAACAACCCTCTGCCACCAATCTTCTGTCTCCTCCCTTCAAGCCAATTTTTTTATCCAAGTGGTTAGCTCTCCCTGGATTCCATGTGATTTAACCTTGGTAACCAGTCTAGTGTGCGGTACCTTGTTGAACGCCTTGCTGAAGTCCATAGATACAATGTCGAAAAGTAATACTGGCAAAGCACAGCAAGGTCAGGCAGCACCTGAGGAGCAGGAGAGTCGATGTTTTGGGCATAAACCCTTCATCAGGAATGATGAACCTGACCTGCTGTGCCAGTCCCACACTCTTCGACTCTGATCTCCAGCATTTGTAGTTCTCACTTTCTGCATACACACAATGTCCATCACTCTGCCTTCATCAATCTTATTCAGAAAACTCACTCAGGTTAGTGAGACACAGTTTCCCATGCACAAAGCCATTTTGATGATGCTTAATCAATACTTTTTAAATACATGTAGATCCTGTACCCCAGAATCTCCTCCAACAACTTAACCACCACTGACGTCAGGCTCACCTATAGCCCTATAGTCTATAGTACCCTGGCTTTACCTTACCACCTTTCTTAAATAATGGCACTATGTTAGCATCTCCAGTCTTCTGGCACCTCACCTGTGGCTATAGATGATACAAATATCCCAGCAAGGGGCACAGCAATCACTTCCCTAGCTTCTCACAAAGTTCTGGAATACACCTCATAGAGTCCATAGAGATGGACAGCAGGGAAACAAATCCTTCAGTCCAACTCATCCATGCCGACCAGATATCCTAACCTAATATAGTCCCATTTCCCACCACTTGGCCCATAAACCTCTAAACCCTTCCTATTTATATACCTATCCAGATGCCTTTAAAAAATGCAATTGTACCAGCCTCCACCACTTCCTCGGGCAGCTCATTCCATATATGTACCACCCTCTGAGTGAAAAAGTTGCCCCATAGGTCCCTTTTATATGTTTCCCGTCTCACCCTAAACCTATGCCCTCTAGTTCTGGACTCCCCCACCCCAGGGAAAAGACTTTGTCTATTTATCCTATCCATGCTCCTCATGATTTTATAAACCTCTATGAGGTCACCCCTCACCGTTCGAAGCTCCAGGGAAAACAGCCTCTCTGTAGAGCTCAAACCTCCAACCCTGGCAACATTCTTGTAAATCTTTTCTGAACCCTTTCAAGTTTCAGAACATCCTTCTGATAGAAAGGAGAACAGAACTGCATGTAATAGTCCAAAAGTGGCCTAGCCAATGTCCTCTATAGCTGCAACATGACCTCCCAACTCCTATACTCAGTATCTGACCAATAAAGGAAAGCATACAAATGCCTTCTTCACTCTCCTATCTACATGCGACTCCACTTTCAAGGAGCTAAGAACCTGCACTCCAAGGTCTCTTTATTCAGCAACACTCTCTAGGACCTTATCATTAAGCGTATAAGTTCTGCTAAGATTTGCTTTCCCAAAATCCAGCGCTTTGCATTTATCTAAATTAAACTCCATCTGCCACTCCTCTGCCCATTGACCTATCTGATCAGGTCCTGGGGATTTATCCACCTTTATGCTTTTTAGGATGTCCATCACCTTCTCCCCTGTAATATGGATTCTTTTCAAGATATCACTGCTTATTTCTCCAAGTCCTTTAGCTTCCATATCCTTCTCCACTGTCAATACTGAATAGTCAGAGATAATCAGCATGACTTTGTTAAGGGAAGATTATGTCTTATAAATTTGATTGAATTCTTTGAGGAAGTGACAAGAACAATCAACGAGGGTAGTGTAGTAGATGTAGTTGTTTGCATGGATTTTAGTAAAGCATTTGACAAGGTCCCACATGGCTGGCTTGTCGAAAAAGTAAAAGCCCATGAAATACAACATAATGTGTCAAATTGGATCCAAGGTTGACTTAATAACAGAAAACAAAGGGTAATGGTCAATAGTTGCCACTTCGACTGGAAAGCTGTTTCAAGTGATGTTCCACAGGGTTCTGTGTTGGGACCCTGCTGTTTGTTTTCTACATTAATGATTTGGACTTGAATATGTGGGATGCAATTGCGAAATTTGCAGGTAACAAAAATTGGCCATATAGAGGACAGTGTAGAGGATGGCTGAGAACTCCAAAATGATATGGGTTGGTGCATCTGACAGATAAGTGGCAGATGGAGTCAACTCTGGAAGTATGGGATAATGCACTTAGGGAGGTCAAACAGTAAATGGAATCCACAATATATGGCAATAAACCGAGAGGGGAAAATGAAGTGAGAGATTTTGGCATGCAAGTACCAAAGGTACTTAAAAAGGTCCTAAAAGGTTGCAGTACAGGTACATTATTTTGTAAAGAAGGCATATGGGATGCTCTCCTTCATTGGCAGAGGTATAGAATACAAAGTAGGGATACAATGCTGAAACTGTATTATGTACTGGTGAAGCCATAACTGGAATATTATGTGCAATTCTGGTCATCACATTACAGGAAGGACAGATTTGCTCTGGAGAGAGTGCAGAGGAGATTTATTACAATGTTGCCAGGGCTGGAGAATTGTAGCTACAAGGAGAGATTAGAGTGGTTGGAGTTGTTATCCTTGGAATAGAGAAGGCTGAGGGGGTGACTTGATTAAGGCTTACAGAATTGTGAGGAGTAGAGATAGCGCAGTCAGGAGGAAACCATTTCCCATGGAAAAGAGTTCAAAATCCAGGGGTCATAGATTTAAGCTAAGTGGCAAAACGATGGGGCATGAGGAAAATCTATTTATGCAGAGGGTGATGGGTATCTGGAATTCGCTGCCTTGCTGCCTGAGTTTATGGATTTTAGTCAAGCATTTAACAAGGTCCAACATTGCAGACTGGTTAAAACAGTAAAAGCCCATGCAATACAGGGTAATGTGTCGAATTGGATCCAAAGTTGGCTTAGTAACAGAGACTCAAAAGTGCTTAGATGTGCACCTTAAGTGCTGTAAGCTGCAGGGATGTGGGCTTCGAGCAGGAAATTGGGATTGGGATGAGTGTCTGGGTATCTTTGGGTAGGCATGGATGGGATGGGCCAAACATTCCTCTTCTGTCCTGCATCATTTCCATGCTTCTGTGGTTTTAATACATCAAATTATGTCTAAAGTGAAACTTCTGAAGTGCCTGAAAGTAACTGACCCCATCAGATTTCTTGAGGTTAAGGAAGTTGCATTCATTCATTGCTGGTCCCTCGCAGTTGAGGATGACTCTCTTCCACTCCCAGGGTGAGTCCATAGGTGACTGTACAGACTGATGTAGCTACTGTGGGCGGCACGGTGGCACAGTGGTTAGCACTGCTACCTCACAGCGCCAGAGACCCAGGTTCAATTCCCGCCTCAGGCGACTGACTGTGTGGAGTTTGCATGTTCTCCCCATGTCTGTGTGGGTTTCCTCCCACAGTCCAAAGATGTGCAGGTTAGGTGAATTGGCCATGCTAAATTGTCCGTAGTGTTAGGTAACGGGTAAATGTAGGGATATGGGTGTTTTGCGCTTCGGCTGGTCGGTGTGGACTTGTTGGGCCGAAGGGCCTGTTTCCACACTGTAAAGTAATCTAATCTAATACTGCTGGCTCTGTTACACTTGGAGCAGGTAGTGATCGTGGGAAGAGCTGGGTGTAGCATTTATGCGACTATGTGCTCCTATCACTGTTTTTGCCTGACTTCCACTTTTTCCTGATGGCAAATTTTAATGTGCTCGATACCTTCCCAATGCCCCTTCTCCACTTTGGACAGTAATGGGCCAGTGAGTCCCAGGTGTCCATGGGAATGCAGCACTTTGCAAATGAGATCTTGAGGGTATCAATGAAGCATTTCCTCTGTCTACCTGGGGCTCACCTGCAGTTTGGAAGCTAGGAGTAGAGCACCTGCTTAAGAAGTCTCGTATTGGTCATGTGGAAGATGTGTCTAGCCCATCGTGGGCTTGATACTGGGGATGGTGGCCTGGTCGAGGACACTGGTGGGAGTGCATCTTTCATCCCAGCGGATTTGCAGGATCTTGCACAGGCAACGTTGGTGGCTGCTCCAGTGCCTTAAGGTATCTGCTGTCCACATCTCAAAGCCAAATAGGAGGGCGGGAATCACCACAGCTTATGATCTTGGTTTTGGATCTGATGTTGTTGTTCTTGAATACCCTTTTCCTCAGGCAACCAAAGGTTGCATTAGCGCACTGGAGGCTAATCTCTTCATTAATAGCTGCTTTGGCTGACAGGACACTTGCGAGGAATTGGAATTGGTCAACATTCTCTGAGGCCTCGCTGTGGAGCTTGATGGTTGGGGTTTTTCTCTACAATGCCAGGTCAGGTTGGTGGAGCACCTTCATCTTGCAAGGTGACCCATGCTGTAATATGCCTCTCAAGTAAGCTGTCGATGGCCTGGAGCCTGGGGATTTATCCACCTTTATGCATTTCAAGACATCCAACACTTCCTCCTCTGTAATATGGACGTTTTTCAAGATGTCACCATCTATTTCCCTACATTCTATATCTTCCATATCCTTCTCCACAGTGAACACTGATGCAAAATACTCATATACTATATCTCCCATCTCCTGCGGCTCCTCACAAGGTTGTCATGCTGATCTTTGAGGGGTCCTATTCTCTCCCTAGTTACCCATTTTTAATTAATGTATTTGTAAAAACCCTTTGGATTCTTCTTAACCCTATTTGCCAAATCTATCTCATGTCCCATTTTTGCCCTCCTGATTTCCGTCTTAAGTATGCTCCTACTGCCTTTATACTCTTCTAAGGATTCACTTGATCTATCCTGTCTATACCTGACATATGCTTCCTGCTTTTTCTTAAACAAACCCTCAATTTTTCTAGTCATCCAGCATTCCCTATACCTACCAGCCTTTCCTTCCACCCTGACAGGAATATACTGTCTCTGGACTTATATTATCTCATTTCTGAAGGCTTCCTATTTTCCAACCAACTTTTTACCTCTGAACATCTGCCCCCAATGAGCTTTTGAAATTTTTTGCCTAATACCATCATAATTAGCCTTTCTCCAATTTAGAACTTCAACTTTTAGATCTGGTCTATCCTTTTCCATCATTGTTTTAAAACTAATAGAATTATGGTCGCTGGCCCCAAAGTGCTCCCCCACTGACACCTCAGTCACCTGCCCTGCCTTATTTCCCAAGAGTAGGTCAGGTTTTGCACCTTCTCTAGTAGGTATATCCCAATCCCCAGGATCTGATCAGGTGTACCCTAGAAGTCTGTGGGAAGCTAGGGAAGTGATTGCTGGGCACCTTGCTGAGATATTTATATCATCGATAGTCACAGGTGAGGTGCTAGAAGACTGGAGGTTGGCTAACGTGGGACTATTTGTGAAAGGTGTTAAGGAAAAGTCAGGGAACTATAGAGTGGTGAGCCTGACATCGGCGGTGGGCAAGTTGTTGGAGGGAATTCGGAGGGACAGAGTTTACATGGATTTGGAAAGGCAAGGACTGATTAGCAATAATCAATATAGCTTTGTGTTTGGGAAATCATGTCTCACAAACTTGATTGAGTTTTTGAAGAAGTAACAAAGAGGATTGATGATTGCAGAGCAATGTACGTTATCTATATTGACAAGGTTCCCTATGGGAGACTGGTTATCAAGGTGAGATCGCATGGAATACAAGGAGAACTAGCCATTTGGATACAGAACGGGCTTGAAGATAAAAGACAGAGGGTGGTGGTAGAGGGTTTTTCAGACTGGAGGCCTGTGACCAGTGGAGTGCCACAAGGATCAGTGCTAGGTCCACTACATTTTGTCATTTATATAAATGATTTGGATGTGGACATAAGATATGCAGATGACCCCAAAATTGGAAGTGTAGTGGACAGCGAAGAGGGTTACCTCAGATTACAACAGGATCTTGATCAGATGGGCAAATGGGCTGTGGAGTGGCAGATGGAGTTTAATTTAGATAAATGCGAGGTGCTGCATTTTGGGAAAGCAAATATTAGCAGGACTTATACACTTAATGATAAGGTCCTAGGGAGTGTTGCTGAACAAAGAGACCTTGGAGTGCAGGTTCATAGCTCCTTGAAAGTGGAGTCACAGGCAGATTGGATAGTGAAGAAGATGTTTGGTATGCTCTCTTTTTTGGTCAGAGTATTGAGTACAGAAGTTGGGAGGTCATGTTGTGGCTGTACAGGACATTAGTTAGGCCACTTTTGAAATAATGCGTGCATTTCTGGACTCCTTCCTATCGGATGGATATTCTGAAACTAGAAAGGATTCAGAAAAGATTTACGAGGATGTTGCCAGGGTTGAAGGATTTGAGCTACAGGGAGAGGCTGAATAGGCTGATGCTGTTTTCCCTGGAGCGTCGATGGCTGAGGGGTAACAGTATAGAGGTTTATAAAATCATGAGGGGCACGGATAGGATAAATAGACAAAGTCTTTTCCCTGGGGTGGGGAGTCCAGAACTAGAGGGCATAGGTTTAGGGTGAGAGTGCAAAGATATAAAAGAGACCTAAGGGGCAACATTTTCACACAGAGAGTTGTGCGTATACGAAATGAGCTGCCAGAGGAAGTGGTGGAGGCTGGTACAATTGTAACATTTAAAAGGCATCTGGATGTGTATATGAATAGGAAGAATTTGGAGGGATATGGGCTGGGTGCTGGCAAGTGGGACGAGGTTAGGTTGGCATATTTTGTTGGCATGGATGAGTTGGATCAAAGGGTCTGTTTCCATGCTGTACATCTCTATGACTCTGAGTGTCATCTGCTTACTGCAACTCAATGACACTGCTTGGGGCCATTGGTTTTGGTTTGATGGTGGTAGATGTTGAGTAATTTCCTGCAGGTTTTGTAAGTTAGCTGCACTGTAGCAGGGAGCTTGTTGACTGTGAGGTGAAGCATTGCAGCAAGGTAGATCAAGAACAGAGTTGGGTCGATGACTGCTTCATACCAAATGGGGAATGGGTCAGCGGTGGAGCCATTTGTCATTACCATGACTTCCATGTCGTCATGGAGCAAAGTGAAGGATGGTGACAAGCTTTATGGTGTTACCAAAATGGAAAAGGCCACTCCATAATGCTTCCCAGTTGACGGTGTCAAGGGTCTTTGTAAGATTGAAGAAGGCCATGGAATGCAGGTAGGTTCTTTGCATTTCTTCTGCAGCTGTGGCGTAGTGAAAATCATATCTGTTGTGCATCTCAGTGGTCCACATTGCAATTCTGGGATGAGTTCCTCAGTTACAGGGAGGAGATGGTTGAGGAGGACTTTCATGATGAGTTTTCCAACCGTCGACTGCAGGGAGATTCCCTTGTAGTTACCACAGTCGGACTTGTTCCCTTTATTTGGAAATGCTTACGACAGTAGCATCTTGGAGCTCTTCTGGGACGCTGTCCTACTTCCTGACAAGACAGACAAGGGCTGCCGCAAGAGGTCTTTGCCTCTGCACTTCAGGGCCTCAGCGGGGATACCCTCTGCTCCAGCAGCCTTGTTGTTCTTAAGCTGGCAGACGACCTTCTCTACTTTATGCAGGGCTGAGGTGTTGCTAAGCTTATGGTGTGTAGCATGCCATAGGATGCAGTCAAGGACACTTGGATCAATGACAAAGGCGTAGTTGAGGTGTCTGAAGTTGCCCCCCAGCATTGTTTGATGGCTTCTTTCTCTTTGATAAGAGTCACTCCGTCCTTGGCCAGCAGTGGGTGTTTGGTCCATAAGTGGCTTAGACAGCATAGAAGAAATCCTGCATATCGTGGTTGTTGGCCATTCGTTGGGCCTCCAATGCTTTTAGATCCCCTAAAGTATGGAAACAGGCCCTTTGGCCCAACAAGTCCACACTGATCCTCTGAAGAGTAACCCACCCAGACCCATTTCCCTCTGACTAATGCACCTAACACTACGGGCAATTTACCATGGCTAATTCACCTGACCTGCACATTTTTGGACTGTGGAAGGAAACCAAAGTACCCGGAGGAAACCCCCGCAGACACGGGGAGAATGTGCAAACTCCACAGACAGTCGCCCGAGACTGGAATTGAACCCGGGTCCCTGGTCCTGTGAGGCTGCAGTGCTAACTGCTGAGCCACCGTGCCGCCCGTTGTCACCCACTCTGTTGTTTATGTTGTGGGTTTGTTGTTGGACCTCGGCCTTTTGTTGCCTGTTGGAATACCTATTCTCTTCTGTGCTTTTGTTGTTATACACTCAGAAATGCCACATACTTTTAACTTAACAATTCCTGATCAGGTCTCATGAAAACCAGTCTTGGTGTTCCCTGGCTGATTGAGTTTGTGCTTGCATTTATGATAGCAATCTTAAGGATGTACCAGATGCTGTTGGGTTCCTACAGCTTGGTGTCAAGAAGGCTTGCTAGGTTTGTGGTCAGGGGTTGTTTGTATGAGACTATTTTTTCTGGGTCTTCAAGTGTCTCAATGTTGAACTGTTTGTGGCACTGCCTCTGTTGTCTCCACTGTGGTGAGGCTAGATTTATGTTGATTCTGGCTTGGATCAGGTGATGGTCTGTCCAGCAGTTGTCGGCTTCTGTCATGGCGCAGGTGATTTTAACATCTTTCCGATCCCTCAACTCTGATGATAACGTAGTCAAGGAGGTGCCAGTGTTCTGACTGCGGGTGCTGCCATGTTGTCTTGCATTTATCCTTTGGCGGAATAGTATGTTGGTGATGAGGAAGTTGTGTTTGCAGCATTTGGTCAGGAGAAAGGTGTCATTGGAGCTTTGCTTCCTGACTCCTACTTTCCTGGTTACATTGTCCCAAAGGTCTGCACTTTTGCCGACTGTGGTGTTGAAGTTGCATGTTGTGAGTGGGCACCAAGGATAGTATCAGTGCAGATAGAGCGTTTGCTAAATGGGGCAAAGCTAAGACAAATGTGAAAGTGGCTAAATGTTTGCATTCAGAGCCAGCTGTTTTGGCTGTAGGTAGCACCAGGCACTGGAAGAGAATCCTTTCCAAGAAGGCTGATTCCTAGTGCTAGACTTCTTTTTTCACTCTGTGTTTCAGAGAATAAAACCAATCTTTTTTCAAATTCACAAAGGGATATGAATGACACTAGCTGGACCTCATCTTGTAAGTGTTACACTCTGCTGCTACCAAGTATTGATGGTGGAGGACACTGATTCATGAGCTGGTGGGGAGGAGTGCTACTTGGTAATCAGCAGATGTATTCTTGCCCATGTTTGGACTAGATGATATGAGACATCAAGGGATTTAGAGTCATTGTTGAGGGCTCCTCGGGCAACTCCCTTCCTCCTATCTGTATATCACTGTGCCACCACCACTACTTGTATGCCCTGCTGTTGGGCAACGCATTCCCAGAAATGGTGATGGTCTTGTCTGGGATGCTATATGGTGCCATGAATATAACTGTGTAGAGTATTGCTTGACGAGTCTGTGAGCTGTTCCAAGTTTGCAACAGTTAGGCCAGACCATGAGAGGACAGCAGTTTCCTTCCTGAAAGGACATTAGACTGGAACATCCTTTTGGTTTCACATAACCGAGGTGGTCTTGGAGATCTGGGACGACGACAGGTGAGACTAGCAGGAATTCTGCCTTTTGCCATTTTGTAGTCTCACCTCTATTTATGTTGTCAGTTTGCAAGGCAACATTGCTGCAATTTCTCTGTCTCCAACTCTATAGAAACTCCACAGAAAGGTTCACTGGTGAAACTAGTTTCTGATTTTGATTCGCTCTTCTCTACACAAATATACCAGATAGTTTGGGATTTTTGTGAACATAATTTCAAAACAATTTTGTAAAATAATCAGGAAACCATATCACAGTTAAGTTATATTATTTTTATTTGTTAGATTTCTATCAGTGTTTGAACATTAATATTTAGACAGCTTGCCACAATTTCCATGTCCCATGATGCAAATGGTAAAACACAAAAGGCACGTATTCCATGGAAATTGGAAACAAATTTTGTAACATTTAGAATAGTTGCTTTCATTTTAACACTAAAACATCTTCTCCAAGTGTACATTACAATGGAAGTGTGCATTGTAACTGTCTCAGTTATGATCCAACATAATGGTATCATTACATATAAACTCTTTAAAAATATACTTCTGTCAAAAGACTTGATGACTACTATATACACTACAAAAATAAATTTTCATATAAATAAATTATATGGCATACATTTATCTTTGTAACTGAAATGACACAAACTCATCTCTACCAAAATCAGTAGGTGATGAGACCCAGTTTGAATATTTTTACTTTTGCATCCTCATACTAAAATCTACGAATTCTTAATGAAACTGTTATATATCTTTCCTATTTAGTTATTAACATTAGTAAGCACTTTATACAGATTAAAATCCATTACAAAATAAACATAGCTGTAACAGAAGAAAAAAAATCCCTGCATTTTTGTTATAAACTGGCATACAAATACTGTAAGAAAACATTCTTATGATACAAAAATATAAATATCACAAAAAATACATTTTTCCTTAAAAACATAGTTGCCAGCCACTGAGAAGTTCTCCCTTTGCCAATGTGACTACAGGAGAAAATGTCTACATTGTGCAGAAGCAGCAGACAGTCGGGGAGGGGAGAAGGTACACATACCTATATATGCATTTGATAGAATCTGTGCTGGTAAACGAGGGAGAAAATACTAGTGAGAAATGACAGATGCTAAGGCAGTAGCAGTGGGAAGCCACTCTGAACTGTTAACACAATCTAATACACACCAGGGTGGCTGAAGTTAGTTCCAATTAACACCATATAGTTTTTGTTGTGGATCCTGGATGATCTCGGGTCAATCCACCACAAGTGCCACATTGAACTCCTGGTGAATGTCACACACATTTCTATAACAGTAAGTCAACTTTTTTATGTAAAAGAAAGCTCACAATTAGGGTTAACCCTTACTGTGCTAACGGCAGTAGCTTATTTTAAAGATTAAAGTAGAAAACACAATTAAATCCACTTGCTACATGACACAGTTTGGCATCATCTGTAACTAAAATAACAAAACGAATTGACAAAATAATTCACAAGATTCATTTTGGCAATAGTGTGAAATAGATGATCTCAGATCAATCACTTATTGTACTCCTCTCCTGACTTTCCTTTCTAGGAAAGGTGTGAACTGGGCAGCAGATCAGATATCACCCATTTGACATAATTGGTCAAAAGTCAAAAAACTGATCATAATGCTTCAATAGTGAACATGCAAAGAAACATTTAAAAATTACACGAATATCCACAATTTATTGTATTTGCATGGAAATCCTATGTGTGTGATCTTAATGCAATTGATAACGCATTTATTTTGGATGAGTTAACAAATTCATTATAATGCACAGATGAATTTCATGTGAATGCTGGTTTGTTACAAGTATTATCAATAACAAATTCAGCCCATTAATATTGAACCCATTCACTGCCAATGTAAAAGCAAAAGCTAGCTAAGGCCCCTGAAGATCATTAACAGAATAATGCGGTTCAATTACAATTTGGGTTTTTGAACACTGAATGGAAAGTAAGAACTTATGTGTACCTTTCATTTTCTCAGGATGCCCTGAACTGCCTTATAGCTAATGAAGTACTTTAGAAATATAGACTTTCTACATCACATCAGTAACTACTTTTAAAAAAAAATGTCTTATGTATGTAAAAACCGCACACTTAAGATTCCTCCTGAAGATTCATAACTTGCACGTCCACCTGATTTGATTTCAGTGATGCCAAACATGTGTTGTAGTAGTAGTAGAAGGTGAGTTTAACATTAACATAAAATCTGAGTTAAGAAGAGACAGTTTTCTCCCCTAAATATTTACACATAAGGTTGAATTGAATTTATGCCTCCCCATCACAAGCTTTCAATGCTGAATGCATATCTTTACAAATATTAAAAACTATACTAAAGAGAACAGTGTCCAGGCTTAATGGTGGGTCATTTTCAAAAATGCATTCTATTTAAACTGAAAATAAATAAAGAAAAATATAAAAAAAACTGTCTGTGTTAGTCTGACAGTTAGAAATTCTGATACAGTTTATCATTCAAAGAATCTGGAGGGGATCAATAAATATACACACACTAAGGGTTAAATTAAAACAATACAGACCTGTAAAATACACTGAAAGAGTCAACTAAAGCTAACAAGGCCATAAAGATTAACGTGCTTTTCTTCATATCTGATAATTTTAAGAACCACGCATAGCGTGCTTGAAAGTTAACAGTAACATTTTATACTACCACAGGGTTGTGATATGCAAAATTAAAATATTTTAACAAGATGTGTATCTTTACAAAAAACTATCACGAGCAATATTTGCATAGAATAATTATACAAGTAAATTATACATATCTTAAGCAGCAGCAACAAATGCTGACATTTATGACTAGATTAAGCGTAAATGTGGCACAGATACACAGATCAATGTACATAACATATAGATCATACAACATTGTTCCCAATCCATTCACAGGAGTTTTTCAGCTCCCAAAATTATACTACTTTACATTGTACATTTGTATAATACATATGTGTACATCCTTTAAATATTTTAGAGAAGAAATATTTAACAAATATTATAATTGATTAACAGTTGCTGTAAACTGTTTTCCTAGTTCAGTATTGTGTTTATAGCCTTGGAGCTTCAAGGACCAGACAATGCAAATGAAGAGTTTCCAATCTTTGGCCATCTGTGCATCATAAATTCCATACTAGAAAGGGTCAAATACATACCATTAGAAATGGATATTGAGAAGGATTTCAATAACTCTCTTCATGTTTTAAAAACAGCATTTGTATAAGGATAGGGAGGTTATTTCCATATTACAAAAACACATTAATTATAATTTCCATACTTGTCATCTTTATAAATCCATCTATAATGAATTAAAACAAACGTAACAGAGTTATATCAGGAAGTAATTTTCTGCCATTTAAAATAAACATTGTTAAGTTTTTTCTCTTCTGCTTAATTGAAGGAATTTGACATGGGTGTGTATGATTCATTGTATTTTATACAGAAAAGCATTTCTCACTGAATTTCCTTAGGAAACGTACCTAATGTGTTTTGTTCCCATTTCTCTGTGTTTCACATTCAACGTCCTGCAACTCTAAAACTTCCAGCTTTGAGTTCCTTCTTTCATAACGTGCATTAAAAGGCACATGAGGATCAACAAATGCTCCTTCATCAGTTCCACTGTACCCTTCACAATGTGGGTGCCCTCCAAATACATTTTGGTTGGGTATGGGAGGATGCACAGCAACAGTAACTGAGGCTGTGGCGGTTACAGTAGTGATAGGCTGGCAGTATGTAGGTGCCGCAGCACCAGTGGCAGTAAATGTTGGGTTCCTAGTCTTATGAGAACGGGATCTATGAGTTGGATGATCCCGATTACCAAGTCTGGAATGCCCTTCATGAGCAGTTTCAAAAGCATCCGTGCGTGGTTTGTAAGGAGGCAGTCGAAACCCTTCTCTAGCCTCCAAACTGTGGTCCCTACAATTCCTCCAGGATTGTTGATGTTTAACATCTTGATGAGAAGGTGGCTGTGATCTTGGTTGATGTAATCTGCAATCTGGCTGAATAACCTGTAAACAAAATGAACAATTAGTACTTGTCATATTAATTTATTCATTATTACACTGTAGTGTACAAAATAATTTACAACTTAATTAAAAATACTTTAATTGGTAACTGACTCAGGACGGGCAAAAGTCCTGCAGAATGTGTTCACCCTGAAAAGTACTTATTGGAATAAGTGATCTGGGAAAACCATTAACACAGCTGAAAGTTTAGAGTGAGAAAGCTTGGTTGTGAATAGCAAAAAAGAAAAGGCCCTTTAATGTTCCCAAAGATTCTCTATTGTTATGTTAAAAATTTCTATCATCATAGAAGTTGTCCTTGACCACTATGGAATTTGATTTCTGGAATCACGCAATTGCCTCAAGCAAAACACATGTCCAGTACCCACATCAATCAGTGCACAGACATCAATTTTAAATGTACTTGCTACATCTTGTCCAACTTCTTTTAGGAGGGGGAATTTGAAGGGAATGTATGCAACAGTTGATCATTACAAAGCATTATTAATGTGCAATTATTGCTTAAAATGTTGGAAATTATATATGCTTTGGAATTATTACAATTTTTCCCTGTAATATATCCACATAAATTAACAATACAAGTGTCGGTGACAAATAAAGGTCATATGTCAAACATTACAAGCATTGCCTTTAAAGAAATAAAAGATATTTTGTTGTTGGTGTGTCATTTTGAATGAAATTAAAGCACCGATAGCTAAACAAAAAGTGTTGAAGCTTTAAATGTTGGAAAGGAGCTTTGCTTTTGAAAAAAAGAACTGGCTTCACTTACTGTAGATCTGGGGAAGACAGGATTCTCAGTTGCTTCCACCATGATCTGATGGGCTGGTGCAGCTGAGCTGGAATTGGATTCATAATGATGAAGTTCTTCACTGATTCCAGAAACTGTAGTCTGTGAGCTGTATTCAGAATCTGAGGTGTCAGAGCCATTATTTCCTTGCTCAGGGTGGATGGCAAACCTCACAACTCGAACTGGTGGCTCTAGTGATGGAGTAGGTAACCGGGTTCTTCCATCTAGAGGTGAAACCTATGAATGTGTAAAGAGTAATTAGTCTCACCTAGAGTTCAGTACACCTTTGTAGTCAGATTCAGTCATTTGAAACATCTGAGTGGCATAATTCTTTTCACACAGATGCATAGGGAGTCTGATGAGAGCTCATTCATTAGCATAGCTTTCTGTAGCACAACAACTCTGACCAGACATAAAACCAGACATGAATAGCATATGTGCCATGTTCATAGTACTATGGAATATCTTTTAAAACCATGGGGTGATTTAAATCTGAGCAGGAGGGAGTCTTAAAGGGAGTTATATGAGAGATGAGAAACAAAATGAAGTAAAAACCTGCTCAAGCACTTTCACAGACAGGAAATGCAGCTTAGAGATGAAGTGGTAGCAAAGGTTAGGTGAAACAAGGGCTCTTCACTGGGTGGGAGTGATGACAGCAGATTTAATAGTGAGAGGGATGCCTTTAGAGGAGGGGGAGAAGTCAACATTGTTGAATGATAATGGGAGGTGATTAAGCAGGAAAACAGCAGGGATGGATCATGGAATCCACAAGTGGGTGTCGCAGAAGAAATTATTATGGAGAGGGAAAGGTAGGACTCTTGTGGCAGAGTGTCTCTATCTCTACCTCTGAGCCAGGAGGTCTAGGCTCAATGCCTACTTATTTCAGAATATGTCATAACATGCCTAACCAGGTTGATTAAAAGTTTTGGCTGCAGTCTACATAACAATGTGGAAGACTCTGAAATGGCCTTCAGGCAACAAATGCTGGCCTTGCCAGTGATGCCCACATCTTGTGAAAGATAAAACACTCTGGGGAGGGATAGAAGAACATACAAAGTAATGAGGAATCAGAGTGAGCAGCTTGGGGATGTTTAAGACAAAAAAGGGAGAGGGATTAGCAGAGCAGCTGCAGTGATGGCTAAACCATAGAGACAAATAAATCTATAAGCTCTTCTTCCTTAGAATTAAAAGTATGCAGTCACCAGGGGAATGTGAAAGAGATTTCAGGACTTGCCCCGGTCCCTAGGTCCACCCTGGGTGACCTTGGGAATGATGTCAATGAGAGAAACAAACCGCAAGGAATTTTGATATGATGAAATCAATTGTAGCAACTAATCCAAGATGAAATATGCATGTGCTTGCATCCCTCTGAAGTCTTTTACACTAAGAATAGCTAACCCCAAGTGTTATTGTTAGGTTTTTATTTTCTTACTTCCTCAATAGTCTGAGCTACTGCTGACCTGTGATTACTTTGGGTTCACCTGGTTGTGGACCTGCGCAAGCACCTTTCACATCAAGGTCCATTCTTCAACAACACAGTAACCTGTAAGCTTCCCTGTTCCTTTGTAGCTCAAATAATACAGTGAGGGATACAGACATTCCAATTTGTCCAGCATTAGCCATATCAATAATGCTGACTGTCTGTTGGCTGTGCAAAGCTATGGGGTCAAGAAGGAATTCTGTAATTTATGAATCTATTAATCTCAGATACTTCAGTTCTTACTTTTTTCATGAAAAATATGGCTTGGATTTTAAGGGAAATCTTTTCTGTGATTTTTCAAATCCATCATTTATTCATGACTGCACCTATTTTGTTTTCTGGTAATGTGTTTATACTATGAAGTCACCAATCATGTGCTTCCAGTGTTACGCACTAAGAGTGTGTGGATCAGAGATAGGACAACACTAGGAATACACTGGTGAATAATTCCCAAAAGCCAGTCCATCATCTACAAAGGCGTAAGTTAGGAGTGTAACGGAAAACTGCCCACTTGCCTGGTTGGGTGCAGCTCCAATAACACTTAAGAATCTGGACACCATCCAGGATAAAACATCCCATTTAATAGTACCATATCCATAGCATCCACTCCTTCCACCACCAACACTCAATACACACTACTGCTACTATCTACAAGACACACTGCAGAAATGTACCATAGATCCTGAGACAACAACTTCCAAACCCACAATCGCTTCCATCTAGGAGGACAGGACAGCAGATACTTGGGAACACCACCTACAATTCTCCTCCAAGCCACTCATTGTCCTGACTTGGAAATACACTGCCATTTCTTCACTGTTGCTCGGTCAGAATCCTGAAATTCCCTCCCAAAGGGCATTATGGGTCAACCTACAGCAAGTGGAACGTCAAGATTCAAGAAAGCAGTTCACCAGCACTTTGTCAAGGGCAACTAAAAATGGATAATAAATATTGGCCAGTCAACAATGCCCACATTCCACGAGTGAATAAAAAAAATTGTCATGTGCATTCTCAGACTCTGCTCATTTAAAGCTTGGCTCTATTAAGAATACAGAATTATTGAACTAACGCTTATTTTCTAGTTAGGGCATCTCAAAGTCCAAATATAGTAGAAACATCATGAAAATAAAGAAATAAATACCTCAGGATATGGTCCAAAGCAAGAAAGAAGGACCGGGAGTAGCACCAATCCATTGAGAACACCCAGAACAGTTAAAATAGCCAGGACTGCAAAAAAGTACCTGTAATAGTTGCAAAGAATATTGCAATAAATTTAAAGGAGCTCCAAGCTAATTGCATTTTAAAAGTCAATTACAACTCAAACCTTAGTGTAAATACATAGTCAAAGAGAATCCCTCAGCAATTTTTTTGCCTTTTACATCAGTGAGGCTACATCACACAATAGTTGATTAAATAAAGAACAGTATGTTAGTTTGTTAATTTTATTGAAGAACAAATGTTTATGTGGACAGTTATTCACGAACAGTTTGTTGTGCATACAGAAAAATATGGAACGTGATCTGAATGACTGAACAAGCCCATAGAACATGCACAATGAATGGGGCCCCATTACCTTAACCCTAGCAGAAGCAAACAAATGAAGTAAAGGGTGCAGAATTTAAACAATTTAGTCTAGGGGCAGGAGAAGCAACGTCTCAGGCAGTTAATCCACTGTGAAATGCTGCTGCATCTCACAACAGAATCACTAATTAAATCTCAAGTGTATCAAGTAGGCTTTCTCTCTCAACATGAATCAAAACTTTCTGCCTACAGTCTTCAGAGATTTACTTTTACTAAATAGCTCAAACTGCAATCCTTTATAAAACATGAACCAACATTCTGCTGTAAAATGCTGTCAGTTCTATAGCAGATTCTAGCATTGTGTTTGATAAGAGCCCTTCACACAATAGCATCACTGCACTGCAAACTAAATCTTTTGTGGTACAATTTAGCATTATGAATACTCTTATTTTGTGTCAACCATTTCAAACATAAAAGCCAGAATTTTTGTGAAAAAGTAAAAGCATCCAAGTAGTTGTCCATTCCCACCATTCAAGGCCATGACTGGGTGTTTGCATGAATACCAAGGTAAGCTTTAAACTGTTTAAGAGAAGGTCTGACTTGACAGTATACAAAACAGCTGGGCCTCAGACTAAACTTATGGATACATTTTTGAGTAATGACTTCAAAGGCCACAACCTTGAGAAAGCTTTTAATTAACTTGCACAAATAAAGGATTATTCTATTATCTCATTGTACAACAGTGTAACACACAGTTACCTTCACTATGCCCAAAAGTACAATGATGCTTTTTTATATATACATTAATTTGAGCAGCAAACATCATCTTAATTTCATATTCACAAAATACAGACAATGCACTACTATCCAATATGAACTAGCAATATTTATATACTATCTATATTAAATATTATTTCATATATAAGCAAATGTTAAAGAGTCGTTTGTATTCAGTATAAATGTAAAGGTATTTTAACTAGGATTTCATTCTCAAGGCTGTTAGCAGGAGTTGGGAAATTGCCAATATGATCTGCTTGCCTCAGGAGAAAGTGCCCGCAAGGATGACATTTCCATTGTGTGGTGTGCTGGCTGCTGTAAGGCCAGCTGACTTGCAAATATGTCAGGAGGCAGAAACAAGGCTGCCAAGTAGAAAGGTGAATTATTGAAAAAGTCCAACTTGGTGATGTGTGGCTTTATTCCAAGTTACAGTAAAACAGAAGTCTTTCAGCCCTCAACACAGCTCAATGTGCTCTCCATTCATGCCACACACCTAACCCCTATAGCCCCACATGCCCCCATGACAGGCTACGGCAGTTGCATGTTCATTTACCCACTATACACGAGTTGGAATATATAAGGAATGGACATGATAGTGACAGTAGGCTGCATAAAACAAAACTTAAAAACACATCCTTCATTGATAACGTCCCGCTATGTTAAATAATGTTAAATAATAACCTTTTCACTGTAATGCAACAAAGGTGTCAATTATTCAGATCCCTGAAATATCAATACCTGAAACTGTAAGCACTTAAAATCTTTTAACCTGATGTAATACATATTGTGAAACTGACAGCAGAGATCAAGACAGTTAGTGTTGTCAATCAATCAGAACCTCTGAAATTCAACAGAGTAATGGACAATTGGGCTTTCAGCCAAGAATACATAATGCGGTTTGGCCTTGGAGGTGACAATGTTGGAAATGCAGCTTCCTTTAACAGTAAAACAAGATAGATTCAGTGTTAATTCAAATCAGGTGACGTATAAATGAGTTTGTACTTACAAATGGCAAATGTACTGCGTATTACAGTGGCTCACAAACTCCCAGCCCAACTGTTTATTTTGCAGCTCTGTGGTTTCATGGACCATGTATATATCGGTTGTGGACATTTGCACACCCTTTTTAGTTATTGGAACAATCTTTTGTTGCGATTTTGGTTGCACTTCACCCTGTGCCCCTGACCAATGCGTGAGGGGAGGGGGTAGTGGTGGGCAGATCAGAGGACTTCCTTTCGGGTCTGTTCCTGGGCCTGGCCAGGCTGGCAATGAAGGGGTCCAGGAGAAAGTGAGGATGACAGATGCTGGAGATCAGAGTCGAAGAGTATGGCACTGGAAAAGCACAGTTGGTCAGGCAACATCTGAGCAGGAGAATTGATGTTTCAGACATAAGCCCTTCATCAGGAATGACTCCGTTTTTTCCAGCACCATACTCTTCAACTATAAAGAGGTCCAGCCTGTCTGTCCCTTATCTGTATTTATGTTCATGCCTGGATGTCCTTGGAGAGGGAGCTTGCGGTGTCCATCAATGCTCTTGATGCCTTTAGAGAAAGGTGGGCACTGTGGGGGATACAGTGCTTTATTTCTCCATCCAATTCCCTTTTGATTTAGTTCCTTCCCGCTCTCCCTATCTCTCCCTCACTTTGATGGCTTTCAATGTCTGTAATAGACTATGCTTGTAAATTTCTAATTGGCTGCACAGGTGATTACTGGTGATGGTTAATGGTTAAATAAATAACAAAAAAAATAGCAAACGTAAGTTTCTTATGTGCCATGGTAATGTCCCAATCTCCGAGTCAGGAGATCTGGTTTAAGTCCCACCTGCTCCAGAGGTGTGTAATAACATCTTTCAATAGATTGATTGGAAAATATATTTTTAAAAACAGCAAATTCGATATTTGGATAAAATATAACTGATTAATATGTTAAAACATCTTTTTAGTTCATCATTCAGGTGGATTCTCAGTCATCACTTTAAAGGCTGCTTCTTTCAGAAGTTTGATTAAAACAAAATTCATTAGTAAAATGGGGAGTTGCAGACTTCCAGAAACTATCAAAATACTTGATTGTGAATGATAATTTATTCCCACATTATCCTCATATAGTATGAGGATAATGTGGGAATAATTAATAACATCCCATCAGTGTTAACCATTTAATAACATCCCATCAGTGTTAATGGTTTTTCCCTAGTCTGCGTAGCTCTGTTCTGCAACTGAGCCAATTGGATCAGGGAACTGACTTCTGGATAGGAAGATGATTCAGAAAGGAAGTGGAAAAACTCGTACTTGCACTGAATTATATTTTAACCATAAAACATTTGAAATTAGTGGTCAGTGCTGGGTTTTTTAAATGAATCAGTGGCATCACAAACATTTATTGCATATCAAATTAACTGACCCAGGTCAGAGAGCAGTTTGTATATTACAATGTCTACAACTTATGTAAGTTGTAAAATGGGAAAAGCAATTCATTCCTGATCACTGATCAGTGACCTCTGAGAAAAATTTGTATGTGGAGTTCTCAGGTACAGGGCAGGATGAGTAGAGTACATCGCATCAGTTGTATGACACTTTAATCTTTTACTATAAATTCTGTGTCCTATGATCCTGCCCCACTAGCTACCTGACAAAGGAGCAACGCTCCAAAAGCTTGTACTTCCAAGTAAACCTGCTGTCGTGTGACTTTTAACTTTGTCTATCCCAGTCCAACACCAACACCTCCACATTATACCATGCTCCTGACAGGATTTTGGAAACCAGCAACTAAATTACTGACCACAGAACTCTTTATCTCTAACCTGTTCTTGCAGTCACAATATATAGAACAAGAACGAAGAACAAAGAACAATACAACACAGGAACAGATGATTCGATGCTCCAAGCCTGCGGCAACACATTTTGCCCTTCCATACTAAAACTGTCTTCACTTACAGGATCCATACCCCTCTATTCCCTTCCTATTTATGTATTTGTCCAGGTGTTTCCTGAATGCTGCTATTGTGTCTGCTTGTGGATGCACTGGTTACAAAGGCCCAATGTCTCTTCTTCCTCAGACAGCTGAGGAAATTTGGCACGACGGCAAATACCCTTGCCAACTTTTATAGGTGTGCCATTGAAAGCATTCTGTCTGGATGTATCACTATCTGGATCACAATCCTCCATTCCAAAAAGCATCCTTCCAATACTACCTTCTGTCTCCTTTGACCAAACCAATCCAACTTGCCAGCTCACCTCTGATACCATGTGACTTCAACTTTTGTGACAGTCTGCCATGAGGGACCTTGTCAAAGGTTTATTGAAGTCCATGTAGAGAACATCACCTGCTTTTCCATCATCAATCATCTTCATCATTATCTCAAAAAACTCTATCAAGTTAGTGAGATGTGACCTCCCCCACACAAAATCATGCTGACTATGTTAATAAGCCATTTGCTTCTAAATGTATATAGATCTTGTCATATATATGGATATGTGGCCAGTCCAAGTCCAGTTCAGTTTTTGCCCAATAGTGATCCTCAGGATGCTGATAGTGGGAGATTCAGCCATGATAATGCACTTTGAAGATGGTTGGATTCTCTCTTGTTGGAGATGATCATTGCCTGGCTGATGTGTGGTGCAAATGTTACTTCTAAAACATATTAGGTGGTAGATGTAGTCATAGTGTTTCATGGCAGATGGTGAAACTCTGTACAGGTAGTTCTTCTATAATGTGATGGTTGCATTCTTGTGCAACCCTGCATTATAGAAAAATCATGCCTTAGACATGGCGCTTACAGTGTTGGCATTGCAATTGCATTACAGCCAAAGCACATTTTAAAAGTTCGCGCTTTAGAAAAGCTGTCCCCAATTTGTCAATCGTGTTATAGCGAATTTGCATTCACAAAGCGTGGGTTATAGCAGAATAACCTGCAGTTACAATGAAGTGTGTGGCTACCATTATGGTCAATGCAGCTTAGTGGGCCCTGGCAAATTGTATCACTAGTTAAAGATCTGTCAAGGATACTCATTACAGAGCCCATATAGGTTCAGGACTTCTCTTGGAAAGGCAGACAGACTGAATGGTTAGGAGCATCTGTTCAAGATACTAATCTTCCAAAGTTTGCTGTTGTAGATGGGTAGAACTGTTGTAGGTCAGTTGCAGGAATAGGACATCAATATTGGGAGATGTTACATTGTTAGAAATCTGAATACTGATCTGAACCTGCATCCAAAATGACCGTTTCTAGTTTTAATGGAGGCAGGACAGGGAATTAGTAATTAGCTTGCTACAAAGAGCCATATTTGCAATTTAAATATTGAGTACCTTATATTAACATTTACTTTAAAAGTTACCCTAACCAGCTGAGGTTTCAATCTTTGAGAATGTGCCAGCAAAGGAAAGTGAGGACTGCTGGATCAAGGAGGTAAGTGCTTTATCCAGTGTACGTGCTACACTAGTCTAATTTCCTGCTCCAGAATCTAAGATATTCCTGGGCTCTGGACTCTAAAGTTCTTTATCCTAGAACTTGATATCCCCAAATGTTCCAGTTCCAGTGTCTGATCTTTCTCAACTCCTAACCTAATCTTCTGTAGTTCTGGACTCCAATTTTTCTTGTATTCATACCATCCTCCTCAAAATTATCCAGCTTTCAAATCTGAACTTCCTTCTAACCTCTAGCTCAAGATTCTGACTTCGTACCCATAAACTTGCCCAGCTTCCCTCCATTTCCTGGCTGCAGCCCAGCCAAGAGCCAGCCAAAATGTTAATTTTGACTGAAACTGCAGAAACCTGTTTCCCTACAAGTAACCACCTGCCCAGCCTCTATGTTAGTGTCCCGTTCTTCCATGTGTTTGTGATCACCATTCCCTGCTGATTAATACCTGCCCAACAATAATGCTATTGAAGTTCCATACCCAAATTAGAGACAGACCTCACAGTCCACCAATAAGACCACAAACCACTGGAGGGATGTGGCATTGGTGTGGCTATATTACACAGGCCAATTTAACTTCCTAAGCAAGAAGGGTTAAAATTGGCCATATAGTCTTGTGTGTACAGAGTATCAAATTTACAAGTGGAAAGAGCATCTCAGTTTTTGAAAACAGAAAGTACAATAAACAGAACAATTTTCTGTTTTATTTTAATGGCTCAGTATAAAAAGAACGTAATTTCATAGAAAGAATTAGTGGCAAATTTAGTTTAAAATATTAAGCACAACAGCCAAGTTCAGTAAAATTAATGGTTTGACACTGAAAGAACATAATGATCTAGTTGCTCTGCTTCTCCATGCCCCCGCCCCTCCCCCACCTAACTCCTTTAAGACGTGAGCTTCAATTTTTATTTTACACCCAGAATATCTGCACCATTCTCTTTTACAATTGAGGATACTTTGAGATAATGATTTTGTAATAATTTATAATAAATCATTCTATTCCCTTTGATAAAATAATAAAGCACATTTGTCTGAATGTAGAATGCAGTTAACAGCAAGTGATGTGAAATGGTCTCAGTCAGTAATCATTATGCACACATAGTGTGTCAGAAGTGTTTTAGCCAATTAACTACTAGCATTAAAACTTTACCTCAAAAGTAATTTACGACAAAATACAGGATTTAAAAAGGTCATGCAGCTCAAAATGAAGACAGACAGGACAATGAAGAAAAGAACTTCTGGTAATAGCCAAAAAAGAGAAAGCTTCTTACCTGACAATGAAGTCAAATTCAGACCCAGCAAGCATGAGAACTCCAAGAAGAGTTGATACAGCCCCATCTACTACAGGTGCAAACATGTGCTCCAAAGCAAGAACTGCCCGTCGATTCTTATCTCCAATTGCTGTTAAAAATGCCTGTGGCCAATATGATTAATTCAATCAGACCCTGTGTACTGAAACCTATAAAGCACTTCAGCAGCTGTTCTGATTATGCGTGACAGACTAAATACTTCAATTTAATTTTAACCAAGTTCAAAAATGCTTACTGTTTACTTAACAATTTTCAAGGCAAACAAAGTGGATATCCAAGGATTTGGAGATAAAGGGGCTGAATTTATACCAAGTTTCTGAGATATCTGCACCTGTTCCATTATAGGTACATTGGATGATGACAATAAGATCACTATGTAAATTCAAACACGGTCTTTATATATTTGAAAAAAATAGCCATTTATGCAAAATGTACTTCATATGAAAAAAAGCGTGTTTTATATTACTTATTTATTACATATTCTATATTTATGATTACCTGCATTTTGCTTTTCCAATCCCCTACCTTATTTTTTCTTCAATATACAAAGCATTAATTAAAATTGATCATTATTTGTAATTTCACAATAATAATTTCTTTTTAATACTTGTTGTAGATGTGTTTTAGTTTAGAGTTTATTTCAAAATATTGCCAAATACTTAACTGGTCAGAATCAAGTACTGAGAGCAGCATACTTCAAAAGATCAGATGCCTTTTTCTCATCCTAATATGTTCTGATATATCTGAAGTCTGTCCAGACCAAAAAGATGCCAACAGCCTTATGGATTAGAATTTAGTGTCCTCCCCTGTGATAGGTTTGGGTACATTTAATTGAGTGGGAGAGTGGTGGATGGGGACTGTCAATTTCTTGCATCCATAAAGTCAGTGATGACCTATGGACAGCCTTTCTAACCTGTTGCCAATTGAAGTCTTTAGGCAGGCAATTAATGCCCACTTAAGGCCATCATCATATTTTAACCCAGAGATGGAGATATGAAGCTATGAAGTTTATATGAAGGTTTCATAATGATTCACCTCAGTTATGTTCACATTAAAATATCAATCAATTATTTGCACATAAATCGGTGTACTCAAATCTTGAAAATATAGTTTTTTTTCTCAGAGAATTTAGGAAAGTTGTGTGCATTTCTTGCATTCTGTTTTGAGAAATGGAAAAGTGAAAGGAAGTTATTGTTTACGTACCAGAGCAACGTGAACAGTGAATTCCACCCCTATTCCAACGGAGGCAATGAGGATCACTACAGGAACTGCACTCAGTTTTATCCCAATGAGGCCCATCATTCCAAAAAGTTCCACAGTCATCAGTGCTAGGACTAATACCTAAATGGGGTAAAAACAACCCATCTCTAATTATGGCAAAATAAGACTTTTTTTTCCTCCAGAAATTCAACACTCATTCATACAATGAAAACAAATATTTATTTCTAGGTTTTTCAAAAAGTGAAATTGAAAGAAGAAATTTTAAACTGTTCCAGGAGGAGACATTCAGAAGTTATAGTTCTGTTTTGATATTGGTTAAAAGCTATTATTCTGTATTGGACGGTTGCTGCAGGAACTCTCTGCTTAGATTAGCTGGGTACTGTCACATTGTAATATTAATTACAATGTTACACAGTAGGTCATAGAGCTGTAGAGCATGGAGACCCTTTGGTCCAATCTGTCTATGCTGACCAGATATCCTAAATTAATCTAGTTCCATTTGCCAGTGCATCCCTCTAAACCCTTCCTATTCATATACGCATCCAGGTGTCTTTTATAAGTGGAGGCTGGTACAATTACAACTAGTTCCTCTGGCAGTTCATTCCATAAATGCACAACTTCTGCATGAGAAAGTTTCCCCTGGATCTCTTTTAAATCTTTCCCCTCTCCCTCTAGTTTTGGACTTCCCTACCCTGGGAGAAAGATCTTAGTGATTCACCCTATCCCTGCCCCGTATGATTTTATAAACTTCTATAACGTCACCCCTCAGCCTCTGAAGCTCCAGGGAAAATAGCCCCAGTCTATTCAGCCTCTCCCTATAACTAAAATCCTCCAAACCTGGCAACATCCTTGTAAATCTTTTCTGAACCCTTTCAAATTTCACAGCATCCTTCCTATAGCTGGGAGATCAGAATTGAATGCAGCATTTCAAAAGTGGCCTAACCAACGTCCTGTATAGCCGCAACATGACCATCCAACTCCTATACTCAACAAATTGACCAATAAAGGAAAGCATAGCAAATGCCTTCTTCACTATCCTATCTACCTGCGACTCCATTTTCAAGGAGCTATGAACCCGCACTCCAAGGTCTCTGTTCAGCAACACTCCCCAGGACATTACCATTAAGTGTGTAAGTTCTGCCCTGATGGTAAATGCAACTTATCTAAATTAAAGGGCGACACAGTGCCTCAGTGGTTAGTATTGCTGCCTCACAGCGCCAGGAACCCAGGCTCAATTCCAGCCTCGAGCAACTGTCTGTGTGGAGTTTGCACATTCTCCCTATGTCTGCTTGGGCTTCCTCTGGGTGCTCCGGTTTCTTCCCACAATCCAAAAGCTGTGCAGGTTAGGTGAATTGGCAATGCTAAATTGCCCATAATGTTCAGGTTAGGTGCATTAGTCAAGGTAAGTGTAGAGTAATAGGGTAGGGGAATGGGTCTAGGTGGGTTACTCTTTGGAGGGTTGGCATGGACCTGTTGGGTGGAATGGCCTGTTTTCATACTGTAGGGATTTTATGATAAACTCTATCTGCCACTCCTTGGCCCATCTGATTAAGGCCCTGTCGTAGCCTAAGGTAACCTTCTTCGCTGCAAACTTACTAACCATATCTCCTATGTTCACATCCAAATCATTTATATATATGAAAAAAAAGCAGTGGACACCTGCTTGATAGTAAATATTTCAAAATTAAATTTCACTCCGAGTTAACAACAACAACCTGCATTTGTATAACAGAATTAACTTATTGTACTTTGTAAAATAGTAATCAAATAAAAACTGACATTTGGGCAAGGATGAGTCGAATCAAAGAGTAAAAAGAGACAGGGATCTGAGAGGTTTAGGGAGTGCTTGGAGCCTAGACAACTGAAACCACAGATGATCAAGGTGAAGTAAAGGGAATGAGGTACCCGTAAGGTGGTGGATGCCTTGGAAACAAAGTTCCTGGAAAGCTGGGCATGAAGGCAATTGTACAACAGAATGATAATTTTAAATATCAGGCATTTGTGGACCAGGAGCCATTGTGGATCAATGAGCAATAGCGTAGTGAGTGAATGAGATGATGTGGGTTAGGTGACAGGTAGTAGAGTTTTTGATTAGCTATTACTTATAGAGAATAGAAGGCCAGCCAAGAAAGCGCAGACATTGTTCATTCTGGATCTGATTAAAGTATGAATGAGGGTCAGCATCACATGGGCTGAGGCAGAAATAGAAATGAAATATCAAAGAGGTGGAAGTTAATTCTCTTCATGATGGAGGTATTATGGAGTCAGGGGTTTAGCTCAAAGTTAACTAGGAAATGAAGACTGTGAGCTTGGTGTCATCAGGGAATATGCAGAAGCTGATGTTGTCAACAAATAATGTCAAAGTTGAGGAACAGGACTGAACTAATGATGAATCCTTGGAGGACTTCAGAAGTAACAGTGTGAGGTCTGCAAGAAAATGGTGAAGACATTCCTTAGCTTAAAGTTAGGTAGTGAGGAAAGAGACCAAGGGAGAGCAGTTCCATTCATCTGCAGAGAGGAGAAGGGGGTTTGGAAGAGGATATTGCAACCAACCACATCAAATTTGCACAGAGGTTGAGAAGAGTGCACTGTGGCCATGTTCATGCAGGATAATATTTCTGACTTCGGTTAAAGTCATTTCAATACTGTGGCATTGTTTGAAAAGATTGAGAAAGAAAGCTGAATTATTCTGCACAGTTCTGAAGAAATCCTAAATAAATGACAATGAGTCTGAGGTAGGCCAAAACCACATAAGGCTATCACCATCTGATGAGTGTCAGACTGCAGGGTCTCTCTTATGCTTCAAAATGTCTGAACTGAAAAAGTCTTGACCCGCTTATAACTAAACAATTAAATCAGATGCAAAGTCATGATTAATGTTTCATCTAGCTAGAAAAGTTAAAGGGGAGAGGAAATACATAGTAGCACTAACTGATAAGCTTTACAAAGAGTTGTGCAAAGTAACCTAAAACCAACACTCTTTTTTTCAGGTTCTGACCAAGTAACCTTTATGAAAGTAATCTCTGTCTGGTGTGAAATGAAATTTGAAGTAATATTCTAATTCATTTGAACAATCCATCCAACAAAACATGTTGCAGACTAAACATTTTGCTTCATAAAACATGTTTACTTACACAACGTTTGCAATTCTGTCTGATTTAATTGGTTCACATCTGGTATTATTTTGAACAACTTTGAATGTTTTCTGCAATTTTACTCCTCCTCCGAAATTAGTCAAAGCAAGAGCAATGTATCTTGCATAGATTTTGTAACAAACATTTCAGCAAGTTATCCAAAGCAATAAAGACTTTCTTTTCATTCAAGTTCTAACTTACTTATAAGATTTTTTCCACTGTTTAAATTTTCACTGTCGTCATCTTTCCATGCCGAATAAACATTTCATGAATGATGTCACAGGCATACCCCACCAGAGGCCCAGACATAAACAAAACCTTCCGACTAAAGAAAGAGCTATACCAAAAGGAATTCAGCAGCAACAAAGCTCCTTGTAAACTTACAATGATCCCAGCCGTCCATGGGTTCAGGAGAAAAAGAGCACACACCAGAAAAGTGCAAGCCAAGACCACGCTGATGGCCAGCAGCAGCCAATGTCGGAGCCCAACATATTGTTCCCAAAACAGAAATGGGTATCCGTTTGGATAACTGGCAAGTCCTTGATTAGTAAAGTTACTGCAGATATTTCTGACTTTTTCAATAGCTTCCACAAAGTCTGAAGTCTCACGCAGTCCATTGAGGTAGAAAGGAAATTGGGCGTATTCAATGGGCTCAGCTGCTGGAACTAAGCATAAAATAAACCAATTTAATAACTTCTAGCTTCATTATATACCCAGATTGTGTGATAGGCAATTGATAATGAATAGATTCAGACTTATTATATACCAGAAGTAATTAATCAATACATTTTTTGAAACTATAATGTTACAACTATTCTCATGATTCTGACAGAAAGATCCAGATTCAATGACTGGCCTATGCTGAGCTTGCTGCAATCGACAGCAATACTCCTGGGCCAATCTTAAAAATGGATGCTCAACACAGGCAGAACTCAGCACAACAGTGATCTTTAATACATTGGATCTTTAACATACATAAGTAATGGTCACTTTGAAGGAGTCAATACTTCCAGGAGAAAAAGGAGAAAAAAATAAATACTTATATTGCGGATGAAATCAGGGGATGTTCAAAATAAGTGGATGTTCAAAATAAGTGGTAGTTTATTAAGAAGGGAAACTTGGTCCCTCAATGCATGGAATTGAATGTCACAGTGGGCACCTTACCCACCGGCTAGAAAACTAGTTGAAATTGCTCCGTGTCTGTTTTCAGGAGGCCTAGTGGAAGTAAGTCGCAAATTGTGTACATACTTCCCTGTTATTGGGCTTCATGGCTTTCTATCAAGAAATTCTAGCACACGACAGATACTTCACTCAAGAAATGATAGCCAATCAGAACCAGTACTGCATGGTACACTTCACTGGGGTTTGCCAAAGGAGTCCCAGGAATGAGGTGACTGGGACAAATTTGCTGGGCCCAGCAAGGGAGTTGTAGTGTATTTGGGGGAGTGGGAGTGTCAAGAGAGAGGAAGAAGGATCACTCTGGGTCCCTTTGTTTCTGCTGGGGGATGTCATGGGCAAGAACATTCTGGTTATTTGTGGTTTTAGGAGCATGTATAATCCCATCAGTGTAAATATCAGTGATTGCAGGATCACGCCCTTAAGTGGCCACTTCAGGGTTTCAATTAATATCAGGGCATCCATGTTTCTGCCTGACCACATGCCCACCCCATTCCCCTCCAAACGCACTTCCTAGATAGTGTTAAAATTCATCCATTTTTTAAATTAGTAGGACTGTGCTAAGCAAATTGCTGTTATAAAAGAAAAACAATTTTATGTCTCTGATTTGTAAAATACTAAAATTATAGAGATAAGTTTTTTCATGCAACAAAGATATATGTAGTTTCATCAACTGAAACTTGCTATAAGAAGCATTATGCTACAGCACTTTTGACTAAGTGCTACAAAAAACAATCAATTAGTTAAACAAACTGTAGGGAAACCAGTTTATTGTTAATAAAATCATTCATTTCATCTGTTCCCAAATTAATTTTGCACACAATTAATTGCACATAATAGCTCAAATTAGGCAGAGGGCAATTCAAAACAATACCAATGTAACAAGCATAATATTCCATAACTTATCTACAAAAATGTGATTTGAATTGATATTAAAAATTTACATCTGGATGACCTTGGTGGCATAAAACAAAGAATATTCAGATCCAATTAATTGGTGAAAATAAGTACGATTATGCATTGTGACCTCAAAGCCTGTGTTTAAAATCAAAGTCTAAAATCACAATATATGTAGATTCAAAAGTATTTCTAAGTGAGTGACTTTCTTTTTAAGCAAGACTTTACCAAAAAAAACTCAACAAAACCAGCATTTAGTTCTTGCTGCTGTGTGTTCCAGACCCCGCAGGGTCATTCGACTGACTTGCTAAACATGATTTGCCCTATTATAATCTCAACTATAAATTTTCATTAAGACAAGACTTGGCTGGCTGCCACCAGGCTCCAGGGTTTGGAATACAGTGCAGTTTCATTATCCAATCACATTTTCAGGAGCCCATTCCACAGACCAATAACAGCAACTAGCAGGCAGTCACATAACTGAATCCGGAATGGAAATTAAATCAATCCAAGTTCCCTCCTTGAGACATAAAGGACCCCCTCCTGGCCAATACTCTCCAGAATTATTGTGATGAAGTACAGGTGTGCAGCAACCCTCATAATGGTATCATATCATTGACTAATGGGTATGCAAAATCCATGCAGTTTCTGAAGCAAGTGAATAATTCATTTCACTTATTCTACGGAAAAATCAAGTGAATTCTATAAAAAATTACTCATGCAATATTTTCTCTCACTTAACCTTTAGCTTTCTTTTTGTACTGGGGAGAGAGAATAGATAGAATTTCATTTGACAAAATGCTTAGGTTATAGCATCAGGATTATTCCTGTAATACTTTAACTGTACAGTTTAAATACTCTAAGTATAAGACATTATACTGCATTTAGCAAACAATTGGCCAGAGAATAATGTATGCTTTTAAAAATATTCTGTTTTTGATAAAAGGTTGAAATTTTATGTTGTTTCCGATATCTAATTGCTGAGTTTCAGCAAGGCTTACAAATTATTCTAACTAAATGTATTGTTTAAAAAGAAATAATGGATATGATTGAAGCAATTCTAGAAACCCATTAATAATTTTGTAGTGTAATGTAAGTTAGTGCAAATGATTTTCTCTTTACTAATTTCCACTGATAAAATCCTACTCCAGGTTGAAAGATCTTTTATAAAGAATTTTGGTCCATTGCCCACCATTAATACAAGAATTCTCCTTAGCTTCAATGGTTCTTCATTGACCATCACAGCTCTGATTGAATTTTCCCAGCCCCGAACAAATGTGGCAAGATCAGAAAAATGGGATTCTTGACATTGAAAAGTAAGTCTGATTTGCAACAAAGCTTCCTGGGTATGTTTCTGTAATTCACGCACTACATCATTGTCACATATAGCAGGTGCTAACAGCTTACATAGCGAACACACCACACGTGCTTCAGCCAAATGTCCATGTGTCCCAGTTTAAGGGGTGGGGGGTGGGGGTGGGGAGAGTCTTTGGCCAAATAAAGCTGTCAATTAGGGGATTCCACAGCAATCTATCTAGAACAGCATCCAATCTTAGTCCTGGGTTTGAACATGGTCAGTCAGTCAGTTAGAGTAGAGTCAAAAAATGTAGCACTAGAAAAACACAGCAGATACATTTTCCAGCGCCACACTTTTCGACTGATCTCCACCTGCAGTTCTCACTTTCTCTTAGCCAGTGGGAGCAGTCAGGGTTAGGGGTATCTTAATAGGGCAGCCTGTAAATTGGGCTGTGGTCAGTCCTGGGGACCAGTTCCATGAAAAGTCAGGGCTGTTATCAGGAGCTACTGTTATTGTAGGGAAGCTGAGGAGCTCGACTGTGAGAACTGGAGGAAACATTCTGGGATGCAGAAGGGACAATAATTCTGAGGCAAGGGATGAAACTCAACATACAAGGGGGAAGATGATAACGCATGGAGGACATCAGTTACCAAGGGTGTGGGATGGGTGGTCATCAAGTTAGCATGACTAAGCTGTAGAGCCAGGGCTCAGGGAGTAATGTTGGAAGGAGAAGATGTAATTGAAAGATTTGGATGGGAATATCTGGAAGCACTGTATTGAAAGGGTTGACAAAGAGTGCAAGGAAGAAAGAGGGGCCCTTCAATGGTAAGGCTGTGTCTGTGACTCACTTGGCCAAATGCAACCGGTGTTGCCATTTATCTTCACTGAATCGTAAATACACAATGAAAATGAGAAATGGTAATTGTCTCTATCCACATATGGAGTGAGCGGGTAAGTGTTGTTTTTCAGTCTGCACACATGGACTTTAGCTGTGAGTAATGTAAAGCCCTTTAAGGGGCAACTGCAATTATTAGGCACTTAACCTTGACCTGTATGGTGTATCAATAATTGTAATACTCTGCATATGAAATGCATAAAGTGTCCAACTGTGTGGGATACAAATCCTGGTCACAAACAAGCTTGACCACGACATTAGTCTTTACAGACTGATCGTAGTCATCTCTGTTAATCAGATAATCACAAAAGTGTTACAGCAGATCACAATTTACAAAGACAATCTAAGCTCTCACAGACTGTACTAAAACAAGGAGCTGATTTCCTCTCATCTTGAACTATAGGAATTCACCAACATGTTCTTATATGTAATTTATATGCTGCCTGGTCTTGGGAGATACAGGGTACAACTCATTAATTCTACCACACTTACACAATCCCCTTTTGTATGTGCACAGCATGATTGGTGTTGCATATATATGAGTAAGGTCCCCAAGGAATACCATGGCCCTCCTTGTTGGAGTCCTCCATGTCCCACTGTGTGGAAGACCATGGTAATCTGTCATTTGGGTGTGATATGAATGCTGACATTACGTCCCCACGCAGGAGCATTGGAAATGTGACTAAAGGATCCAGCCAGAGCAGGTGTCAATGTCACTGTGGCTGCAAGGCGCAAAGATGCAGAGAAGTTTTAGAGGAACAAATGTGTCAGTAAACCCAGACCACTGGCAACCTTCAGTGCTGAACAAACAGCCTCCACATGAAGAAATCAGAGCTGAAGATGCCCTCAAGGTGTGGAGGAAGGACAGGAGGCCCCGTGATTTATTGTCCACATTTGTATTTTCTCCAAATGAGCAAGGATCATTGTCACTAGAGACAGAGGATGTCCTGGGACAACATCACAGAACTGCATCAACTGCTGGAATTGCAACCTGAAGGGTGGATGGCCACTCTGTTCCACTGGCTATCAAGATGACAGCTGTGCTAAGCTTTTATCGAACTTGCTCCTTCTGAGGAAATACTTTGTGGAATCTCTCAATCCTCAATCCAAAAAAAAATCAAGGCTCTTACTGATGTAATTTGTGCCAAATCATACACTTGATCTTGTTTCCCCACACAGCAACCTTTGCCAACACAGCTGCTTCCCTCAACTGCAAAGTGCTATAAACAGTAAGCATGTGTGTTCTGGACACTATTTCACAGTGTGGCTCACTTCATTAACTAAACATGATTCTACTCCATCAAAATACAAGTCATATGTGATCATCTTAGATGTCTGTTCCATGTACTCTGAGAGTGCACATGACGTCTGTATCCTTCAGAGCTCTCATGTTTCTGCTACATTTTAAGGATTACTACTGTGACACCTGGGCTACTTTCTGGACCTTGGTTGTTGACTCCACTAAACAATCCCCTGACTGAGGCCAAGCATAGATAAAATGCAGCCTTTTCATCCACCAGAGACATGGCCTTCTGAAGATGAGGTTCCAATACTTAGATCAGTCTAAGAGGATCTTGCAGTGCAGTCCAGACAGTGTGCTGCATACTCCTAGCTGCTAAGTTCTGCACAAGTGGAGTAGGCCACAAGGAAATGTGATGGACACAGAAGACTGGGACAGTTCTCTTAGCTCTTCAGAAGTGGAAGATGAAGACATTGAGCAGAAGGAATGTCATTTTTATCACGATATAGCACTGCAGCATCACACGTAGACAGGACTTAATTGACATCTGACCTTGGAAGATTTGAGCTATAGGGAGAGGTTGAATAGGCTAGGGCTGTTTTCCCTGGAGCGTCGGAGACTGAGGGGTGACCTTATAGAGGTTTATAAAATCATGAGGAGCATGAATAGGATAAATAGACAAAGTCTTTTCCCTCGGGTGGGGGAGTCCAGAACTATATTTCATAGGTTTAGGGTGAGAGGGGAAAGATATAAAAGAGACCTAAGAGGCAACTTTTTCACTCAGTGGGTGATACGTGTGTGGAATGAGTTGCCAGAGGAAGTGGTGAAGGTTGGTACAATTGCAACATTTAAAAGGCATCTGGATGGGTATATGAATAGGAAGTGTTTGGAGGGATACGGGCCAGGTGCTGGCAAGTGGGACTAGATTGGGGTTGGATATCTGGTCAGCATGGACGAGTTGGACCGAAGGGTCTGTTTTTGTGCTGTACACCTCTATGACTCTAAGTGGGCTGGGTGAAGTGATCATTCATTGACTGTAAATTTGTTGTTGCTGGAAAGGAAACTGCTTGTTCCCAGCAGCAAATACAGCATTTTTGTTTATTTGTTTTCACTTTTGTTCAATAAAGTTTAACATTTTCCCTCAACATGTGATGATCCCACATTGAGCAATGAGAAAATGTTATGCTGCACTGAGTAAAGAGCAGCATTCCTTCAGACAAGCTCGTAACATGGTATGGCATGAAGAATGGGTAACCTTTCTAACTCAATTCTTGTAGTTTCAGTTACAAAGGCAGTCAAGTGATTGTTATGGATGTAGTTGGGTGTGTGCTGCCCCTTTAAACGACTGAATCAAGTGACTCAGAGGTGGGAGCTGGGGAGGCAGTCTAGACCTAACTGTGGAGCTGACAGGACGCATATTTAAAGTATTCCCTGTTCGGGTTTACCCTCTATCTACCTCACAATATACCACAACATAATAGTGATGATGTAAAATACCAAAACGTGTATGAATGTGAGCTTCTGTTTCCAATGAAGTGAAACCTGTGCCACCCGTGTGCCCAAAGAAGCTTTTTTTTCTTGCCCCTCTCCCCCTAAGTTCACTTTGAAGATCAGCTTCTGGCTAGCAGCATATGGCCTGATACACAGCTGGGCTTCAAAAATGTCACTGACAGGAAAAATCTCAGGAGATCTTAGCATTGGCAAGTAGTTCCACTATCGGCAAGAGCTTGATTGCACAAGCTAGGCATCATAGAGGCGAAGAGAAAGTGAGGACTGCAGATGCTGGAGGTCAGAGCTGAAAATGTGTTGCTGGAAAAGCGCAGCAGGTCAGGCAGCATCCAAGGAGCAGGAGAATCAACGTTTCGGGCATGAGCCCTTCTTCAGGAATCGAGGCGAAGTGCATAAATAATAAGGTGAGAAGCAGAGAATTATGTGAAATAACCTGCTAGACATAATCAAGAGGAACCCTCCCTGAAATCCTTCTCAAAAACACACCTCCTTGAAACTCCCCAAACATGATAATTAGCTGATTTTGGTAAAATTTAGCTCCATGTATTCTACGCACGTGCACTGAGTTAAGTGTGGAATGATACTGACAGCACAATATCATGACTAAAATCTAATGAAATAGACTGTTCACCTAATCCTGTTAGTTACCTGCCTGGTGAGTTAGGTTACAATTAACTCTGTCACCATCAAGAATACTGGAAACATATGGTATGTCAAAAATTTACAAGTAGGTAATTAAAGGAATTTGTTATTTTGCTGTCAACTGTTGATCCATGGAATTGAGACTGTTTCAACTGCTATTAATTTGTTTTTTTATTAAATATGGAATAAAATATTTCTACTGACAGGAACCTACAGTGAAGAATTGTAGGCGACCTGAAATACTGACATGATCGGAGCTACATATTTGCCTTCATGAAATCTCATTTTACATGTTTCAAAGCACAAAAATGTAATTGCTTCAGTTCAATCTTCATGAAGAACATGACAAATTAAGATTAATTAATATGATGAAGTACAACTGTGCGGAATGCAAGATAAGATAAATCTGTTTATCATATCTAACAAAGCAAGATTATTGAATACAGTGTATAAGAAGGCACAATTGCATGTGGTAAATGATACAGTAGGCTTGTATAAAATACATGACAATATAACAGAATGATGCACAAAACAAATGCTGTTTTTCATGGATTTTCACTTCATATACCTTGATTTTATTTCCCATTATTGTTATTTGGTATTGATACTAGAAATAAGTATTCAAAACACATTTTTTTTTCTAAATTGTCAATGAAAACTGATTTTAAAAGACTTCTTCTAATCAATCTGGTCAGAGATGTTATTACACACTTTTGGAACAGGTAAGACTTGAACTCAGGCCTAAGGCCATTAACTACAAGCATGCCAGTGAAAGTATTTGAAATTAAGAAATTAATTGAAATGGTTGAAGGAAGGGAAAATGGTAGACTTACTTTTGAGTGCAGTTTCTGGCCTGTCATCCGTCTTGTCGTGCACCCATTCTGGAGGGTGTGGGCGAATGTTGGCTTGAGATGCAGCATAAGCCACAGGGTCATTACTGACCCAGGCAGTCAGGTAGATGTAAAAAGCATTTGGGTTGATGATTCCATCAGCACTCACTAGGCGTTGTTTAGTCAACTGTAACCAGATGAAAAATTATTTTGAACACATGAATCTTTTTTGTTTCTCTTTCATCAACGTGCCTCATCACCACAGAGCAAAAAAGAAACAACTCAATTGAACATATTGCTTAAGCAACACAATCTTGCCTTCGCACTTCTCACAGGACTGAATCTCAACTATTTTTTACTTCAACATGAAGCTACAATAAACATTACAAATACTTCACTTTGCAGCAAATTCCCTTTAAGAATTTTAAGTATCTATAGAAACAATATAAAAGCTAGAATAACAAAAAAAGAGAAAGAAAAAAACTTGGCAAGAGTCCCTGTGCACAGTTAACCTCTGTTGTTAACACTGAAGGAAATGCCACCCAGCAAATGGAGGAGAGCTATAAAAATAAAACAACATCTGTACAAATTTTGCTAGCACTTGCTTCTCCTGACCTGTGTATATTCGGAAAATGCACCATGCCAAGAAACAGACAGAAGCGAGATCCTGCCTGGGTCACCAGGGGGGCAATCATCTTTTGAGTGTTCATCTTGGACAAGAAGCAGAATACACTATAGTGTCACAAAGAAGGGTCTACTGTTGCCAATTTTTGCACTTTTTGGTAGATGTCTGAAAGGTTAAATGTTAAATTACATTCATGGAAAATATGTATTTTGTTGCTTTAAAGCACACTGGCCATACTCCCAATTTCAGGTCTTTTTGAATGAAATGAAACACAACTGTGACAGAAGTACAAAAAAAAATTGATTTTCAGGCTCTGGATTCAATTAATCCACAGGATATTCAGCAACTGTATGTCTTCAGCTGTATCTGGAATCAAACAGTGCAGCTAGCAACCCCTGTGGGCATGGCACACTTTTCTCCCTCCCAGGCACAGGAAATTACATCAGAAGTTACAGGCCAACACTTTGTCCCAAAAGCTACACCTAGTAAAGAATGAACTACTGTATTTACCAGGGTAAATATCATTCACATTACACTTTTGTGACTTATTTCTTTCAGTGTTAACGGGTATGCTGTGGTCTGCAGTAAACCAACATGTTTTACACCACATAATAACTTTAAACAATGTACTCTGTAAAACTGTCATCTTGAATATGACGGGCAAGGTAGAGAATAAGCAGAACCACTCTCCGCACATTATTGATGGGATTCTGCCAAAAAAACAGAAAAAAAAGACAAATGGCTTGAACAAGAACCTAATTGCTTTTTCAGTGCTCAGTACCATTCCACAGAGATTTCACATTTGTAATGAAGGCAGACAATAAAAAATTGTAATTCTGTAACCTTATGTGCAGAAGCCATGTGGAGAAATAATGTATTACTACAAAAGGGGCCACTAAAATGTTTGAGGAATTTTGGGTTCACACTCAGCAACTCAGGAGACAAAAGAAATTTAGCGATTTTCTCACTCGTCGACAAAACAGGCGTTGATATCTTAAGAAAAGCCCTTACCTGACTTAAGTCAGTTGGCCTATGCCTGTTGCCAGTCTGAATTAACAACTTGTATGCCAGAACACCACCATCAGAACCATTTTTATAACTGTTGTGAGTAATCTTCCCAGCTTGCCATTCCCTGTCAAAAGTGTCTTGCAAACCTGATGAGACAAGAGGGTGAAATGTTTGTAAACAGCAAGTTAAACTCCAAAGCATTTTTTTAACTGTCACATACTCTAGTTAAACTCGAGATGTGCTTTTACTGAATAGTAGGCGTTTACAGTTATAGAGATCGACAGCACAGAAAAAGGCCCTTTGGCCCACTGGATCTGTACCAGTCGAAAACAACCAGCTAACTATTCTAATGCCTCCGCTGTGAGCATTCTAATGGAAAATGTATGAAAATGAGGATCAATTTTCTGTAACAATCTTCTTTTTGCTTTGGCAAATAGCTGAAGAATTTTTGTGAGTTGGAAAATTTATTGAATTTAAAAGATAAAACAAATATATCATTGAACTATATTGGTCACAAAGGTCAGAGATCTGATTCTTGTTGAAAATGCCTGTTTGTATGTGTAAACTTGTCCACACTAAATGTTTCCTTATTTACAAGTTCACCTAAAAAAGTGCACTAACATTTGTAACAATGGAGTGTCTGAGGTGGCATTCCCCACTGCTCCACCCCCGAACTGAATTGCTGGCTGCTTGTCTTTAGGCAACAAATTGACAGATGGCAATTGAAAATTTCCCCCACAGCTCCCAAGGCTAAAAGATTGGGTAGGCTGATTAGGGTTCTTCTTAACTGCTGTACTACAAACAGCATTTGTACTAATTCAAAATTTGAACAGCTTGGACTTGATTGTGATGCATCTTGTGAATGAACAATTTGTGAGGTATTTCAGACACATGCATGAAAATTGACCAGGAACTGTAGTCAATTTACAGTTAGCAGTATTACATTAGCACATGCATATCAGTTCCCCGATAAGAACAGTACATTTAGCTGAAGACAGTTGTAGATTTTGTAGGGATGAGGATCCTTAGAGAAGAAATTCCAGTAGAATTACAGAATAATTGGCAGAAAAAGTATGTTAAGAGACATTTGATATTAGATAAGGCAAATTGGTACCACAGCAAGTCCGTTTGGTAGCCTGCTGCACTCACAGCGGAGGGTCTCAAGTTTATGACTGGAGTTCTACATATAGTGAGCTTTGTGTCTCAGTTGGAATGTTTTGAAAAAGTGTAGAATAGCAGCAAGGCGTTCCCTCTTCCCAAAAAAGCACTGAGGAGGCAATGCATGGCACAGAGAATCTGGTGGAGGGGGAAGCCTGCTTCACCCCAATCTTCAGTTAGGTGGTTGGCAGGGAGTAAAATCACTGCACATTTAAAGAAAAAAATGAGAAAAATAAAACAACATATTAAGAAATAAAGATCAACTGAAACTTATACAAAAGGCACTATACAAGAAACACCACAACTTGAATTTAAAAGTAGAAGGGTCCACAAATAGGAATAAACAAATTGTATGTTGAATAAAAAACAGACTATGGAGAGTGACTAAAAGCTTGCTGAAGATGGATTTTGAAGGGATTTATAAAAAGGAAGAGAGAGAAAAATACATTTGCAGAATTGTGGAGAAATTTAGAAAGATGCCATTCATATTAACAATCTAGAGTCTGGGGTCTTAAATTTGCTTTGCAATTCATAACATACAAATGCTTTATATATTCTCATGAGACTCCTACACTGATATTATAATAGAGGTGTTATTTTGTTGTTTTACAGAACTTGATACCTTCCCTAAAATAGCAAGAACAGAATTACACACTAATAATATTAAAATTCACTCAGTGCAATTTCAAAGCCATTGATACCAAGATATTCCTATGGGACCAAAAGTTTAAAGGCTGAAAGTTTAGAATCTAAAGTTCCAATTTTAACCCAATCAGGCTAGCAGAATTGCTGGTCAGAATATGCCCCCCCCACCACCATGTCTTCTCCATCATTTTAATTTGGCTAAAGCAGATACGGGTTGCCTGCCCCAAAAGAACAAGGCCATTTTCAAACTGGCCTGTTTCATCACAGTTATATTACTGAGCACGCTTTCCAACATAGCTACACTTAAGGAGAAACACACATGTTATGCCCAGTGAGACCAAGCAGGAGATACCAATCTTGGAAAAGGTTCTTTTTAAGTCAGGAGGAGCAGAGTTTCTTACCTGCAGTTTGTGATTCACTGCCCAATGATCTTTTCCTATGCCCCATTCACATGTTGTCTCCAGGGATCACCTCAATGGGAGTAAGCTGATTGTCTGAACACCCACAGCCATGTGAAACTTAACTGTTGCCCACTAACTTTGATGGTATTTCCCATTGCACTTGGATGAAGCCAATGCCTGGATCACACACTCCATTGAAGTAGGTTATTCACTACTCGCTTAAGCCTCCTGCGCCAAGTAAAATTTATCCTTAAACATCTTTGAGCTCCCTCCTTATTTGCTTGTTTGAAGATGCCTAATACAAGAACTCCCTGATCATTAAGCTTGTAACTGTGTACAATACGAATATTATATTCATAGTAACCTTTTCTGATAGCAACATTACACAGCCAAATTCCATGGAACAGACTAAAGGAAAATATGTTCAGCACAGAGAGAAAATAGTTTGAACACACAAGTTAAAAAGTAAAAGGAACTCAACCGTTCCTTGAGCACAGCATGAGTTAGCACTGTGTCCTCAATTCATTCCATCTGTTTGACTTGGGCAGCACTTACAAGTCGTGATATCTGTTGCCAGCACGTGTAAAGATCACAGCCAACACCTATTCACTCTCAACTGTGATTTTCCTCTGCATCCTTTTAAAAAGCATGGAAGATCACTTGCTGTTCCAAGCAGGTAATTTGGATCAGATTTGGAACAGGAAGCCACAACCCTGTACAACGAGCCTCTGTGTGAGCAAATGACAAACCACATACCCGGACGTTTAGACCCACCTCACAGCTGCACTGAAGCTGTAATCAAAACCATCATTACAGATCTGATAGGTTAACTACAGCTGTAAGGAGATAAGGCTAAAGAAGCCAGGCACAAATGCCATTGCCTAAGGGCTGAACTTGCTTATTCCAGTTTGAAAAAAAAATTCCCACATAGGCTGCAGACATCAACTTAAAACAAACTGGTTTGAAACAATAGCAGCAGCTTCAAAAACACACACTGCACACCTGCCAAACTTGATGCACATTCCCTGGCCCAGCTTGGAATGAAGAGGAACCCATTTGTAAATACTACCTATGTGGTTTCAAAGCACTTTACTCAGTGTGGCCTTGGCTTGCACGCATAGCTTCTCTAAACAATGAATATTCAACTGGATTATCTTCTAACTCATCAACACAAACACTCAATGCCACAACAGTAATGAACTTTATAACTACCTGATAACAAAATACACCAATTTACAGAATTTAAATACGGTGCACAGCTCTTATTTTTTTATTTTTAGAATAAAGATCACGGGAAACAAAATGTTTCCAAATTTTTACAATAAGATACAGTATAAAACACTCAATGTTTTGTGTTGTCCACCTCAAATCATAATTTCACCATGCTAATTTCTCTTTGATCCCAATTGCTATTGGAGCCCTTACTACAAGTCATTCCTTACTGTGCTTCTGATATCAGCTCAATGCAACTGTTTTGCTGAGGGATCAGACTCTGCTATGCACTGCTAGCAGCATTTTCTGATGTGGTAAAACTACCATGATATAAAATTCTTGCCAGTAATTACAGAAATAGTCCAAAGCTGGAGTGAAGCAGCCACAACAGAAGTGGTTGAAAGAGGTGAATCAGAGAATGGAACAGAATGATTCTGGAGAAATGAATGGGAACTCAAGTATCATGGTGGTGAAGAAGGCAAGTTTTCCCAGACTTAACAACAAAAATAACACATCTGTAGCCTTTCAATAGTTTTCATCAGATCAGTTGAGCCTGAGCTGAACATCAGCTTGTGAATGAAAATATACATGTACACACTCTGACAGACAACCTCTGGCTGATCTTCTTCTCCAGATTTCTCAGATTGGAGGTGCTGAGGATAACTGCAGCAACCCAGCACTGCAAATGATTTTGTGATCTCTGAAGACCTTTTATTACTAAAATTCGTAATTCAACATGCAGTTATCTACAATATTCTAAAACTAATCTCTAATTAATGGAGCAGGGATTTGATTTATTGTCTCTGGGAGAAATGCAGGCATGACACTCCTTGACTGAACCCCTTCTGATAGATCTTGCAGAATGTTTCTAACAGAGGCACCCGAGACGTGCCCCTTGTGGCATGGCAAACTATTGCTACAGGGCAAATCAGGAAGCCTATATCCCACCCACAAACTTGGGTAAAGTAAACTCTGGAACTCTTTGGTGGCAACATCTCAGCACTTGAACTGCAATGTGCCAATCCCTTGCAAATAGTTTGGCACCAAACACACTCCAAACGATTTCAATTAAGATTCTAAATGACAGACCGTGGCACATTTCTCTATACCTAAAAAGGCTTTTGTGATACTTTTATCAAATATACATGTACATTGCTAAATTGTTATTCTTCTAGATGAACTTCAAAAAATCGATACTTTATGCATCTGCCGCAACTTGAATTGAAATAACTATTTTCACATAAAAAGACACATGAAGGTGTTTCACAACAACATAAATAGACCAAAAAATACAACGTATGAGTATCGATTTGGTGTTCCCCTTCAGAACTGAAGAAAAGCTAATAAATACTCGCTTGTTTGAGGCTGTGCAACTCTATTAGTTTTCTTTTAACGAGACAATAAGTCGAGTAAGTGAGTATAATATTTTAACTTATATATCTGAATCTAATGTTTTAAAAGAAGATAAGATTGTTATTATTACCTTTTAGCCAGTTGTGAAAGTAGTGCAGCCACATGTTTGGAAGCTCTCCATTATCTTCCAATAAAATGAATTTCACATTTCTGAAGCTTTTGTGGAGATAATACAGCAGGTGCTGAGCACTGGGATAGTCTGTTTCTTGTTTAGTTACGATGTACATATTATAGAAAGAGAAGTATTTAAACTGCGCTGCGATGAAGTCATATTCTCGTGTTTCACGAGGTACAATGTCAGTAAGATCCAGACCATCTCTGACTGTTGTGGTTCCATACAGACTGATCCCAAGTAAACCCAAAAAAAGCAATGTGACCACAATCTGCGTCATAAAAGATAAGAAAGGAACAGTCAGGTTGAGAACTGAACAGAATTCACAGGGCTTAAACATGGAAGGAACTGGACAGGATTAATTAAGTACAACACTTGGTGATAGCCCAAATAAACAATCTGATTATGAAGGATCATCAGTGGTAATTGTTAAGAAATCTCACAAGTGACTTTGGCAGATGGTGTTGAGCAGAGGTAATGTTGTCATGTTGCAGATGCACAAATGCCAGGACAATTGCAGTACCTTAAGGGAACTTACAATTAACATTATCATAGATAATATTATAGAGGCAAATCATAGCACAATCTAAAGGTGTAACTGCAACTGTACATAGACTTTACATTTTTTAAAAACCAAATTTTACTATCTAAATTGTCCAAAGTAGGAGTTTTCTATACATGTGGAAATAGAATGTTGTGATGTATAAAAGGTATATACATTTTATATATCTATGTTCTGTCTCATGCAATAATGGTTTAATCTTAGTGGTCAACTCTGCATTAAAAATCGCCAGATATGGCTCAAGATTCTATTCTGGCATAATAGCCTCTGTCAAGTTTGCTGCAAAGGAAGACAGTGGGATTAGAAGGTACACAATTTGCTGGCCTCTATGTAACTTGGAGCCTTCTTATCGAGCAGTTGAGTTTTCTGTTTCTCCTCACCTCTTTTAATGCCCATATAGATACCCAAGGAGGTCACTTGGTCTAACACATCCCTCCGTACTGGTCCATTCCCTTACCCTTTTTGCTAAGCTTTTCCTTAATTTTACAAGTATCTATCCATTCCCTTTTTATTGGCCAACAAGAATTCTAGTTCAACTGCTGTTTTTAGTGGAGCATTTCATGTCCCAACAACGTTGTGAAAAAGCTCCTAAACATCTCCTCTATTTATTGGTAATAATGTTAAATTTATATATAAAAACTAAAAGCAGATGCTGGAAATCAGAAATAAAAACAGAAATTGCTGGAAAACCTCAGCAGGTCTGGCAGCATCTGTGCAGAGAAATGCACAGAGAAATCAGAGTAAATGTTTCAGGTCCAGTGACTGAATCATGTTTGCGTTAAATTTATATATGTTTATCAGTGAATCAAGAACCACATGCATGACAAACCTCCTCTCCCAATAAAGATATGTATATCTGAATCTTTGCTTAACTCTTTAAAATGTTCCAATTTCATTCATATCTACTTCTCATTCCTCTTAAAATACACACCTTACATTTCACTGCATTAAATTCAATTTGACATCCATCAGTCCAAATTCTTGATTTGTCTATACCTTCCTGAAGCTGCTTACAGTTTTATTCACAGTTAACCTGGCCCTGTTTTTGTAGTGCCTGCAAATTTTGTTACTATCCTACCTGCAGAGCCTGCCTAACTTGGATTTGAACGAGAGATTGGATGATTTCCTCTGCCATGTTGATGCCAGGTTGCAAAGTTCTGAAAGACCCCTCATATCTACTCAGAAGATTGAATGCAAATACTTTTTCATGACACTAGATTAAATAGTATTTCAGCCACCAGAAAACAAAGGTAAGTGTTGCGGCTCTAATACTCACCTTTGTTGTTCGCTTTAGCAACAGTGGTGCATAATGCTTCTCAGCGAAAGAAGAGAGAGTCCATTTCGTGCAGGGTGGATCTACACAGTTACTATTGGGGTCTGTAAACTGGGAGAGAAGATCTCGTGTTGAGCTAGCAGTCTCTGGGCTTTGAGAGCTAAGTGAATCCTGTGTAGTTGTAGTGACTGGTTGAACAGATATTTCAGATCGAGGCTCAGCAGTTGTATAGTAAGCTTGGGTGTGAGGATTGTACTCCGTGCGTAACTGGACAGTAGACTGCATGGTAATTTGAGTCTCATGGGTAAAATTTTGATTGATGTATGGTGGTGGTGGTTGGCAAGGATGGTTGTCATTGGTATCTCTATATGCTTGTGACTCAATTTGAATCACTCGGTTGGCACAAGGACTAAAAGAAAGAGAACAAACATTTATGTTATGGCAGTGCAAAGGTGACATTCACTTTAATCCTCCAAGCTGTTCATTGTTACATCTAATCATTTACAACTTTCATTCTACATGGAATCCAAGAGATCAAATATGCAAACAAGCCAGGCCCAATACTACACTGCAATCTGGACTTTTCCATATGGATCTGTGTTTTATCCTAAACAGTCTGACAAGAAACTCACTGTAGTGGTTACTGTGGGCAGGAATGTGAAAGGAAATAATGCAGCTGGAAAAAAGAATGTACAAACAAAGAAAAATTCTCCAAAATCTGGTCTCCTTTTCTGACCTACTGCGAACCTGTAACATTCCTGTTATTGCGCATGATGTGAGAAACACGCAGTAACCTGCCATCCTATCGGCATTGTTGCAAAAGGAAGCCTTAGCAGTACTTACGCTAAAAGAACAATTTTACTCATCAAAGCTAGACCCTAAGTTACTTGTAAACTAGTATCTGAAATTTACCACCAGTTACTCTATCTGTCCTTTGTAAACAGTGTGCACCATGTGTGCCTGTCCTTTGTCACAAAGACCAACTGCAGGCTAAATTCTTAGCTATTATTCTGAATATCTGATAGCACTACTGATTTTTTTTCTTCAGTATCAACAAGAAATCCTATTAACTTTTCAGATCAGTATTATTAAATAAGTGTTTTGTTAAATGGGAAGACAACTTGCTAGCATTTAAATATGAATGGAAGTAATCAGTTCTACTAAAATTCATGGGAAAATCTGTAATTCTCTCCTACAGACCACAACTTTCCAATTTATCTTTTACTTTTCCAGAGGCAAAGAGCATTTATTGCTCTTCAAACAATTCTGCTTCTAGTAAATTATCCAGTCAAAAAAAGTCATAAAACTCATTCTTGTCCTGCTTCTCAAGAAAAGCAGTGCTGCAAAGCTGTGGGGTCTTTTATTCACATACCACAAAACCTTTAGAAGATATACAAAAGTCAGCTTTTCAGTTGGCCCATACCTTGTAAAACAGCAGAGGATGTCGAGTCTCCTAACTTCCCTGCGGTAGAGATCCATGCTGAGAATAGCAGGGAAGATGAGCAGAACCATGGCAAAGTTAAATACCACAACAACAGCAGCCTGGAAATGAAAATTAAACACAGCCCTTTAGAGAAAATAGCGAAACAAGTAAACTGAAAGTATCTGGACACTTATGTAACAAATATTAAGTAATCACAGCATCAATATGTTTAACATTATAATATTTTATAGAGGAAGAAAGATTCACATTACTCTTGGTGGGGAAAGGGAGTAAATGAACAAGTAATTAATGGCAAATCACAAACTCTCTTCAAAAAGCTTTTAACTTTTCCACAAAAATAATTAGTGTAATTTTGTAAATAAGTAAAACATAATTACCAATTTTATTTTTAAAAGTATTTTTAAAAAAGCCTCCATTCTTCTAACGTATTTTTCAGAAAGATGAAGTTTCAGTTTTGTTTTGCCATGCATTGCTCACACATTTACAGTATAGTGCTTCACCTAAATCAATGGACCTCTGTGTAAGTTTGTAACTTATACAGCATTTATCAAAAAGAAGAGTCTGGGGTAACATTCCATGTAGTAATGTGCAGTGCACCACAACTAAACAATGAGGACAGCAGTGAAAGGCTCACATCGTTAACTGGAACAACAGTATCCCGAGAAATCTGAAATAGTTACTTATACTTTGCTCATTGTACAAGTTGCCAAAAACAAACCTCAAAATTGTATTACAATCCTGTGTCTCCACGGCTGAGGTAAGAATAAAATTATGTTTAAAAAGGCAGAGGTGCATGTTAAATGCTAATTATGGATTATCAGAAGTTATTTTCAGGAGTTTGAAACAATTATATTTTATAATCCTAATTCAATGTAAATTGAATAAATCCTTCAAAAACGGTTTCTGAATGAACATACTAACTCTGAAAGGGAGTATTTCAAACTTAATTCCTCTAGGTAGATTGACTTATGCAATTTTTAAAACTATAAATCAAATTGGTCAAATAATTCAATATGTATAATCAATAGTCCATAGTTAAGTTAGTTACTTCATGCTAAGGTTAGAAAGAATGAAAGCGCCTCTGCATGAGGTACAGAATGAGAAGCCAGCTTAGTAGGGGCCCAGTCCAAGGTACATGCTGTATACACCATTCCAGACCACCCAGAGAGAATGGATGTAATGCATAGCCAGAGGTGATGAGCAGATGATGAGGCCTGTCATCCACAGTTCCTACCTTATTTGTGCCAGATTGCAACTCTGCTAGATTTTCCCTTTGTTATCCTTTTCAATACATAGTTCTAAATTGCTGCAACAGCTTTTTTTTCAGAGTACAAGGCAGGGGTCTACAAAGGTTAAAGAATTGGGGAAAGAGAGTAGCTATATTGCCCATTTTCTGCACTTACTCAATCTGACTCAACTGTGCCAAGGAGTTTATTATTCTCCTTTTCCATACAGTGTAATGTTTTCCAACTAAACTTATTCATACTAGATAAATAAATATGCGTAGATGTATTTAAAAGTTCTTCAGCAGGTTTCTGCAAGTTTCACAAATTTGCCAATTTAGATCTGATTACCTTAATATACTCTGTCAACTGTGACACCAAAGCTGATCAAATTTAGATTTGTTACTTGACCAACAATTCAGAAGAAGAAAACTATGCCAAACATTCCAGGAAAAATAACAGGGAAAAAAAAAGGAAAGAAGAAACCATTGATATGCGAGACTGAAAGCAGACTGTATTTGCAAGAGCTAATCAGGAAACCATTTATTCTCCCTCAGCGGCTGGATTGGTTTACAGATAGTGGGGCCTCAAAAGATGTGGATACTTTGATAATTATCTCACACTGTCTTAAGGAAAAGGTCAAAGTCAACTCCCTTTCTGAACACATAAATCAATTGGAATTCTTTTTTATATAAAAGTCAAACCAAGTTGACGAAAAGAGGAAAGCCTCACATTTTGAATAAACTTGAATACTGAATGCTAATCTTGTGCTTTGCCACCCAATCAAACTGATCTGAGCAGGTGATTAGGGAACTGAAACTTAGACCATCAAGGAAATTTGCTTCTGTACTTTCTACATTGATATTCACTTTACATAGGTATTTAGAAAACACAGTTTTGCAAATATTTTCTCAACTTCTGAATGTAAAACCTATTACTGTAACCAACTTGTCATTTTTAGCTTCAAAGTGCTGCCCTTATGGCAGTATCTAGCTGCTGAAATTACTATCTCAGGTATCAAGAAAAATTACAGCCCTTCACTTCCGCTGGGGAGGTTATAGGTCAAGCAGCATGAAAAATGAGTGGAGACACAGGTTACAAAAAGCAAAATTACTCTTTTGAAATAGTACAGTTTATCTGCACTGCTGAGGTTACCTGACCTCATAAATTGTCTCCATGTTAAGCTGAAGCAATTATGTCTCCAGTCAGCAATACTGAAAAAAAATTTGTCTTCATTTTCCTAATATCAGCTAGCCTGCAGTAGTTAATTTTTGATTTGGGAAAAATTCTACTCAAAAATGAACTTATTATCATGTATCATTCATGCACACATTTACAATAGGATCAATGTTAATTAATTGTGCTCCTTTACTGGATTTGATCCAGGATAAGTATTAAGCATTTAGATTACTCATTTGCAGATTTTTGAAGGATGAAGTTCACTTCGATGACTAGAAACATATTGCTACTTCATAATTGAAACTGCAGAACTCATTTTAACTTGCCTGTTTAGCAATAAAAGTGACTGCAGCCTTATATACAGACAGCCTCAAAAGTATTAAATTATTTCACAAGGAATTTCACTTCTAGTGTTTATAGTTCTGGCAAACAAGGCATCATTGTAAATGCCATTAAATACTGACCACCTTTAAATTGGAAAGGATTTACATGTTTCATGACAATTGTAGAAATTCACCAGAAATATTTTCTCCAATAACAGGGTTATCACAATGAACTGCAGTGTAATGGCATCTCTAACATTGTCCCTAGTGACATCTTGTTGACAATGGTGTGCATTTTAGCCATATTTCTTCAATCATCCCTTTGATGGTCTCTATCCTACTATAATAACAGTATTGCTGGAAAGTAAGACTCACACAGTAAGACAAACACAATTTAACTTGTATACATAACTTCTGAGATCACAATTTATTTTTTAAAAAATGTAACATGTAGCTCACTCAGTAGCAATGGCAATGACTCTTTTTGAAAAAAGATCTGATTGGTATGGCTTCACGTACTTGTAAGGAGAATGCTCTTAAGGCAGGGATAGGTATTAAAGCAGCCATGAAAAAGGCAGTCACATTGCTGATGGAAGTAAGGGCCACACTTGCTCCAGTTCTCTTTAGACATTCTCCTGTTCGGTCCTGTAGAGGGGAAGAATAGGACAAAGAAAATCAAAACAAGGTTTTTGATGTCTATTTCCATAAGTCATGAGGTGGTACAAAAAAATTAAACAAAAACAGTTCTTCTGAATACATGGATAAAGTTTATTAGTACTGTTCATAGAAAGTAACATTAGTGAATGAGAGTAGTTTAGATTACCATCTTGGCTATAAACATTGCCAACAGTACACAAATACTACACCAATTACAATCAACTTTCCAACTTTGGAACTGCTAATCTTTCTTTTCCCCTGAGTTGAAATACTATTCAACTTAACCTTCTAAATGCTTCGCTGACATCGCTGTACCAAAAATATCTACTCTTTCTGGGAAGTAAAACCTGGCATTTGGACAATTGCTCAGAAAAATAACAACAAATTTCCGTTTTTGAAGGAACATAGTAAGTTCTACATTATGCTAGAAAGTCGAGACATACAGAACAGCAGCGCCCATCTCCTCCACACTATAAAACAGTTAATTTCTTTAACATGATCTAGTTTATATATTAAATCTTCTACTCACAAACTGCACCACAACCCTATTGTGCTGGAGAAGAATAGTGGGCATTTTTTCATCAAAGCTGAACAATCCCTGTTTTTGATACAGCTATTCCTGCATTATCCTCATATTTTGGCTGATAGCATATCTGCAGGGCTACTAACACAGAGTGACACTCCTTTATCTAAAAAAAAGGGTGCAGCAATGTAATGCTGGACCACACATTGAGTTAGTTTGTCATTCAAAACCAGAGGGATAATGTTTTCCTACCAAAAGGAACTGTTTACCTTTTGATTTAAAACACATAAAAGCTTCAACAGAATGAGACAGTCAAAATGCTTTAAGCATGCTAACAAAGACTTTAAAGTCAGTATATTGCATGTAGGGAGTTGTGGGTGGGCAGTTGCAGCTGTGTGAGGGTGAGGGTTTGTGGTTGGTGATGGGAAGAAAGTTAAGCAAATACAGGTTTCTGCCATATTATCAGTGAACGCCAAATTTCTATATCCAGGTTACAGACATACGCATGAGGTTTGTTAAAAACTAACTGAAGTCCAGGCAAGTACTTTCCATTTGGATTACTCTCCTCTCAATCCTTGGTTGCAAATAAATCTAATTACAAAAAAAAGACACCTGCTTTGAAATGTTATTAAATGTATCACCAAAGAAATACCAATGGAAAAAAAATGGAATGCAAAAAGATTATTTGCCAGCTTTCCTGAAATTAATTTCTTATTCTTACCTCAAATGGAATCTTTTTATTATGTCCTGTTTCACTAAATGCATGTGCCAAAAGGAAGATATCATCCACTCCCACGCCAAGAGCAAGAAAAGGCAAAACCTGCAGATGAAGACAATCTAAATTTAACAAATAAGTATCTTAGATATGGAATTTAAAATATTCTTATTAAAGCAGTTGCTGATGAAGTAGCTAATATTATTAGTGCTGTATCTGTAACTACATTAAACAACTTGTCAAAAATATTTTTCATCTGCATTTAATTTTATGAAGTGCTTGTAATGCTTAATTTTGTGAAAAATCTAACAAAGTCCCAGAGAGCAAAGTTTTGACTGGTCTGCTTCACTGGCAGAGATATAGCAGAGGAGGCTGTATTTTTGCTGATACAAAGAGCCTTTAACCCCATCTCACAATGCAGAGAGATAGTCATCAGTATAGACTGGCAGGCCACTGTCAAATGGCACATTAGTAGAGTCCACCCTGATTTGGCAGCAGATGTTTAAGGATCACACAGGTGATAGAAATTAAAAAGAAACATTTAACACTTTTCACCTATAAGAGAACCTTTTAATTAAAATTAAGTACCTTTGGTTGGTACAGGTTTGGTAGCTTTTTGAAGGTCTAAAATCTAACAGTTCTCAATTGTCTAGGAAATTCCTAGACATGACCTAATGAAATGGGGTAGGAGTGGACATGGATTGTAGATTTACCTACAGCCTCCCATACCTGAAATATGGGACGGAATCTCAGATGAACCATGTTCCACCCCATTTTCTGGCCTTCAGTCCGGAGATCCACTGGGGTTCCTTAATATTTAAGTATTAAGAATACGTACTTAGAGACATTTCTCTTTGCCATAGGTGCTTTATAATGAAAGTTGTTGCTGTAGTAAAAGTAGTGACATTTACCTTTATAATCTGTATGAAAATTTAAGGCCATCTATTTCAATAGCACTTAGTCCATTTCATTTCTTAATGCAACATCCATACATTCTTAACTTACAAGTCAAGATGAAGAAATTAAATGTTGAGTTTAGATTTGTAATTTGGAACAGATTACCATAGGGATTGGGTTTTAAGTCAGTGATTCTGAATTAGTGGTGCTGGAAGAGCACAGCAGTTCAGGCAGCATCCGAGGAGCAGTAAAATTGACATTTCGGGCAAAAGCCCTTCATCAGGAATAAGCACCACTAATCCAGAATCTGGTTTCCAGCATCTGCGGTCATTGTTTTTACCTAGTTTAAGTCAGTGATTGTATTAGCAGTGCTATATTGTTCAATGAACAGCACACAATGTCATTATAATGTCCAATGCAATTTGAGATTGTCATGTTTAATTTGCCAGTGGAACAAAGTATTTCCCGTGATAATTGTAACTGAGGTTTACCAGTACCAGAAAACCTATAACAATGCACCTTGGTCTACTCCATAGGTAATCAAAGTACAGCTAAAGAGTCAATGAAGCTTCAATTCATGGATGATTCATTTAATGGTCTAAAAGTAGTGATAATTGATAATCAACGCCATACAATTTTAGTAGTTAGACTGCTTTGTGTTTGGGTCTAAATTTAGGGAGATTAGTGACTACACTATGGCTTCCATAGTTTACAATAGTAATTCTGGCTCCATTGTTTGGTGGTACAATACTAGATTCATCAACAATTAGGCTTTCTACAATGCTATCAAATTTAATGGTGCATAGTTTGCTAGTATAAATACTGTAGTTCTTGGATGTTGCTATCCTGGAATCCAAATGTAACATGCATCAGTGTAAACATATTTTAAAATGTCTTAGGAGAAAACATGGCAGCAAGAGGAAATGTATTATTTTATACTTCTGACAAAAAAAATGACTTTGTCAATGCAAATTTAATCATTTATAATTTTGGCAATCTGGATGAGAGCTCAGATGTGAAAATTAAAAAGACATAAAATTAAGTTCAGGCTATCTGGCTGGGAGTTGGAATATTCTTGGATCAGCCTGCTTGAGAAAGTGCTGTCTAAATGGTTCTCTGGGATTTTTAAATAAAAGCAATAAAACAAAAAACAGCCCTCTAGCCCTCATCTCTCTGCAAAGTTTCTATGACCCCTGCATGGCAACCTATGCCCCACCACTCATCCTCCATGACTCCTATTCCCATCATGCCCACGTAGGCCCATCAATGCCCTTTCACCTAGTATACAGCTTCGTTGTGCATTAATGGCAAAGAGCCCAGGTATCTATTAATCTGTTGAAGCATCTGTAGTAAGTGGAAAAAAACATTGCTGGATTGACAATATTTTTCTCTTAGATCTATTTCTCAATTGCTGAATACTTATCTCTCAAATTCAAGAGGTGTCATGCACTTGCTGTTGCTGCTTTTAATATTTTAAAGATCTGGTTGATTGGCACTCTTATGCAATCACAGTAATAGGGATGTTTAAAAATTGTTGTGAATGAATGTTTTTTTAATGTTTTTTCACACACAGCATTAACTACAGGTGAGAAAATTCAGCCCAGAGTGTGGTGGCAACTGTGTTTCATGGCCTCTGGTCCTCAATGACTCCGGTTGGCTTTTCTCACATGACTCTGCACTTTGTACCTCAATAATTACGGAACTGAGCTGGTCAGCACATTTCCCATGTGACCAGAAAAGTGGTAGCTCTTACCACTGGTGAGATCTCCCAGCTTACATGCCTTTGGCGTCATATATATATATAAGCCCAGTTGTACCACTACGGATGTTGCAAGACAGGAACACCCTCTGAAAAGGCTGTGCCTGATTTTGAAAATGTGCTCACTCCACAACAGCAATCTGGAGATGCTGGTGGACAGGGTAGTGGACATGAGGATAGTCTTTTTCCTGCTGGCTGCCAAAGAATGTCATGCTAACGGATTCAGCAGTCCTGGACATACAATACAGCTCAGGTCATGTTCTGCATTAAATAAGACACCAGCACTGCACACAAGAAGGTCAGTATTTCTTGTGCTCCACAAGGGAACTGCTATCTCCCTTCTACCTCATACTTGCAAGGCCTGCACTCACTTGAATTCTGCCATTGCATACACATCATATCTATGCTAGTGTTCTATAACTCTCAGTACTGTACATGTCATGCTCACTCAACAGCTCTTACACATCTCCCCCTCCCAACAAACTCTGCATGCCTTCTACACTTCTTATTCATTCATTGGAAACACTGGTTTATCCCTTTAGACTGATGTCTCAACTGCATTCCAACTGATCTATCTGTAATCCCCATACATTGATCTATAGCACTGAACATGACCAACCCCCTGGAGTGAAATTAAATGAGGCCTTTGACTAATAGTGAGGGTGCTTCCAGACTGACAATAGTCACTCTTCACCTACTCAGGATTCTTCTCCTTGACTTCTACACATCGCCATTTGCTTGGAGTCTGTATGAACTTTGATGAAAACTGGGATTGTAGGGAATAGGCCCAGGCATATTGAAAACAGGGCTTGGCCACATATTTTAAAAGTCTGTTGTGTCTCTCTAACTCTGCAAAAATCTAGCCCAACATTAATCAAATAGAAAGTAATATGATCATTGTGTATCAGCATCTGAAAGCATCCCATTTACTCCCTTTTCCAGAAAAAAAATTTGAATTTTAAATTGCTCCAAGGACCTGATCAAGTCTTTCAACATTGAGCTGACATTGTTTGGTCATATCCACCATCTCTTAGAATTGGTAGCATTTTCAGAGCCGTTTTAAAATAATATTTTACCTTTGTTTTGATCAGGCATTAGAAAATCAAAAGGTTGTAGAATCTCCTAGCCAGTCAGACATCAAAATAAATGCACTGACATCAGTCATAGAAATTTAGAATACACTGTTGAAATTCAAGTGATTAATATAATTGAAAAACAAAAAGCCATTTATCCCCTCCACTTTACTCTGTAAACTGACTGTTCATAGACCTTGAAGACGATGTCAGTTTTCATTGATTTAATCTTAAAATTCAACGAAATCTGTGGTTTATATAGAGGATAAATTATTTCTCTTTTGATGGATAATATAACAAACAGCATTATATAAAATAGAATGATGAAAAAGATAATTTCCTTTTCTTTGGTACAAAGGAATTGATTTTATATTGTACCTGAGTTGTTGCAGCATTAAAGGAAATTCCAATCAAAGAACATAGACCCAATCCTGCAGCCACTGACAGTGCAACCAACAAGACGCCTGCCAGCCCGACAGCACCCTGGGACTTGGCGGAGTCCCATCGTAGCATGGTTAAACAGGCATAGGCAAGCTGCAAGCAGAACAAAGGAGAAGACAAGCATTAAAATCCAATTTTTCCTGATGTTTTCCAAACAAAGAATTATTTTAATACAACTTAAAATGAAATAAAACAAGGAATTAATGCATTCGTCCCGCTCAAAGGCATATGTGTGCAGTGAATTGTGACATTTTATGAAGGTATGATCAATTAGTTCTTAGATAACAGTCTGGCAACTTTGTTTTTGATTGTTTAATTTTGCTAACGCTATTGTGTCCATAGCTGCAATCTCAGATGCATAGAGTACCTTACCATTAAAAGATAGCCACCAGCCACTCGTATAACACTGACACTGGAAAATGACTTGAGGATGTCCTCAAGGGTAGTAGTAGAGAATGAAAGAACCTTCTGGGTTGAATTCTGTGCAACACTTTGATGGACAACCTAGCAAAAGAAAGTAACTTTTAAAATAAATGTTCATTTGATTGCCTTTAAGAATTTTTAGTGAAAATGTATCTAAATTTAACAGTTTTCTTAGAACTGTTTCAACAAAGGATAGAAAAATGACCAGATGAGTTAATTATTCAAGATTTCATGCATTAATATAATCTAAATCGTAACTTTTAATTTTACCTAAGGTACACAGTAAAATTGAAGATTGAAATAAATTATTTCATGCTTCTCATTATAGTTGCACTGAATTTCTGATACTTATGAATCTCCTAATCTGCTTATATGTAAAACAATTTCACTTTCTTCACTAGCCAACTTGCAGCACCCCACACCCGTTCCACTGCTTGACAGTAAAAGTCACCACGTAAGCAATTCATCAGGTTCTTCTTCAGCCAAAAAAACAAAAAAGAACCAGAGCTTCTCATTCATGCTTCATTGACTGGCCAGCACATAGGGTCACAGGCTGCTTCAGAAAGGTCACTGCCCGGGAAACAAATGCCAGATGATGTCACATGACCCTACCAATGGGACTGCAGTGTGAGCAGATTCTGTGCCTAGCTAATGTTTTCCAGACACCTTTTTTAATAAACAGAGTAATAATCACAGTGGGCGACTGTTGCTCAGTTCAGTGTAGCCTTTGTTTGTTTCTATATTATGTTTGTAAATGCAGCTGAAAACAAATGTTATTATAAGTTTGGTTGAAGTATTAGCACAATGTTTGTCTGTACTAAAAATGCAATCTCCACAGGTAGTATTACAAAATTAAAGCTGTACCAATGATTCTGAGTCCCAACAGGTTTATCTCAAATCAGGCACTGCATAGTATAATTTTTTTTGTAGGCTGTGCAAGCAAAGAGAGACAGAAGCAGGCTTCACTGCAGGAAACCACATCTGGAGGCTAAATAGACCATTCAACAGACACATCCTTCCTATTACACATAGCCTTATAAGTAAAGTTTTCTAAACATTGAAACACAACTTATTCTAACAAGTTAAAAAGAAAAACAAATACACAAAAATAACAATGCTAAATATGATTTTACTTATTCAGAATAAGTTGGAATTATCAAATGATGGTTTGTAAAGAATACGGGAAACTTACTGTTCTTGAAGAAATATTTCAAAGCACTTCTTACATAATATATACCCTGAAGTCCAGTTGTTATGTGGGGCCAATACATCAGTCATTCTTCTTAGAGCAAGGTCGCATAAATAGATGAAAGGCCACAATATAATAGAGTGTATGTATATTGTGGTAGTTAAGCCCTTCCTTAGATCCTAAAATATTACTTATGTACCAGTTCAACATGCTGGTCTCACCTTATAACCAAAAGCACTTTTAATTTACTTTTTTGCATATTTTACCTCAACATATTTCCTTTGCCAGGCCTCTAGAATTGCTGCAGCTTTGTCCGGATTCCAGTTGATATCCGAAACGTAGTAATAATCCTTGAAGTGCTCATACATCTGCTTGGGGGTCATTAACTGAAACATAGTCTGAAAAGCCTGGGCACTGAACAGAGGCACAGAGAGATGGGGGATGGGAAAAAATAAACATTATCAGGAAGAGAACTCAGTTTACAAAGCTATAAATGAAATACTCAAGAGCTCTCAGCTATTTTTTCACCCTCTAAAAACATTACTTTTATTAAAGCTGAGACACTATTTAAGCGAATGAACTTCTGAAAAAACATACAATGTGCCAGTCCATTGCTTTGTATTAATAGAATATTTTTTGTTTTGAAATAGTTCTATTTTATTGATTAATTAATTGAGTCACGTACAAAATAAAGTTGAACATCACTTGAATTGGAAATTTTTATCAAGATCTGTTTGGTAACAAGCAATATGCTGAAGGCAGAAAGCCAGTACTGTGTTCTTCATGACTGTTTACAAGTCATATCATAGTACACAGCTGAAAAAAGATGGGATTCAAGCAGGGTAGGTAGCACCATTCAACTACACTCCAAATCAAAACACTGCCTTTCTGAACTAAAGAAGTCTGTGAATAGGATTATGGATTGAAACAGAAAATGCTGGATAAAGCAACAGGTCTGTCAGCATCTATGGAGAGTCTCTCTCCACAGATGCTGCTGGACCCGCTGAGTTTCTCCAGCATTTTCTGTGTTTGTTTCAGATTTGAGGATTATGGAATGCTTCCTTTTTCAGTTTAATGAATGTTCTCCCACAAATGATATTTCAGTGACTTTAAATAACATGATACATTCTGAACCAGGCTCAAGTACTGGTACACACTAAAATAAACTTATTGGTTTAAATTATACATTCCTTAAAAATAATTTCAAATTTAGTGGGTGGTACAGTGGTTAGCACTGCTGCCTCGCAGCACCAGAGACCCGGGTTCAATTCCCGCCTCAGGCACATTCTCCCCGTGTCTGCGTGGGTTTCCTCTGGGTGCTCTGGTTTCCTCCCACAATCCAAAAATGTGCAGGTCAGGTGAATTGGCCACACTAAGTTACCCATAGTATTAGGTGAAGGGGTAAATGTAGGAGAATGGGTCTGGGTGGGTTGCGCTTCGGCGGGTCGGTGTGGACTTGTTGGGCCGAAGGGCCTGTTTCCACACTGTAGGGAATCTAATCTAATCTATCCATGTATTTCCATATATTAGAGGAAACAAGGCCATTTTAAAACAGCTCATTTAAATTGCAGTGTCTTTACAAAAAGTTGTTTTTCCAAAGACCCCTTTCTAGCTTAAAAAGGTCTATGGTTCAAACTATATTAAGACTACACTCTTCAACTTTAAAAAACCATCCCAGATGATCAGTGAATATCTGCTGTAAGGGTAGGAAGTTCTGAACCCCGCAAACAAGCTCAGAACATCAACCAGGTGGCAGGGCAGCTTATCAGAGGCCTTCAGTTCCTCATTCCCAATGCAGAATCAGTGAGGGAGCCTGGATGTAGGTGAGTGAGGTAAGGATGGTGGGGGGTGGGGTCACAGGAAGAATGATGTGAGAAGGAAGGAGTAGGGTGGATGTCTGCAAGAATAGAGGTCTGACTCTCAATGGCTACTCTTCCCCCGCCACCAGCTCAGATGCTGGCAATCTTGTGCTCTACCAAAGAACATCTACCCACCCTCCATAAACAATCTCATAAAGTAGCTTTGGTCCAAGGATCCTTGGTTAAATCTCAATTTTGTGCCTTTCTGTCTCTCAATTGCTATACATCGAAATTGAGACAAGCTATAATTTGGGTTTGTGCAAATTAATTTCAGCTCTAGACTGATTTGATTGTTTACCTCTGTAGTATTCCGGTGCTGTTTTTTGTGGTACCTCCTAATATTAGTTCCTCTTGCCAATGCATGTACTTTTTGGACAACCCGTGACAACCACCACTTAATACCCGGGCAATATCTAAAGGCTGCAAATATAGAAAGCATCATTACTGGATAACATCCATATAATTATAAACAATAATAAGAGTTCATTAGTTTCCACACTGTTTCAGTTTATAATACTGATACACTTCTAATTAATACTTACAGGAAATTAAAATTACCAATGTCAGCATTTCAGAATGAATCTTAGTAATAATTTCTGTGGTATGAATCTGAATATGGGAAAAATGATTATTACTTACAGTTGTTGAGTTTTTATTAGGGGCAGTAAGTGGACAATCTGGATCTGCAGGGTTCAGGCATGGGCGATCCATGTAACCATGTCCAACTCCAGCCTTGTTCAGCATCTCCTCCCAACCACCCACTTCATACTTCAGATTCTTCAACTCCTCCAGGAATTCTAAGGGGTCAAGATTTGTCCACTGCAACTGCAGTTTACCTCTGTCAAAAAAAAACCGTTTCAATTAAAAGATGACATGTAAAAGTGTAACTGCCAAGGGGTTGCAATGGGTGGACGTTTATTGGAGGTCAAGGTCTCTGCCCCCTCACCACCACAAACACCATTATCTCCCTCTCACCCACCACCCTTAGTGAACTCATTGACAAAGTGGTTGGGAAAAAAGATTATGGTGCGATTATGGAAGGCCGGGCCTTACACTGGATTTACAAGCCCATCACCACTAAATTCCAGCCCATTATAAACCTAGTTTCACAATTAATTGAAAACAGATGGTGAGGGTCCATCATGAGTCATGAACAACATAATTGGTGCATGGTTGGCCTTAAATATTGGCTAGAATTTCATTCTTGTGGTGGAGACCTGCCAACACATTGTGACCCTGTTTTGGCTGTCTGTAGGATCCAGAAACACACCTAATGGAGCTAGAGAAATAAGTAATTGATTGGTTGACACTGGGGTGGCCATCCATCAGACCGATCCATCAACTGTTGGTCAATCAGATGGCAAGCAGCCTCACTGCAAGTGGAAAAAGTGGACGTTGCTGAAGGATGAATTCTACCCAACCAGATAAGTGGAATTGGGAGGCAGAAGCAACAGTCATGCAGACCCTGGTGAGGTCATAGTTGTGAGATAGATGACTTGGTGAAATCAGTTGCTGGCCCTGATGGTGAGGAGCTTTTGCCAGGCCCAATGAGTGCCTGAACAGATGTACCCCCAACACTCCCCACAAATGACTGAACCCACTGCAAGACTATCACTGTTTACTTGGCATTACTTCCCTCATGCCAGAGGGGTCACCTGCCACTACCAAAATGCCAGTGATAGGGCGGTGAAAGGGAGATTGGTCCTTCAATGGCTCAACTGGTCGCTGAATTGGAAAGGTATCTGCCAACATCTCTGTCATTGGCAAGATGGCACTGTAATGGAAAAGTAGCAACAACAGAACTGGTATAGTATTGATAAAAACTCCACCCTTATTCCCTCACTATTTTCCAACACTACCACCTCCGAATTAGTAAAATCCAACCATTGGTGGACTTTTTCTGGTCCACACGGTATGTTTATCTATGCTATAAATTCCGTGGAATTAAATGTTCAGTTAGCTTGTTTAGTAGGATTCTACATAGCATCAAATATCCGTACAATGTACTACATATATTTTACTCTGTGGGCTAGATATTCGTATTAAGAAAGGGCAAGTAGTTTGTTGCTAAAGCCAAATATTTGCTTTCTCTTTACAGTGACAGAAGTGAAGTGAAAATGTGCAACTTTTGCAGGCAGCCTACTGAACCATTTCACATCCCCACTGCAATCTAATTATGGTAATATTGCTGCTGTAATAAAGTGAAAAATCATTGATACATTTTCATTTTTAGCAGCCTCAAATGAGGATTGCCATACCAGATAATGGGAAATTAGTGCCTAGATTTTCCATTCATGGAGACTTAATTTAACTTCAATTGCCAGGCAGAAAGCTGGTGACAGAGTATCAACCCAACTCAGTCTTTCGTTCCGCTGAAATGAACAGGAAAGCTCATTGACATGTATAATGAGTGGCTAGTTCACAATATTGTGTTCATCTCCTAATGGGGAAACTTGAAGTCTATCTCAACAACTTCTGCTGTTAGTAAGAAATTTAACTTTGTCTCCTAATAAAGTTAAACATACAGTGGTCTGCAACTTTCAATCCTAAACTTTATGAAGATTTAGAATGATATTCAAAGAATTGTTGGAGGGAATCCTGAGGGACAGGATTTACATATATTTGAACAATGCAAGGACTGATTAGGGATAGTCAACATGGCTTTGTACATGGGAAATTTTGTCTTATCAACTTGAGTTTTTTGAGAAGTAAAGAAGAGGATTGATGAGGGCAGAGTCGCTGTGATCTATATGGAATTCAGTCAGGCATTCAACAAGTTTCCTCATGGTAGACTGGTTAGCAAGATTAATTCACATGAAATACAGTGAGAACTAGCTATGTGGATACAGAACTGGCTTGAAGGTAGAAGACAGAGGGTGGTGGTGGAGGGTTGCTTTTCAGACTGGAGGCCTGTGACTAGCAGTGTGCCACAAGGATCAGTGCTGGGTCCACTACATTTCATCATTAATATAAATGATTTGGATGTGAATATAGGAGGTATGGTTTATAAGTGCAGATGACACTAAAATTGGAGGTGTAGTGGACAGCGAAGAAGGTTACTTGAGTGTACAACGGGATCTTGATCATATGGGCCAATGGGCTGAGAAGTGGCAGATGGAATTTAATTTAGATAAATGCGAGGTGCTGCATTTTGGGAAAGCAAGTATTAGCAGGACTTGTACACTTAATGGTAAGGTCCTAGGGAGTGTTGCTGAACAAAGAGACCTTGGAGGGCAGGTTCATAGTTCCTTGAAAGTGGAGTCACAGGTAGTAAAGATGGCATTTGGTATGCTTGCCTTTATTGGTTGGTGCATTGCATATAGGAGTTGGGAGGTCATGTTGCAGTTGTACAGGACATTGGTAGGCCACTTTTGGAATATCGTAATTCTGATCTCCCTGCTAAAGGAAGGATATTGTGAAACTTGAAAAGGTTCAGAAATGATTTACAAGGATATTGATGAGGTTGGAAGGCTTCAACTATAGGAAGAGGCTGAATAGACTTGGGACTGTTTTCCCTGGAGCATCAAAGCTGAGGAGTGATCTTATAGAAGTTTAAAAAATCATGATGGGTCTGGACAGGGTAAATAGAAAAGGTCTTTTCCCTGGGGTGCGGGAAGTCCAGAACTAGAGGGCATAGGTTTAACGTGAGAGGGCTAAGATTTAAAAGGGACATAAGGGGCAGCTTTTTCATGCAGATGGTGGTACGTGTATGGAATGAGCTGCCAAAGGAAGTGGTGGAGGCTAGTGAAATTGCAACAGTTAAAAGGCATCTGGAAGGGTACAGAGAGATATGGGCCAAATGCTGGAAAATGGGACTAGATCTTTTAAGGTTATCTGGTCGGCATGGATGAGTTGGACAGAAGGGTCTGTTTCCAAGCTGTACGTCTCTATGCTCTATGACTCTAATTAACTGCATAAAAATCCTTAATCCAATATATTCTTGAAAGATTAAATTACACTTTAATTTTAATAAGGTTCATCAGTGCACAATGAATTACAATGATTTTTTTGGAGGATTGAAAATGTTGAGGGTTAGTATCTAATATGTAGTACTGTGGTGTTCCATTTATAATATTCATCAAACAGGAGGCTGAAAGGATTCCCAGTAGAAGGACTGAAATTCAGAGGGAAAGACATACCTTGTTTATTGCTAGCACCTCCTAACGGTTACCCAAAGCACTGGGGTGCTATGAGCGAACCCTATGTTGGGGTCAGGCTGAATAGGCAATGAAAATAAAATACCAAAAGCAAAGGATAACTTGCTCAAAGATCCTCTTAAAAAGTAAGGATTCCCCAAGTAGACTAAAAATAAGTATTTATATGTGGAGACAATGCAGTGGAATAAAAACACTATCATATTGTCTAATTTTTTTTCAGATCAGAAATATATAAACAGCAAATAAGTTGATTGCCTTTCCAAATAACTGCACGTATTTGTTTCCCTAATTATTTGTTTCAGTTTAATCTAAAGAAATATATTTTACTACATGTCCTCTTCCAAACGTTATGTCTGTTATTTTGATTGATTTTGGGAGATAAATTAGCAGTTAATATGAATGTGCTGACAGTCTGTGCCTACTGAGACTTTTCCCCTGTTAAAATATGATGTAATTTTTTTCACATTAACAGGATAAGAAACTAGCATCTGGCAGCATCAAAAGATTGTGACATAATGTCTGATTACAGTCCTCCTGTATTATACTAACAGTTTTTCTACCTTCATCAATCATAATACCTGACCTTTATTGCCACTAATGATACCTTACTTCTTTATGTGCTTTGACAACCTGGCAAATGACCAACATCACCCCCCCCCCTTTTGAATTTCTTCCTGGTGCTGACAGACTGGAGAGGCTTTTGGCCGGCTTATTTTGTGGTTCAAACCACATTGTATCTGCTTAACCAGGCTTGAGTCATTATTTCAATTCTCCCAACCAGAAAGCACAAAACCTTTATTTACAATTCCGGTTTTATATTATCAATTCCATGTCTCTCTCACCCACCCTTCCAAGAAGCCTCCAAACACTTAGGAAAGTGTTAGGATCATGATCCTATAAATCTACTCAATGTTCCATGTCAAAATGTATGTGACTGATCATTAGTCACATGTCAGAAAATATGTTCTTACTATTCCACTGTTAATTCATGTCATCAGGCAAAAACCTCCATTGATTATTGTGAATGTTGATAGTACAGAGATTGATTGTACCCGGTGTTTAGCTGTGTGAACAGAATAAAAGGATTCAAGGGTAGAAATGTCATGGGGCTGACTTTAATGTGCATGTGACCAAATCAAGCAACCAGGAGAATTAAATCTGGCATGACCGTTTTTTTTTCATTAATATTAAGTGGGCAATCTGCTGGTTTCTGTTGCTATTCGACAGGCAGCTTAATCATTTGAAAAAAAAATCAGGTTGTCTGATTAACTGCAAGTGGCTTCAAGTTTAAGGCCCAGACTGTGGCCTCAGGGAAGGGGTTCAGGGAAGCAGATGTGGAGCGGCAATTGGACATTACAGAATTGGTGGAGCACTCCTCGTCCTCCTGGTTCAAACAATGACCACTGAAGACAACAGCATGTTCAACTCTGCCATAACAAATTCCTGCACAAACTCCTAAAGTAATTATGAAACGTACAAATGTAAGGTGGTTCAGAAAAAAAAGTACAGAGGGTTATAGCTCAAGAAATACTAAGAGCAGTCTACATCCTAAAAATTTTAAACTAAAACAATCTCAAAAGTTTTCAAGTTCCTGACTATTAAAATGGTGAAGGACCTAATTATTATCCTGTGTCAATGTATATGCAATGCATTACCTTGCAATTAGCTTTGCATATTTAAAATCAAAGGATAAACATTAGAAGCATCACAAGAAATATTTTCTAAGTCTTAAACTGTTTTTCTAAAACTGATAAATTAAATAAAGGGGATTAGGATTTACTTACGGTAGGTAGACTGTTCCCAGCTGTAATTTAGCACCTTCCCAGAAACAATCCAAAGGTGTGATTATTACACAAGGATACAATTTTTCAATAAGCTGGTAAAAACATAGAAGCATGGCATCACACATAGCTCAATAAGTATACCAAACATCAAAAATTAAATAAATCAAAAGGTGAAACATACTTTGTTCATTGGAATATACTTTTGATTTTAAAAACTTCCATAAATTTTAAGGGGGATCTGAACTCACCTGATCCATCCAACCACTTTCTGTTACAAGTGCTCCTGATTTATAACATAAGTTGTCTAAGGTCCACTGTCTAAACAAAAACAGAAACAAGACCATCATGAGAAAACGGCTTGGTTAAAAAACTACATCGACACAATAAAATGAAATTGCAAGAAGGTCAAGTGACAATTCAAAAAGAAGACAACCAGATTTAACAGATCTGAAAAAAAAAGCAGTATGCTACACTGGCCACATTAAAGGCTCAAATGTCTACAGAAAGCAAATATTTCATTTGGTTTTGACAAAAAAGTATTCTTCAGAAAATTTAGAAAATATTTAGAGGTACAACTAAATCAATGTCACTTACTTGTTGTACATATAAACTTGCACTCTGCTGGCATTAAATGCAGAGTTAAGATGCTGTTGCAGCGCTTCAACTGTTAGAACACTAGTACCTTCCTCAGGAGATGTTTGAATCATGATCTGAGGATTGAACATGGCTTCCTCCCCTATTTTCTGTCGTGTGTATGATAGCTCTTGACTCACTCTTCCACCAACTGAGGGAGAAAGGGTATTTTTCAGTTATGTTACCAAAATGTTTCCAATGATATTGATTTGACACAAAACTTCTTTACAAATTCATGATTTCTTAATAGATCACCACATTAAAAATTGAGCTGCATGAAGTGCAAATTTTTATTGGAACTTTTTACACTGTTGTGTTATTACTCACAATCAGTATGTCAGTATATCTTTAAGACACAGGATCAGAAAATCATCAATGACATCACAGCATGTGACCTGAGGGTATACAAGTCTCGTTCTCCCTCCTACATCTGACCTTACACTGGAAGCATATTCCTGCGTTGTACCTAATACTTAATATTACTTTCTATGCCTGAGGGACTTCCTGTTTGTATGTAATAGTTAGTTAGATTAGATTAGATTAGATTACTTACAGTGTGGAAACAGGCCCTTCGGCCCAACAAGTCCACACCACCCCGCCGAAGCGGAACCCACCCATAACCCTACATTTACGCCTTACCTAACACTACGGGCAATTTAGCATGGCCAATTCACCTGACCTGCACATCTTTGGACTGTGGGAGGAAACTGGAATACCCAGAGGGGACTTACACCAACACAGGGAAAATGTGCAAACTCAATGCAGTCATCTGCTTGTGGGATCGAATCTCGGTCCACATGGCTGTGACGCAGCAGTGCTAACCACTGAGCCACCGTGCCCCTACAAAGTAATAACATGTTTTAGGTAACAAGTCTTCAGTAACATGATAATATGTCTCATTCTGTACGTTACAGAATATAACATAAGCATTGCTGCATCAGAAAAAACACCTAGCTGGAGGCAAACTCCTACCGTGGTAGCAGCAGTGATCATTTATGAAAGACTTCAATATCTTTAATGAAGATATCATATTTTATGATCCCCTTATTCTAAAAAAAGAAAAATAATACAAAGACTTTATGGGAAGCTAGGGAAATAATTGCTAGGCCCCTTGTTAAGATATTTGTATCATTGATAGGTGAGATGCTGGTGAGACTGGAGGTTGGCTAACTTGAAAGGGTTCAGAAAAGATTTACAAGGATGTTGCCAGGGTTAAAGGGTTTGAGCTGTAGGGAGAGGCTTAATAAGCTGGGGCTATTTTCCCTGGAGCATCGGAGGCTGAGGGGTGACCTTACAGAAGTTTATAAAATAATAAGTGACATGGACAGGGTGAATAGTCAAGGTGTTTTCCGCAAGGTAGGGGGATCCAAAACTAAGGGAATAGGTTTAAGGTGAGAGAGGAAAGATTTAAAAGGGACCTAAGGGACAACTTTTTCACGGAGAGCGTGGTGTGTGTACAGAACAAACATGGACAAATTGGACTGAATGCTGTACATTTCCATGACTAGTGCACTTTTGAGCTGAAACACAAAGTCAGTGCACTACAACACAGAAGCTGCAGGGTCTGTCTCTTAAAGGAAGAACACACTTTTAAACTGACAAAATCAGGGTTAGATGGCTTAGGGTGGCATCTCAAATTGGACTGGGGCATTCACATCTTTACTGAATTACAACTGTTCAAATAGAGCATGTACTTCTAATTTACAGAATAAGTAATAGATGATCCTGAGAAAAGAGTTCTAAGAATTTTGCCTGCCATTGGACTTTGCATGGATGAGCAGAAAGATCTGGAAAATATCTGAAAGATTTTTGAAAACCAGCTGAAGATATATACTGTATTAATTTCAGGATTAACTAGCTCATGTCATATAGACTGCAACCTAAGAGCCTATTAAGCAATTTCAGAAGATATCACAGCAAAGGATATGAGTGTGAGCTACTGTAAATGGAACTACTTAGAGGCTCATTGAATTAATCCTCAACTCTGCCACAGTAAAACCATTTAAGAAGGGACTTTTGGCAAGAGAAAGAGCCATGTCAGTAATGTATTATTGAAGATGGATACAAGGATGAAGTCACAGTGTTAGAGGAACAATAATCACATGCTTTAGGTGCAGCCTATGCTATTGTTATAGTTAGCAAAGTGTACTAAACTAACAAAGTCTATTTGTTGGACCTAAGCAAAAACTTTTCTAGATATCTGTAAAGCATGTGCCATCAATGGACATTGGACATGCATGCGAAGGAAATCTTGTTCCAAAGGCCAAGCCAAAGCAGCAGTGAACAGATGGTATGAAACCACAATATAAGCAAGAAAAGTGTAAAGAAGATACTCAAATGCAAACATATAAGTCAAGTTCAGAGACAGCGAGCAAATTTTGGAAGATGACCAAGTTTTCCATATTGTTAACCATACACTCCATGTCAATAGAACAGAAGGTGATTATACCATTATGATCATATGCCGTATTGAAGCTGGATAATAAATATTAAAAACAAAACTGACACAGGAGCTAGTGTCAACTAAGCTTCCTGAAGGATACGCTATCGCATCAAATGGCAGTTTATTTGATGCCTGTGTACAGCCTATGAGAGAATGCCCCACAACATACAAAGGAGCATCAATTCCAAATATGGGCAGAAGCCTCATAATCCAGCAATGACAGGGCTACCACTATATACAGACTGTGGTATAGTTGCAATTCATAAGATTTAAACTGTGGTGGAACAGACCACAATCAAATCAGTCAACAATCTCAAATGCCTGGACCCAGAAGTATCTAATGCGACCAGCAATTCAGTATTGCATCTTAAGGATGATGTAATCCCACTTATTGATTCTCCAAGAAAGCACAGTTTACACATTCTGAAGAAGTTTTGAGCAGAAATGAAGGTGCTACAGTAAAACGCTATAGCTCCATCACATATTCTGCACCATAAGAGTACGCCAAGAGCCAAGAGACTTCAATCTTTCAGTTAAAAGATGTCCACATAATATACTGATGTTGAAAGAATTAAGTTCTACATTTTCCAAAGCAATTTTTTTCAAGCCAGATGCAAAGCAAGGATTCTGGTCTGCTCATTTTACTGAAGAATCCAAAGAATATAGAGGTTTACAAAATCATGAGGGGCATGGATAGGATAAATAAACAAAGTCTTTTCTCTGGGGTGGGGAGTCCAGAACTAGAGGGCACAGGTTTAGGGTGAGAGCGGAAAGATATAAAAGAGACCTATGGAGCAACTTTTTCACGCACAGGGTGGTAAGTGTATGGAATGAGCTGCCAGGGGAAGTGATGGAGGCTAGTACAATATCAACATTTAAAAGGCATCTGAATGGGTATATGAACAGGAAGGGTTTGGAGGGATATGTGCCAGGTGCTGGCAGGTGGGACTAGATTGGGTTGGGATATCTGGTCGGCATGGACAAGTTGCGCCAAAGGGTCTGTTTCCATGCTGTACATCTCTATGACAACATTAACTATGATTTTTAAAATTTCCTCTCAGTTAATATTCACAACTTAGAAATGTTCTCTGCACTGAAATATTTTCTCAATAGTAATTTCCTATTCAGTGACAAGATTACCATAGAATCACAGAATCCCTACAGTGTGGAAGTAGGCCATTTGGTCCATTGCGTCTACACTAATCCTCCAAAGACAATCCTACCCAGACCCAGCACCTACCATGGATAATGCACCTAACCTCCAATTTCCTGGACACTATGGGCAATTTAGCATGGCCAATTCACCTAACCTGCACATTTTTGGACTGTGGGAGGTAAGCAGAGCACCTGGAGGAAACTGATACAGATACTGGGAGAATAAAAGCAATAATTGACAAGCAAGCAAGTAGGGAAATATCAAAAAAGTACACTGGGCAGAGAGTGTGAGTTAGAAGTACAAATACTTGGATACTAACACATGCTTCTAGAATATGCATTCAACCAGGTAATATAAAGTTATTACTGATCATGGTGCTCCATTGCAAAGGAACAGAAGCTGACTCAGGCTAAGGTATAGCACACTAATCATGCACAAAGAGAATGGAAAAGAACACTTTGATACTGATGGTTCTGTGATGATGTCGATTGACAGCTACCAGCAGCAAAGCAATCAATATGTGAAACAAGTGCAACAGATGCATATCCAGATGGGTATATGTTTAGCAGTTCAGGGCAAGTTGTCAAATGCTAAAACTTTTTTGCTGAAGTTTAAAATGTCTGTTCTTAAAACATTTTGTTTATATCATTACCAATTATATTTGCATGTAATCAGTTTTTACCTTTTTGAAAGATGGGGTGTTTTAAGTCCTATGTGTCAGCGTACCTTTAAGAGTCATGCTCACAATATCATCACTATTATAGACAGTATGAAAATCTCGGACACCTCCTCATCTGGGATCACTTGAGTCATGACAGTACACTGGAAAAGCATGCTGCTTTGTTTTACCTTACAGCTTAATAATGGTCCAGGCACTTCTGTGCCTGAGAAAGGTAATGTTTGTACGTAATAGCTGTAGTAAAACTCAGTTGAATTCTTCAATACCACAATATCCATGCTGAGTTTTTTATGGTACAGGAGATAACTTAAGCATTACTGCATCAAGCAAAACACCCTACTGCAGACAAACTTAACCACACATTTTCTTCATAGATGCATCACAATGCTTAAATTCCGTTATTAATAATTAATTGTTTTGTCTAATCTAATCTCATGGCACTTTTTTGAAAGAATGCAGTTAAGCAAGGAAGAAATTATGCACATTTATAAAGTTATTAATTGTACGAGTAATTTCCATCACTAATCAAGGATTTAGTATTGAGTTGAAGCAAATTGTTCTCTTCTGCATGTTGATAAAAACAAGTTTAGAATATAAAAACAGAGGAATTTAAGTCTAACCATTAACTATTACATATGCAGTAGACCTCTACTATCACTTCTCATTATCTGTTTCTGAAATAACTCACTCCATAAAAATTAAGAGACAGGACATTTAAAATCAGGTAATCATATTTAAAACGCAGCTTCAACCTCAGTTTGCACATTTAACTAAATGGCCCATTCACTGTATGGTGACTTCCTTGTATCTATTATCCTTCTTCTTTGTCTATTCACAAACACTTCATGACTGCATTTTCCAAGACATTATTAGGTAAATATCTGCCCCTATTATTACAACATTCTAGTGTTGCTGTGTCAAAACCCTGGAACTCCCTCCTTAACGGCATTGTGAATCTACCCACAACAAATGGATTGCGTGGTTCACCACCATGTTCTTCAGGACAACTAGAGATACTGGCCCAGGCAGAGACACCCACATACCATGAACGAATAAAAAATACATTCTGGATTAATGGTGCTGGAAGAGCACAGCAGATCAGGCAGCTATTAGACCTTTATTCCCAAGTATAATATGTGAATATTTCAAAATATGATCTTTAATATAACTATTTTTAACAAAAGGAAGATACCAATCAGTCTGGATGTACAATACACATTTTGATGGTGTTGTTTTTAAGTTCTCTGTAGTATTAAAAGTATTTATAAATAAGTGCAAACTTTTAAAATTTTGACTCAGAGAACTGAGCAAATTAAACGAACTTCCTATAGCAGTGTCAAACTGAATAAAGGAGCTTTGAAATCGACGTTTTGGGAAAAAGCCCTTCATCAGGAAGGGCTTCCTGATGAAGGGCTTTTGCCCGAAACGTCGATTTTACTGCTCCTAGGATGCTGCCTGAACTGCTGTGCTCTTCCAGCACCATTAATCCAGAATCTGGTTTCCAGCATCTGCAGTCATTGTTTTTACCTGAATAAAAAATACAGCAGACTGACTTTATCAAGTAATAAACATTCTGAAAAAATGTTCATTCAAACCACTCTGTTAATTACTCTGATGCACTTCTCTTCCATCACAATCAATTGCAAAAAGATTTCTACATATTGCATTTTAACTATATTTTACTTATTAAATTTAGCTGCAAGTGTGCATATTATTATGTACACATGCATGTGTAAGGAAAGCAGGCAAGCAGTGAAGATGCATTTCAAATCTTTGTATTGCTGAGATGACAGTTCCTACCTATGGTCTCAAAATACTTCCACCATATTAATAACTAATTGCAGGCTTCTCCCAATTCTGTTCTGATAATACTACTTGAAATAACATACCTATTCATATAAAACATCTGAATGTGAGTAATGCCACAATTGATGTGCTTGCATAATTTTAATGTTCCTCTAGTGAGTCAGTTTAGTCTTTATTCAGTTTGACACTGCTATAGGAAGTTCGTTTAATTTGCTCAGTTCTCTGAGTCAAAATTTTAAAAGTTTGCACTTATTTATAAATACTTTTAATACTACAGAGAACTTAAAAACAACACCATCAAAATGTGTATTGTACATCCAGACTGATTGGTATCTTCCTTTTGTTAAAAATAGTTATATTAAAGATCATATTTTGAAATATTCACATATTATACTTGGGAATAAAGGTCTAATAGCATAATACTAGAGAATCTAATACTAAACAATGTACAAAATGCATTCTGTAGGACAGAATAAAAAATATCAGCAGTAAACAACACAAGAGTTTTTAGCACATATGTGACGTTAGATAGAGATTTTGGAAAACACTCAAGTTTAAAAAAGAGAAATAACAGATTAGATTCTTGAAAAATAAGTACACTAATTGTCTACATTTTGAAAAACAGGTGTGAAGGGATTAAAAGATTATCCCTATGGCCATAAATAATTTATTCTCCATGTTAAATGATAGGGTAATTCACACCTAGAGCAGCTACAAAAAGATCTAATTATATTTCATTTCAAATGAAGGTTAGTTGTGGATTACAAGATATCAGTACAATACAGGACATTAAATGAATTTTACTGCAACACAAAAATAGCACAAATGTTCTAGAAGTGAATATGAAACAGCTTAGCACTAGTAATTTTAGGATAATAGATTAGTAATGTATAAGTCATGAAAATTACTGCTACTCCTTAATTTGCTGTTCATTTATCGGTACTTTGGTTATAGATCAAATATTCCCACAGCCATATGTACCTGTAGCCTGAGTAAACAGTGCTAAAGAATGCAATGGGTCAAATTAACTTATTAAAAATGTGATTTAAATGGTCTTCTGTATCTCATCAAATTCTCAGAGAACAATATTACCATTATTGTCCTTGACCAAAGAACCATGATTTTGGCACTGAAACCAGCCTCCCTCAAACTTTCACAGAATAATGGGCTACTTACAATATGTTTATTGATAATCATTTATATTCTGTGTACTTGTGCAAATGCTGCAACAGTATTGACATGACTCTCTTTCCAAGTCAAAAAAAAATTGTACAATCTCTAATTTTTAATCCCTATTACTATACCAAGGACTTGTACTTATTGTTCATTGTACCAACAACAGGAAATAAAGTCCGACAAGTTATCCCTAGAACAAATGAGTAATGTAAGCAACATGAGGTGAAGATGCTCAGCATTCAGTATAATAAATTTACTTGCTTTTATTTCAAATCTAAATTACTGTAGGAGTCTCAAAAGTAATTTTATGCACTACATGCTATACTTCCCACTGTGACAATTACTTCGTGGTTCTGATTAATCCTAATATTGTGGAACTTACACCGCGTGCTTTCTAAATCTCAACCTGATTTTTCTACGTTATAAAAAATAAAGCTTTGAACAATGAAGCAATTTACAAAAGGAGTCCAAAATTATCCACTTACACAGTTCATTAACAATCATCAGCAAAAAGCTTCCATTACTCCAACAATGAGACAGCCTGCACCAGTGTTAAGTATCAGTACAGCTGTAACATTTTGCAGCCACTATCACCCTAATCAAAGAGCTGAAAAAAGAGAGACCCTGACATCCATGCAGATAAAGTATTACTTAATAAGATTTGTAAAATCCCCACCAGGGTCAAGACAAAAAAAAAGAATTTCACTAACTGCAGAAGCCTTTCATTCAATAGCAAAGGGACTCTATTAGGAATTCTTGTCTGAGATGATATTTCCTTTTGGGATCAATGGAATTTAACACTAATTTGCATCAAAGCCAAATCCTGACCAAGACAAACAAGACATTCTTCATCTTTTCTCAAACTGGCCAACTGTTTACTATCAACACTAGTTTTTATTTCCCAAACAAGCTTCTGTCAAATTCCATTAAAGATCTTAAAAGCATAGTTTGCTGATCTACATCTTATGATATTGCCCCAATGCTTTACAAGGACAATAGCAAATCCCACCATCAATGCTTCCATTTGAACTTACTGCAAATATAAAGCAACCATTTCACTCTCCAGCTTTCGAGATGATCAGTATTTACAAGATTCAGGATTGTCCAATAGGTGTCTACAGGTCATCATTTTTTAACCAATCCTTAATTGTCTTTAAGAAGGTGATAGTGAACTGCCTTTTTGAAGCATTGGCACCGACATTTGGCGGTGGTTCACCCGGTTCATCTGTATGAGGGTGAAAATGACTTTACCCACATCATCACTTAGGAGAATATGACATTGAATCCAGGGCAGATACCTTTAGTCAGATCAGCAGTACAGATTTTGTAACATTTATTGTGTAAATATTACCATTAGATGACAGAGTTAAACCATAACTAGATTGGGTTGGGATATCTGGTCGGCATGGATGGGTTGGACCAAAGGGTCTGTTTCCATGCTGTACATCTCTATGACTCAATGACTCTATAACAATAAAGAAAATCATTGCAGCAGCTTTAAAATCTGTGGAAGAACAAAAGTTGCAAATTATATATAAATATAAAACCCAAGGTGAAGTGAACAGGGTGTTAAAAAGTTATGAGACAATATAAATAATCTGCAATGTTTTGAAGCCCCAGAGTCTTTCATTTAACCCAATTAGTATTTGACATGAAAATATTAAAGATTACATTGAGACAATGAACTGATTTAAAAAAAAGGAGCAAATACTGGAATCTGAACTGAAAACAAAATAAATGCTGGTGATCACAGCAGGTCAGGCAGCATCCATGGAAAGAAAGCAAGCTAACATTTTGAGTCTAGATGACTCTTCATCAGAGCTCTTTTCAGTGATAAAAACAAAGCTTTGATAAACTGGTGACAGAATAAATAAAGACCTGTCAACTTTGCAAGGTCCTCCTTACTACCATCCGGGGCTAGTGCCAAACTTCGGAGAGCTGTTTCACAGATTAGTCAAGCAACAACCTGACATATTCATATTCACAGAATCCTGCCTTACAGATAATGTCCCAAACACAACCGTCACCATCCCTGGATACATCCTGTAAGATAGACATGGTCGCACAGTGGTATACAATCAGGAGGCAGTTGTCCTTTGCATCCTCAACATTGAACCCAGACCTCACGAACTCTCATGGTTTCACGTTAAACATGGGTAAGGCAACTTAATGCTGATTACTATGTACCATCCTTCCTCACTTATTAATCAATATTCCTCCATGTCGGAGAAAGCATTTAGGGTGGCAAGGGTGCAAAATGCACTCTGGGTGGATGATTTCAATTACCAGCACCAAGACAGGCTTGGCAGCAGCACTACTGATCGAGCTGGTGGGGTCCTAAAGGACATAGCTCCTAGACTGAGTCTGCAGCAGGTGGTGAAGGAACCAATAAAAGGGAGAAACATAACTGACCTCATCCTTACCAATCACCAGCTGTACATGCATCTGTCCATGACGGTGTCAGTCACAGCGACCATTGCACAGTCCTTGTGGAGAAGTCCCACCTTCACATTGAGAATACCCTCCATCGCATTGTGTGACACCATCACTGTGCTAAATGGTTCAGACTTCAAACAGATCTAGCAACTCGAGCTATGATTGTTTTGGGCCATCAACAGCAACAGAATTATACCCTAGCACAATCTGCAATCTCATGGCCTAACATATCCCCAGCTCAGCCACTACCATCAAACCAGGCTATCAACCTTGTTCAATAAAGAATGCAGGAGGGCATGCCTGGAGCAGCACCAGGAATACCTAAAAATGAGGTGTTAACCTGTGAAGCTATCAAACAGGACTACTTGTGTGGCAAACAGCATAAGCAGCAAGTGATAGACACAGCTAAGTGATCCTACAACCAATGGATCAGATCTGAGCTCTGCAGTCCTGCCGCTTCCAGCCGTGAATGGTGGTGCACATTTAACAACTCACTGGAGGAGGCAGCTTCACAAATATCCTCACCTTCAATGATGGAAGAGCCTAACACATCAGTGCAAAAGATTAGGCTAAAGCATTCACAGCAAACTTCAGCCAGAAGTACTAAGTGCATGATACATCTTGGCCTCCTCCAGTGGTCCCCAGCATCACAGATACTATCCACATGACATGAACAAACGGTTGGAGCCTGATGAGATTCTGACAGTAGTATTCAAGATTTATGCTCCAGAAATCACCATTCCACTTGCCAAGCTTTTCCAATACAGTTACAACACTGGTACCTAGCTAACAGTGTGGAAAATTGCCCAGGTATGTCCTGAAAGTAAAAAGCAGGACAATTCCAACCCAGCCAATTACTGTTCCATCAATCAATTCTCAATCATCAGTAAAGAAACGGAGGTGTCATCTACAGTGCTATCAAGCATCACCTGCTCATCAATAATCTGCTAAGTGATGCCCAGTTTGGATTCCATCACAACCATTCACCTCCTGACCTCATTACAGCTTTGGCTCAAACATAGACAAAAGAGGTGAATTCCAAAGGTGAGGCAGACTGACAGCCTTTGACATCATGGCTGAACTCAACAGAATGTAGCATCAAGAAGCCCACACAAAACTGGAATCAATGGGTATTGAGGCAAATTCTCCACTGGTTTTGAGTCATACCTAGCACCTAGGAAATGGGTTATGGTTGTTGGAGGTCATTCATCTCAGCTCCAAGACATGTCAGCAGGAGTTCCTCAGAGTAGTATCCAAGATCCAACCATCTTCAGTTGCTTCATCCCTGGACTTCCTTCCATCACAAAGTCCGAAATAGAGATGTTCACTAATGATTGCACAATGCTCGGTAGATTCATGGCTCCTCAGATTCTGAAACGTTACATGTTCAAACGCAAGAAGATTTGGACAATATCCAGACTTGATCTGACAAGGGGCAAGTAACATTTATGTCATACAAATGCCTGTCAATGACCATCTCTAATAAGAGATATCACCACCCCATGCCATTCATGTTGTTACCATCACTGAAATTCCTCCACTATCAACATCGTTGAAATTACCATTGACCAGAAACTCAAATGGATTAATCAAAATCACAGTGGCTATAAGAGCAGGTCAGAGGCTAGGAATTAAGTGGCAAGTAAATCATCTCCCAATGCCCCAAAGTGTGTCCTCAATTTACAAGGCACAGGTCAGGAGTGTAATGCAATACTTCCCAGTTGCCTGGATGGGTACAGCTCCAACAGCACTCAAGAAGCTTTTTTAAATTCATTCACGGGATGAGGGCAGCATGGGCTAGGCCAGTATTTATTGTCCATTCAGAATTGCCCTCTGTGCATTTAGGAGTCGATTACATTGCTGTGGGTCTGCAGTTACATATTGGCCAAACCTGGTAAGGACGGTAGTTTCCTTCACTAAATAACACTAGAGAACCAAATGGGGTTTTCCAACAATTGACAATGGAGTTTTGGTCAAGATTAGGCTCTTAATTCCAGATATTCATTGAATTCAAAATCCACCATCTACCTTGGTGAGATTCAAACCCAGGTCCCCAGAACATTTCCTGGGTCTCTGGATTAACAGTCTAGTGATAATACCACTAGGCCATTGCTTCCCCTTGAAATCAGCCAGACAAAGCAGCTTGCTTGATTGGCACCATGTCCACAAGCATCCACTCCCTTGACCAGTGATGGTCAGTAACAGTAAGTGCGTACTATCTACAAGATGTACTGTAGAAATTCACCAAAGGTACTTAGATAGAATCTTCCAAACCCACAGCCACACTCACCTGGAAGGACAAGGGCAGCAGATATATGGCAACACCACCACCTGCAGATTCTCCCCCAAGTCACTCATCATCCTGACTTGGAAATATACCTGTCACTGAGTGAAAATCTTGGAATTACTTCCGAAAGGGCATTGTGGGTCAACCTACAGCATATGGACCGCAACAGTTCAAAAAAGCAGCTCACCACCATTTTCTCAAGTGCAACTAGGGGATAGGCAATAAATTTTTTTTAGATTAGATTATTTACAGTGTGGAAACAGGCCCTTCGGCCCAACAAATCCACACTGTCCCGCCCATTCCCCTACATTTACCCCTTACCTAACACTACATGGCCAATTCACCTGACCTGCACATCTTTGGACTGTGGGAGGAAACTGGAGCACCCGGAGGAAACCCACGCAGACACGGGGAGAACGTGCAAACTCCACACAGTCAGTCGCCTGAGGTGGGAATTGAACCCAGGTCTCTGGCGCTGTGAGGCAGCAGTGCTAACCACTGTGCCACCGTGCCGCCCCAAATACTGGCCAGTCAGCAACACTTATGTCCCTTGAGTGAATAAAGCGTTTAATCTTTATTAGTCTTGCCAAATTGACTAAAGGCTGGTAGACTGAACAATTTGAGCACTTTGGTCTAACATCAATTGAGCATAGAACATATACAGTCTCAGAGAGACTGATGAAGGGCTTTTGCCAAAACGTCGATTTTACTGCTCCTTGGATGCTGCCTGAACTGCTGTGCTTTTCCAGCACCACTAATCCAGTCTCAAAGACATAACAGACAAATAGCCCGTTACTGTATTCAATAATAATTTATACACAATGAGAGTTCAGTTCCAAATGTTCAACAATCTGAAGACACCAAGGGATCCTTGAGTAAATCAATGTTTAGCATTTAGTGAGATGGAACTGAAAGTCATAGTGTAAGAGAGTACACAGCTTGCAGTGAATACATTGAGACATTAAATCATTGTATATATTTGGCAATGACTTCTGTTCAAGATTAACATAATTCAAGTATAACTGCAGCATTAATTTTGAGTTGTTTGCTAAGGAAGTCTGACAGACTGTATTCAAAATTTACTACATAGATACTGCAATAATACGTAATTTCAACACAAATGGTAAGAATAAAAAAAAATCTTAAGTCAGGTTTCAATAGAGCATTGCGTAAAACTAGTAAACTGCAAATTTATGCAACATTAAATTTAAAGGTTACTTGTTTTGATAGTATTTTTACTATTTATTGTACTTTGAGTGTTGAATTCTTCTAATTTTGAAATGGGATGCAGCAATAATGAATGTGAGAGCACAGTGAAATTTACATTTCCCACAATACAAACATTTCAAATTAATCCTTCCTTTCTTAAGTAATTAAAACAAATGCTTTAAATTGATGTAAATGTTACATTAACCAATTATTTAATGACTCCATCACACACAGTTTCGTTTATATATACTTATTTAAACTATGCCACAATTGCAACATTTGTAATTGCACTACTGAAACAACATTCACATTTGAAGCATCCTAATAGAAACTGTACAATAACCAGTAGCAATTTAAAAGTACTAGATTCATTTTTAATGTTCCCAAGTTACACGTACTTTACTCAGCCACACAATATTATTGCCACATGCTATTCAATAAAGGGAAAGTCACCATAATCCCAAAGAACCAGACAGTTGTTCTATCTTAGAGTGAGGTGACTGCTGGTAAGTGACTATAGTGTAGGAGCAGAAGCCATTCAACCCATCGAGTTAACAAAAAAAACTTAAGTTTTCTTAAACAACATCTTCCAAACCCCATGATCTCTACCACCTCAAAAGACAAAGGTAACAGATGCATGAGAAACCACCAGCTGACAGTTCCTCTCCATGGCACCATCCTGATTTGGAACTATATTGTTGTTCCTTTGTTGTCTCTGGGTCAAAATCCTGGTACTCCCTCAATACAGCATAATTAGTGCACCTACATCACATGGACAGCAGCAGTTCAAAATGTCTGCTTAACACTACTTTTCTCCCCCTTTCCTGTAGGGCATGGTTAACTTTCCTGTAATATCTTTTGGTCCAGGGTTAGGGACACTACCACTGTGTCACAGGAAGGCCTAAGTAAGGACTTCATCCCTGGGTGCCCTCGAACCACCAACCTTCTGATTAACAGTCAAATGCATTGAATCACTCTGCCACAGGGACTGGTAACAGTGCCTTATATTTTTCCTTTCCTCCCAGACAAGGGACACTACCATTGGGCTACAAGAGGGCCCTGGAAGGTTCTTTCATTTATTTTTCCAAATCATCCACTTTTTTAATATACATATTGTGACACAGAAAAATGAAGACACCAGTGTGAATGAAGTTTACTATTTTACATATATATTTTTTTCACCACCATCAGGAAAATCACCTATGTGGCCAACTGAATTTTTACAAAAAAGCCTGTTAAGCACAAAGAGAGGGGGTAGGGTTGGGCAGGGAGGAGGTGTGGAGGAGATAGGGGACTAAACCAAAAATGAGTTGGAGAGGGAAACAAAGCACTATATTCCCCAATGATGCGAGAGCGTTGATGGACACTGTGTATCAAGAATCCAATGTAACATCTGAAATCAAACATTGTTTCCATACATAAGACCAGTTGTTAATAATGTTCCAAAATCAAGCAAGCTTTCCAACTCCATTGCTGCTCCACCCTCATATTTCTTCTGCTTGCTCTCATTTCATTCTAGCCATAAACCCCATCTCCCTGTAAATCCTATTCCAGCACATCTTATTTACCTCAAGCTAATCTTTCTTCCGGTTTGTTGGCAACATTCCCATTACACAAGTTACTATTAAACATTCCTTTCTAACTAACAAAGTAAATATTTCCCTGATCCTGGGCACTGTCCCCTCTTTTGAAAGCCACTTTCATTGTTTCTAGCTTGAAAAATTACTTGACTCTTTTCTTTCTCAACAGCTACCATTCCACCTCTTCTTATGGTTACATGATCAGTACTCCCACAAGTCCCTGTTTGAAGCCCACCAATGTGCCATCCTTCTTCCATATGACTGAATGCAATTTTCTATGACTGAGCCATAAAGCATTATTCCTCCTTGGCTTCTTGATGTCACTGACCCACCGTTATCCTGTTCTTGCTGTCCAACTCCATGGAAGTAATTGCTTGGTTGTACTCTTAACAATTTAACTGTAGGCAAAACATCTTTTTCAGTACCTTCCATTCCCACATCTGCACTGTCACTTTGGGAGACCTTCAGGATCAATCCGTGGCTCCTTTCTCTTAGAAATTTACATTCAACCTTTCAAGGACACAATTTACATGCATTGCTCAATCTTCTACTTATATGTTCATGGCACCTGATACCAAGTAGATTGTTAGCCTGATTTAAAATGGGCATAATTTTGGTGATACACCATGATGTCTGCCCAAAGCTAATGTTAAGATTCTAGAAATATGTTCAAATTAAGTAGTGTGCTAGTAATGTCATAAAGAGGAATTTCAACTGAATTTTCATCACCCTTCATGTCAATGTATCCTCAGTCAATATTTGTATAATAATGTATTTTGATATAGTTATTTATCGGTGTTCAAAGAAACTATGTAAATAAATATTGCAGTCACATTTTCCTTCAAAACGTTGTAAGAATAGGTGTTGAATCAGACATCTGTAAGTGTAGTTGTATTTGGAAATATAGACTTACATGGCCTCACTGCTTCTCTTGCTAACTGAATAAATGTATTATAGATTGGCTACAGTTTAATGGAATTATTTATCACCATCTGCAGCTATGCAGTCTCAGACAAAACTACTTTGCATTACTGAGGAACTTCAGAACTACTTTGTATAAACTATCTGCTGAACATAATCAGGTCACATAAGCATTTCCCAGTGTGTGAAACTCAAAAAATATCACTGTTTTCAGTTACAGTGACTTATCCAAAAAGTGTGTCTTTTCTACTGGGTGCAGCCAAGAAAGCCTCCTGTTTATTAAGGTTCAACACTCACTTGCTCTGTTATGGGCATTTGGGGGGGAGCGGGGACTGTGTGGCCTGCTATTTGATATTTAAATATTTCAACTCAGTCAGCTATTTATACTCAATTTTATTTGTACAAAGTTATCAAGACCAGGAGAAGACTTCTGCTACCCACATATCACACAAGCCATTTTAAGAAGAAATTAGCAATAGAAAGAATTCTCAATTTCGGTTTTATCAAATGGAAGAAATTGTTTATAGACATGGTTGGAACAAGAAAAAATAGAAAATTAATTTACACTTAGCCATTTCTGCTGTCTAGCCAGCAATGGGTTGTCAGCGTGAAACCTTCAGATGATAAAATCTCCCATCCAAAATGACCATGGGAAATATGTATATTCCATAGTCAGTATCGCCAGCTAACCCATTCTGCTCCATCTTTAAAAACAGAGGCTTTAGATTCAACTTATACCAGAAACCAGTTTTTTGTGGTTATCAGGACATCAGCATCATTGGCTGTGCCAGCATTTGCTGCCCATGCCTAATTGCCCACAGTGCAGTTAAGAGAAAGCCAAATTTCTGTGTATCTGGAGTCACTAATAGGTCCGACCTGGTAAGCACAGCAGATTTCCTTCCCTGAAAGGCACTGGTGAAACAAATGTGTTTATTCAACTGACAATGGTTTTATGGTCACCATTGGGCCAGCTTTTTTAAAAATACAGTTCAAATTTCATCATCTACCATCCTAGGATTGAACTCATGTCACCAGAAATTGAACTGGGGTTCTAGATTATTAATCTAGCGACATTACCACCATACCACTACCTCCCGTCCTACTAAAAATACTGCCATAACCAATCAAAATGAAGTTAAGATCCTTAGGCATGCTCTGTCAACATAAGCGTGACAGCATGGGAATGATAATGCTCCCATTCCTAACCCGATTGAAATTTCCAGGGTAAGGACTGGATGATTGATTTGTATTCATATTGGGAATACCTTGGCCATGATGGTGCATGGGAGCTTGCTAGAGGATGGAGAGTTATGATACAGGATTGCCAATAGGGAACAAGGCTAGAACTAAGCCTGGACTCTGGTTGGTCACAACTGTGCAAATGATCAGATCTGTACACTTATGTTCATCTCAGTTTTCAGCATGCTCAGTGGTTGGAGCTATATCCCCTTTACTTTCTCTGTTACCAATGTGAACAACCTCTGGTACCACACGAGTGTCATCAGGCTCTTCAACATGGACATGTAGCTAATTGGTCTACATTCCAGAAAGATTTTAAAATTCATTAATGGGATGTGGATATCATTAGCTGCGCCAGCCTTTACTGCCCATTCCTAGTTGCCTTTGAGAAGATGCCTTTTTGAACTGCTGCAATCTATGTGGTGTAGGTAGACCCACAATTACATTAGGGAGGGAATTCCAGGATTTTGACCCAATAACACTGAAGGAATGGTGATTTATTTCAAAGTCAGGATGGTGAGTGGTTTGGAGGGGGAATGTGCAAGTGAGTAGTGTTTCCTAATCACAAGAGGAAATTTGGGCTGATTATTTTGCCATCTTGACTGTTGGTTTGAAGAACTACTTCAGTGCTTGAGTAACTGGATCAGTTATCTCAACACAAATCAAACGTAACAGCTTGGTCTGTATGGTTTTGCATCCCATTATTCAGTGCACATATCTACTGCAAGAATCTACAACTGAAAATGACAATTTTGTAGAATTCAATTTTCACATTTTTGTTGAATGCAAACTTGAACTGCAAATGACTCCATGAGCGGGTTGGAGGCTAAGAATTTTGCAGAGACCATCTCATCTCCTGACTCCCTGGTGTCTGTTCATATTATAAAAGGCATTTTTAGTGTGATGGACTACTTTCCACTTGCTTAAAACTATAACATATAGAAGCAGAATTAGGCCATCCTGCCCATCAAGTCTGCTCCATGATTTGATCATAATTGATATGATTGTCAAATCCATTTTCCTGGCTTCTCCCCATAACCTTTGATGCCCTTACTAATCAAAAGCCTAACTAGTTCTGTCTTAAAGACATTCAATGAGTTGGCCTCCACAGCCTTTTGCTGCAATGAGTTCCACAGATTCACTACCATCTGGCTAAAGAAATTCCTCCTCATCTCAATTCTAAAAGATCATCCCTTCACTCTGAGACTATGCCCTTGTGTCCAAGTTTTTCCTTCTCGTGGCAGCATTTTCTCCACTTCCACTCTCTCCAGACCTCTCCTTATTCTGTACATTTCAATGAGAGCTCCCCCTCATCATTCTCAACTCCACTGAGTACAGACCCTTAACCACTCCTCACTTGACAAGTTCTTCATTCCTGGGATCATTCCTTTAAACCTCCTCTGGATCCCCTCCAAAGCCAGCACATCCTTCCTTAGATACACGTCGCAAAACTACTTGTGATTCCAAATGCAGTCTGACCAGAACCTTACACAGGCTCAGCTGTACACCTCTGCTCTTGTATTCTTGAAATGCATGTTAACATTGCATTTGTCTTACTAACTGCCAACTGAACATGCATGGTAAGCTTAACAGAAAGCTGAACTAGGACTCCCAAAACCCTCCGTGCTTCAGGATTTCTGAAACCATTCCGGATTTAGAAAATAGTCCATCCCTCTATTCTTCCTCCCAGTATTTTAAGTTTCAGTCAGATTCTATCACATCCATGTAAACTCCATCAATTACAAAGTCCTCAATCATTCCTCATATGAGGAACCCTTCATCCCCAGGAGAATTCTTGTAAACCTCCTCTGGACCCCCTCCAATGCCAGCACATCCTTCCTTAGATACAGGGCCAAACACTGCTCACAATATTCAAAATGCGGTCTGACCACAGCTTTATGCAGCCCCAGAAGCACATCTCTGCACTTGTATTCCAACCCTCTTGAAATGAATGCTAACATTGCATTTGCCTTCCAAACTGCGAAATGAACCTACATGCAACCTTTTCACAGAGAAGGTGGTGTGTATGTGGAACGAACTGCAATAAAAAGTGGTGGATGCAGGCACAGTTACAGCATTTAAAAGACATTTGGACAGGGTCATGAATAGGAAAGGTTTAGCAGGATAGAGGTCAAATGCAGGCAAATTAGACTAATTTAGTTTGGGATAGTTGGTCGACATAGATGAGTTGGAATGAAGATCTACTTCTGTGCTGTATGACTCTATGTTAACCTTAACAGAATCTCAAACTAGGACTCCCAAGTCTCTTTGAACTTCAGACTTCCGAAGCTGTTCCAATTTACAAATTATTTTATGCCTCTAATCTTCCTACCAAAGTGCATAACCTCATATTTTCCCAAATTGTATTCCACCTGCCACTTATTTGCCTGTCCTGGCCTGTCTAAGTCCTTCTGCAGCCTCCCTGCTCCCTCAACACTACCTATCTCTTCACCCATCTTTGCATCATCTCCAAACTTAACAACAATGCCCTCATAATTCCTTCATCCAGATCATCAATATATAACATGGTCCCAACACTGACCCCTGTAGATCTCCACTCGACACTGGCTACCAACCTGAGAAAGACCCTTTATTACCACTCTCTACGTTCTACTAAATAATTTTAACAGTTTGTCAAGCATGACAGACCTAGATGAAAATGTGCTGACTCAACCCCATTTTTATCATGCACATCTAAGTACTCTACAACCTCATACTTCATAATGGACTCTAAAATCTTACCAATTACCAATGACAAGGTAACTAGCCTCCAGTTTCCTGTCTTCTATGTGCCTCCCTTCTTAAACATTGGTATTACATTAGCCATTTTCCAGTCCTCCTGGACCCTCCTTGACTCCAGGAATTCCTGAAATACCACCACTAATGCCTCCACAACCTCCTCAGCTATCTCATAGTTCATAGAGATGTACAGTATGGATCTCCTTCAGAACTCTGGGGTATAGTCCATCTTCAGACCTTTCAACTTCACCAGCACCTTCTCCTTAGTGATGGCCACTACACTCACCTCTGCCCTTTGACTCTTTTGAAGGTCTGGTGTCTTCCACCATGAAGATTGATGCAAAGTTCCTTTGCCATTTGTTTGCTCCCCATTACTACTTCTTCAGCCGTATTTTTCAGCAGTCCAATGTCCATTCTTGCCTCTTGCTTACCTTTTAATATCTAAAATATTTAGATATCTAAAAATAACTCTTGTAATCATCGTTTATATTACTCTTTCCCTCATATATCATCTTTCCACCCCCTTTTTAGAGTCCTTTGCTGGGTTTTAAAGGCTTCCCAATCCTCTAGATTCCCATATCGTATGCTTTTTGTTTTGCTTTTACGCTGTGCCTAATTTCCCTTGTCATCCTTAGTTGCCTCATTCAGTATTTTTCTTATTCCTTGGGATGAATTTCTGCTGTGATTCCTGAATTATCTGCAGAATCTCCTGCCATTGTCGTTGCATTGATTTCCCTGCAAGCCTTCCTTTCCGATCAACTTTGGCCAGCTGCTCCCTCGTGTCTTTGTAGTTACCTTTAGTCAATTGTAGTAACTGTTACATCTGATTCATGACTTTCCTGCTCAAACTGCAGGGTGAATTCTACTTTACTCAGGTCACTGTCTCCGAGGGGTTCCTTCACCTTAAGCTCCCTAATTAAGTCTGCCTCATTATACATTACTAAATCCAGAATTGCCTGTTCCCTAGTGGACTCTACCACAAGCTCCTCCAAACAAAAACATCGCATAGACATTCCAGGAATTCTTTTTCTTGGGATTCGCTATCAACCTGATTTTTCCAGTCTACCTGCATACTGAAGTCCCGCATGATTATGAATGCACCTCCAACAGCAGCCAAGGAGATTTACACTATCCAGGAGGCAGTGACACAGTGGAAATGTCATTGGACTAGCAATCAGAACCTCAGGCTAATGTTCTGGGGACATTGGAGATATCACCCACTGTAGCAAATGGTGAAAATTGAATTAAATAATAACTTGGAATAAACAGCTGACCTGATGGCGATTAGGTATCAATTGTCAATGCTGTAAAAAACCACTTGATTCAGTAATGCTTGTTAGGGAAGGAAATCTGGTTTGCTTACCAGGTCTGACTGGTTGTGACTCAAGACTTACAGCTTAGCCTCACCCTCTGGATGATTAGAGATTGGCTATAAATTACAGCCTAGCAGCAATGCTCACACCCCATGAACAAATTTTTAAAAAAGCAGCTTACTTGATTAACATTCCATCCTTCAACATCCGCTATATTGCAGTGACAGTCAAGTTTCCTTTGACAATATCTTTCAAACCATCTAGAAGGACAAGGGCAGCAGATGCATGGGAATGTCACCACCTGCACATTCTCCTCCAACTTGCACACCATGCTGACTATATCCCCATTCCTTCAGTGTTGCATGGCCAAAGTCCTGGAATTCCCTTCCCAACAACACTGTGGGTGTCCCATCACTCCAAGAACTTCAGTGATTTAGTAAGACAGCTTGTTACTACCTTCTCAAGGGCATTTAAAGATGAACAATAAATACTTCCCTAGCTAGCAGCACATGCCATGAATAAATAGGAAAAATCAAGTTTGTAAAACAATGCAAAATTTTAAATTTTGACTATCCTCTTTCAAAGATACATGTGAATTTATGGGGCAAAATTTAATGATAACCTTAACATAAAAGGAACCAAAACTGAATTCTAAAGTATAAAAAGAATTCCTTAAACATCTACAGGACTAGTCTTATTACATGGCACGTATGGTATGCTGATAAAAGAAACTGCAATCACATTACATTGTCTTTACATCCACTTTTGTTGCATCACACCAACTCCACTTCTCTAATCTATATTCTCTAAAGCTGACATCACTGATCAGTTTTGAGTAGAGCTCACCTCAAGGCAACAAGTTTCTTTTACTGGTTTTCCACTGTAGGCCACCTGGGGCAAACACAATGGGTGCCTCCAGCTTCACACAGGCTCCCCAGTCTGCATGGAACATCATTTTGGAGTGATTTATAACCAACACTTCTCCTTTTGCATCTGTGCAGGGAAACACACATCACTGGGGGCCACTTTCATGATTTTGTTGCGACTAGGATTAGCTGGATTAGGGGCCGAATCATAAGGACCCCCTGCAGACACAAGGAAGTTTCATCACAGGGTCGGTGTGATGTGAACTACACTCGACTAACAACACAAGTCTACCAAGAAGTAGGTACAAAACTAAAAACTGAATGAAACAATTTATAGGAAATAAAACTTATAGGGTTCTTTCAAATATTCAAGTGTCTCCCTTTTCATGTTACTTTTTCTCTTTCTGGAGATAACAGGAACTTTGGAACTACATGTAGTAACCCAATTTTAAAATACCTAAACAAATCTAGACCTTTTATATTCAAAAAGATCACATCTCATGATACATTAGGTGTGCCACTCATTCAGTTTTGCCACCAAATTGATACCTATGCACATGGAAGGAAAGTTTTAAAGAATAAATATTTAAATGTTTATCAGCAGTCGGACATTTCCCTGCAACTTAAATGGATACTCTCTCAAAAGTATTTTGCAAATTTAAGAAATCTTTTTAGTAAACTAAAATGGCTGCATTCTGCATAGAAATAGCTAACGTCAACAAATACACATTTGCACTGAAGGTAGGAAAAAGTAAAATCAAACCCACTACAGAAAATAGAAACTTTTAAGCAATATTGATGTTTTATTAAAGCCTTATCTGTTATATTCCTTCTCTTCTCTTTCTCGTTCTTTCTCTCCACTCTTCTGTTTAGCGCATTCACTATCAAAAGAAAGGGGGTAAGCAATGGAGGCTTTGACCTGCAGCTGTAACACAATACTTTCACACAGCCCTGTCGACCCCCTGACATAAATTTTACACCGCAGCTGGCATTTACACACTTAGCATTTCCATATGTATAGCTTGGTCTGTGCTAATTATGCTAATCACCTGTCTAACTCTCTGCTGCGAAAAATGGTTGTATTTAGCAGTCCGCTGCCTACAAATACAGCTTACTGTGTGGTTGAAATGTACATTCAGACAACCCTGAATGGCAAGATTTTTCCACGTTGCTGGCTTCATTCAGACTGCAGAAAAATTTATTCAAGTCAACTGGTTTCGGCCTGCAACAAAAACGTTACGAGAAAAAAGTGAGTGTGTTCCTGCCCTAACATTCTAAGTCTGCTTGCAAGCAAAATGATAAATCAATTGGTGTGGGAAACAAAAAAAGAAGAGATATATTTTGCAAGCCATGTGAAACAGTAGCTTTAAAAAAGAAAAAAAACACTAGATCCACCCATTTCTTCCCAAGATCTCTAGATGACCAGCATTTGCTCTTCTTATACCAGGTATTAAAACAATAAAACTAGTCAGAAAAGGTGATAGAAAAAAAACCTCATTACTTCAGACAGAACAAAATGAACCATTGTTGAACAATAAAATCATTTTGGACTGGTCAATGATACTGTGTAACAATTACCTTTAGAATGCCTGAGGGTAAAAGCAACCTACCACATATTGAAGAAAGCCTTTCACACTAATTATCAAAACGTTTCAGAATTTGTTAAAGAATATATCATACAAAGACATATATAAATGCAATTTGAAGATGTTTACATTTCAAATTGAATTTTGTTTTACTAAGGGACACCCAAGAAGGCAATGAAGTTTTGGTTAGCTTAGAACTGAGCTATTTCCATGTCTGAAAATTACGTACATATTTAGAAAGAAAAGCATTTTGTTTTTATACATATATATGCCTATACATTTCACAATCCTGATTTTAAAAAATGTATTACAAGCTATTTAAAACAATGAGATAATTGCATCTGACCCAGATTTTACTGGATTTTGAATTCAGTTGCAGTTCTTTGGCAGTGCAGGCCAATAATAATTCAAATGTTCACTCAGTTCTGTTCCAAATCCTGGCTCAGCAGCCAAAACAGAAATAACACTACAACTACTGTGGTCATTTCACAGCAGAGAGGATTTTTAAGTGTGGGAGGGGGTGTGGGGGAAGAGGGATGGAGGTTTAGACCACCCTGCTTCCATGGCACAGTATTCTGTTTACATTGCAGTGCTTGATTGTGTAATACATATGGCATTTTTAGGCAGGATCCCTTAGCCTTGGGCCAAAAGCTTTTTAACAATACCATTTTAAAAGCTGCACATTAGCCATTTATTTCTTTATTCTTTTCGCAATATTTTTATTTGGAAATTCATCACCAAATACAATGATAGCATCAACTATTTTGCTCTCCTTTCCATAAACAATGGCATTACTTTTTAATCTAATTAAATCATAAACAGAGACTGTACAGTTTAATCTACACACAGTAAGCCAATCTGTTGACATGATTCATTCTCTAAGTTTAACAAGACATAATTAACCAATTCATTTCATATTTCACTAGCAACCTCAGTGCAAGGTCAAAATTATTTGGATAAAATTAATCTCAAAGCAGGACAATAAAAACAGAACAGAAAAACAACATCATTTGAATGTTTCGATTTAAGATCAGTTCCAGCCAAAACGAAGCTAGTATTCTAGTGGACATAGTCTATCAGCAGGTCACAGGGAGGTCAGCTTTGAAGGAGGAATCCAAATGAAATATAAACATGGCATCGTGGAAACCAGACAAATCTCCCATAGCTTCGTCCAGCCAGCACTAATCTAGGCATCAGCTGTGGAGCATAATCTAAACAAATGGATCACTCAGTTCATACATCTGGAAGCTGTCTTATTTTAGTCTTCAAGCATTGATATGTACAGTTTAAATACTGGTCCAACATGCAAACTATTTTTTTTACATGATTGAAGGTCAGAACCCTCAATCTTGAAATCTGCTTGCACTGTATCTATATGTTGCCCTATAATGCAATAAGAAATACTTTGCGTGTGTAAGAGATGAGGCTTTTTATTAAAATAGATATTACGTAACATGTACTACTTGACAATAACACAATATCAAGGAGGAATTTTATTTAAAAAAAACATAATTGATATTTCTGTGAGGCTTAAACCCAGCTGCAATTAGCTGAATTTTAGAATAATGCAAAATTCATAACACCAGTGTAATAGTCATTTATTTTAAACGTGAATGTTTAAGGTGTCTACTTTATAGATTAACATTTGGAAGTGATCTTTGAATGAATGGGTATTTCAATTCGACTATCTTGTGAATTACAGAAATTGAATCTCACACTGCAGTTTTATGGTGGGGGGAGGCGGGATAGTGTTAATTCAATTGACTTTATGGATTTTTAACTTCAAAGTTATACTTTATTCATTAAAAAAACTTTATATACATCCAGTTATTAGAGCAGCTTGATTTTATACAAAAACTTTACATATTAGAACAAACAAACTTATAGAAGACTACATTTACATACATTTGAGGCACTGAGAAGGTCTGATAACTGAACAGAGCCCCAGTGTACTTTGGCCAAAAGACCTCAGACAATGGTCTTTCTCCACTACACCTTGGCAAGTAGCTACCGCAAGCTTTCGAGCATCCCTCAGCACGTAGTCCTAGACTTTGTGATCTTCTAGTCTGTAACACTCGGTCAAGGTCAACTCCTTGCACTGGAAGACATAACAAGTTTTAGGCAGGCCAAAGAGCATCTTTCAGAGTTGATGGTCCTCCAACCACAAGTGATGTTTGTCTCGGTGGGAGTCCTAGAGAACACACCATATAGCACAGAGTCCTGTGTCACGGAGCTGTTCAGATTGAAACCTGACAAAAACCACTCTCTCTTGTTGGATCTTTCTCCAAACTTCCTTTGCAAGGCACATTCCAGCAGAAGATTTGTGACAGTTTCTACCCGCCCACAGCTGCTTCAAGGGCAGCATGCAGTGGCACAGAGAGTCTGGGTGTATATGAAGGATTTCACAAGTAGTGCCCTTCTCATCACCAGCCAAGCGATGTCTTGGTATTTGTTTCAGTTGACATTATAGTTCGTATGTGGCTGGGAATAGCTCATTGGTACAAGTTCAATTTCCATCATAGCTGAGGTAGATTTCGCATCTAACACCTCACAGTACCAGTGAGTGTGGAAGACTGAAGAAAACGGCCAAGGATATGGCCCATGATGTAAGATAGAGTTACAGAGTTATACAGAATGGAAACAGACCTTTTGGTCGAACCAGTCCATGCCGACCATAATCCCAAACTAAACTAGTCCAACCTACCTGTTCTTGGCCCATATCCCTCCAAACCTTATTCTATCCATGTACTTATTCAAATGTTTTTTAAACGTTGTAGTTGTACTCACATCCATTATTTCCTTAGGAAGTTCATTACACACACAAATACTCTCTCTGTTAAAAAAAAATCAGCAGGTAAAGAGTCAATGATCTGCCTTTGGGCAAAGCACTGGTGACCTGGCTGTAAGTTAATGGACGATGATGCATCCACACTTCAAGAAGATACTAAAGTTGCTGTTTTAATCTTGAACGCAAAATAAAAATTACTAATACTAATTACTGAAAATGTTACAGTTTCACTGAAAAAAGACACATTGTGTTGAAGTTTTTCACCTTGAGCTCATCAGGACAATTCACAACAATTACCAAAGTAGAGGAAAAGGAAAGGAAAATGTTGATTGGTTGACAAGCAGACTCTGACTGGTTTTGATAAATGCACCAATTAACATTGCATTTTAGAACATTTTAATCACAAACAGGTAATACAGCAGGAGAAGTGTCACTGCTAAGTTGAAAACAAAGAAAAGAAGATTCCCAATCAAATCTTTGGAGAAACAGAAATGGTTCTGTGGAAAAATTTGACTAAATTGGGAACAAATGGGAAATTCAGAAGAAACATCTTTACTCAAAGAGTGGTCACAGTTTGAACTTACTGCTGTAGAGGGGTTGAAACTGCAACAAAGGTGCATTTAAGATAAAGATTGACAATCATATCAGGGAGAAAAGGAATAGAGGTTTCTGATGACTTATACAGATGAGAAAAAAAGGGAGGAAGCACAAGAATGCATGAATACTGATATGGTTGGATTAAGCGGCCTTTTTTGTGCCATACTTTGATTATAATCAATTCTTCTACATGAACATCTAATGGTGTGGATGGTGAGTTATTTTTTTCAGAATGTGCATTGTTTATTCTAGTAGTTACTGAAATGGTTAATAACCATTTTAAATGAGAATAAACAACTTTTTTAAAGACCAACATTTCATATGGCTAGGATATAATTTTTAGAACTCTGTCATTGAAGGTTTACTGAAGTGTGGGCCATTACTTCAACCAAAGAGTCTCTGGGCTAAAGGAGTTTTGCACTGAGGTCACTCCTGCAGAACTGGAAATGTAGTAAAATAAACCTTTGAAATCACAACAGAAATCATTAATGCAAAACTCATCTGTATGAATTGTGAATTATTGGGGGAAAATGGAAAGAAGTATTGAGCAGTAGCTACATAACTGCACATTGTTCAATACCATATTGTAATAACAGCTTTTGTAGTATCTTTCACATTACAAAACTTTCCAAGATGATTTATTTTGCATTAGGAGTCTGATATATCAAATAAGAGGAATGTGTATTTGAGAAAACTGAAACCTAAAATACATTTACCATATTACTATGATGATGTCACATTACATTATTTAGGTTGAATATAGAATAATAGACAATTCTCTTGCCAATTTATATCTTATGGAATATGATGAATATTCAAAACAATTCATTCTACCATTTACAGATCATTACAAGTCTGTAATTTGAAGTTTGGGAACCATACCTACAGAAAGAAAATTTACAGCTTTAGATTTTGAAATTTGTTGGAACTCCGTTTTGTTTGACAAGTTTGAGCTGGATGTGATATAGTTCATTAAAATAATGAAACACAATGTTCATCACACAATCACACTATTTCACTACCATCATCCAGGACATATTAGATATGTGAAAATAAAAACAAGAAAAAAGATGAATACGTGGATGAGGGAGCACAATAACTGAAGGCTGCAAGAGTATATAGACACTGAAGTGATCAAAAGATACAGTTACCCAATATGAACTGACATGAATTGCTCTCAAGTTCATTATGATCCACAGAACTTACTTATATTTACTGGGACAGCTCAATTCAACTTCTAAACTAAACTCAGCAGGTCTGGCAGCATCTGTAAGGAGAGAGAAGAGCAGATGGTTTGAGTCTAACTGACCTTTTGTCAAAGCTTTGACAAAGGGTCAGTTAGACTCGAAACATCAGCTCTTTTCTCTCCTTACAGATGCTGCCAGACCTGCTGAGATTGTCCAGCATTTTCTCTTTTGGTTTCAGATTCCAGCATCTGCAGTAATTTGCTTTTATCTAAACTAAACTTGAGTGGATTAAGAGGTGTAGATGTTTATGAGATCACACCCCAGTATTTTGGATAGTGAGTGTATTTGTTAGCATAAAGCACCTAATGAGAAAAGGAACTTACTAAGTTTATATAATATTGTAACAGTTCTGCTTAAGATAGAATATAGGAAACATTCATGTTTGCTGCACACCAGCTGCATCACCATTCTTTGCAATCCAATTCAAAACTTATTTTGCTTGTATGGTAGTTCCATAAGCTGGAAATGAAATCATTACCTTTTGTTTAATTTTGATTTTACCCCACTTCAATTTTTGGTAGCAATAAGTTAATTTATTTTTGTTCTGATAATGTATTTTGTCACATGTAATTGGAAGTTCTATAAAGCACTTTATATCACAGTGCCATGAAGTTCATAGACTTTCTACAGTGTAGAAAGAGATCGTTAGGCCCACTGAGTTTGCACCAATGTTCTGAAGAGCATTCCACTCAGACCCATCCCCACTCCCCATTACCTCATATTTACCATGGTTAATTCACCTAGCCTGAACATCCCTGTCATCGCTGCACAATTTTAGCTTGGCCAATCCACCTAATCTTTGGACTGAGGGAAGAAATCAGAGCACCTGGAGGAAACCCATGCAGACATGGGAAGAATATACGAATGCAAGTGCACACAGATGGTCACCTGTTTGTGTAATCAAACCTGGGTCCCTGGCATTGTGAGGCAGCAGTGCTAACCACCACATCATCGTGCTGCCCCATATTGTGCATAGAAAGATTTTAGAATGCAGATATCTAAATTGTCAAAGCCCTTTTTTGTACAGAATTAAGAATATGCAACCAAAACAGAAATCGCTGGAAAAGCTAAGCAAATCTGGTAGCATCTGTGTGGAGCTTTTCCAGCAATTTCCATATTTGTTTCTGATTTACTGCATCTGCAGTTCTTTTTTTTATTAGGAATGTGCAACTCTGGGTGTGAATGTTTTTAAGTATTGAAGTGTATTCACACAGAAAATTAAACCAGCTAGAGAGGAAAGTGCTTAAAATATGGTACATTAAGGTCTATGGACGGAATACCCTTGATGGTCAAGGGTCTCATTTTGTTCTTTTGTTTTTTTTTAACCTGTTCCCAGAGTGCTGTATTTTATACTTGCAATTGTAGACAACTTACTACAAATTTAAATCTTTCATACATGGTGAGTATTGAACTTCTTAGATCATTTTATTATTTAGTTCATAACAGTGGTTGTCAAACAGTGCTGTCATTGCTGAAATACTTAAGTATACAGCAGGAGTAAAGAATAGTAAGTCATTAAATGTTGAGTAACTTCAAAAACTTCTGATCTTGTTAACCTTATTGATCAAAGTTGAAATTTTGTTTTAATATTAGTTATATTCGGAACGAAATATATTTGTTTGCATCTTTTCAATGCAAAATGGTATGGTATGGCTTACTACCCAGTGGCAGAATATAAGAAACTCATTTTATCTTAACAGTGCGATTCTTATTTTCCAAGAAGATTTGAAAATTGGTGTATTAACCAAACACTGACCAATAGTTTTGGTCCTTTTGTTGAATAACAAGGCAGTTGGCACTGACTACTTCAATTGGATACATGATCTGAATAAGCTGTAACTTGTGTTAGGAAGACATTAATGGTGCCAAATACCGTATGTAAACTTAGTGATGGTCTAGTCTGCCTAATTATTGTTTTTATAAATTGACTAATAGGAAGACCAACTGCAAAAGAAAATGTCTTTATGATTGTGAAAAAATATCTCTTGAAGCCTAATAACTGCAACCATTTGAATAGCAAATGATATTTTCCTCAAAAGCACCTGCCAATCATACTAGAAATAGTAGTCAAATTTTGGCTGGTAATCATCCTCTATTGCTCAAGTGTGCCTGCTGGTGAATAAATTGAGAAGCAAAGAAATAATTACATTACTTACTGAAGTGCTAAATAATAGAGGTGCAGAATGCTAAATGAATAAAATAGGACAGTAAGACAGTATGGTATGCGTCTTTTAACATAATTACAAGCAATGAATTTTAGATTCATGTAAATAGTTTGGTTATAAATCCACTTAACATCTAAATCTATAATTTTATGTATAGAAAGACTTGGTTCTATGTAATAAAGTACACTTTATTCACTTCTGTAACAACCATATTGCAACTTTTAAGAGCTATTAGGAGAAAACCAGAAATTTACAGAATGCATTTGTAGTTAGTGAATCTCTTTAGGTTCTTTAGAAATTGGAATCTCTGAAGACTTGATCTAGCAAATGTTGTCTTCATTCATCCTTACTTAATGGGAGAGACGGTACACATTTCTCAATGTATTCAAAATTCACACATATCCTATAGCCATTATTAGTCAGAATACAGTATGTGATTAAAAATACATACAGGTATTCCTCAGATGGTCAATGAAATTGGTTAAATTTTTGTGTCTGCACTTTCGAAATGCAATTTTGAAATGAAACTCATTCCTGTCAGCACGGCATATTTACTTTATTTCACTAGTAGGAAGCGAGGACTGCAGATACTGGAGATCAGAGTTTAGAGTGTGGTGCTGGAAAAGCACAACAGGTCAAGCAGCACCCGAGGAGCAGGAGAATCAACATTTCGATCTTGACGAAGGGCTTATGCCTGAAACGTCAATTCTCCTGCTCCTCGGATGCTGCCTATCTGCTGTGCTTTTCCAGCACCACACTCTTGCCTCTGTATTTCACTAGTGTCTGGTATCAAATCAATATTTTTTCTGCAAAAGATAAAAGTAAATGCCTCAAAATTCTTTTAGATAGACAATTTATGGGATAAACAAAAGCACGATTGCCAAACTGTCGTTAGTTATGATTACCCCAATCATATAGACTGTCAAACCTTTACAAACCAAGTAAACAGGTCACGATAAAGATGCCCCTCCCGCCCCCACTAAGACTAATGCACTACTACTTTCTGTTCAGCTCCTCACTGTGCAATTCCTTCTGTTTATACAATTAACCACAGAAATGTGCAACTGCTGCTCATTTAATTTATTTCTGCAAAGCCCATGTTCAAGACCAAAGTGTTACACACTCCACTGAGAACACACACAGCTACACACGAATCCTGCTGCTGTCAACCATTAGGGAGGGGGAGAATAGACAGGAGGACAAAGCAGTATATGAAGCAAATGAAAACACAAAATCATTTTTTAAAAAGCAGCAATACAAAAACTCAAATGAATACAAATAAGGACAACATATCAGGATAGTCACATAAAATGCTGAAATTTTCATATGAAGAAGCAAAGTTAATCATTATTAACTTTCATAGATTAATTAGATTTTATCAATACAAGTAAGAAACATGAAAACACTTCCACAAATTGATAAGCTTAATTTGATACAAATGGTTAAGTAATTTTAAAGAACAAATAATTTTCCCAACACAACAAAATAAGCATAAGCTTCACAATCTACTTCAGAAATTACCCAGAGAAATATTTCAAGGCATTGAGACAAAAAAGTTTTCACTTCTCCCTTTCAAACAATAAAAACTGTTCATTTGCAGTACTAAAAGCTCACTAAATGCATCTCAGATCGTGAACTGCTCATGCATCAATTAACAATTCACCATTTTTGCCCCATTGTTTTTGACTACTAGAATGCACATCAAACCTCACAAAATCTTTCTTAATTGAACTTAGTTTCCTCCCACAGAATAAAAACACGATTTACAGAAAACTTTTTTAATGCAATACTAACTGCAATTATATTAAACATACGTCACCACCCGCTAGGTTACATTAATCTACTTTGCAAACATGCGTTCCAGTCTGTACGACTTCACATTTTGCCTGAGACAAATGTTTTTTTGAAAGTTGAAAGCTGTCCAAAACAGGACCACACACACACCCTCAGTCACAGAGAGCTGCACTGATCACATTCTGCTGCTGGGGGCACTCACAAAATGGCGGCTTTGACAAGCTCGACTCCACAAGAAAAACTTTCAATACCCCCTCCTCCCCGAAATAATATGCCACAAATCACTATCATCACCCCCTAACACCAGATCCAGCGAGGTTTACGCAAATGTAGAAATTTATCATTATGGATTACAACGAGTTCTTTGTAATTTTTCCTTGGCCCTTGGCCAAACAACTATACAATAAACAATCCCATTTTGGTATGATGTTTCTTCAGACCCCCCTCCGCTTTTTTTTTAAAAAAAGAAGCACATTTATCGTTTATTTTGAAGCTTGATTCTGTGACTAAAAATCGCGGGAAAGTTTGCCCTTACCTTCTACCCACAGCTCCTCGACATCGGTTTCCAGATTAGCAGCCCTTAATCCCACTGCGAAAGCCCCGAATATCAGGAGGCCGACAACGAAGAACTTTCCGCAGTTCTTTTGAATGTAACAGCCCAGTTTAAATAACAGTTTTTGAAACTTAGCTCGAAGCCACAGCGGTGCTTTCCGTCCAGTAGCCTTTCCCTGAAATAAAGACCAGAAGAGATACTTGAGGAGAGAACACAGCGAACAATCACATCCTTAAAGAGACAGCACTTCTTCTCATTGGGCATTTCCCGTTACCGATAGTGTTTCTGTTATAAAGTAAACTTTTATATTACCAGTTTACCCACAATTCGGTGTATCTTTCATATTCAAAACACACACTGACTCAAAGTATGATGTTACAAAAGGGGACGGCAAATGTCTACAGCGACTGTCATCCATCTGCTGAGGAAAATATCATTGCAATCCACCTACAGGGGTGACAGGAGACAGTCAGGAGTGAAATACGGACGTTGCAGAAGGATTAATTGCTGCTCATGGGTTGCTTTTTTGAAAATGAAATAAGGTGGATAAAACATACCCACATTTTTTTGTTGGGGGGGGGGGGGTTTAAACCCCAAACCGATCAATGTGTTAAGTTTTCCCAATTAGCATAATAAATATAACACCCACATTTGTAGGGTCAACATTTAATGGAATATGGTAGCAAATAGTACATCCACGTGGTTGCTCTGCTGTAACATCATAAGCTAGAGTAATTCATTTCCATAGCAGTATCAGGACGCTGTGATCTGAATTAGGAAGTGAAGCAGCCATCTGAGACTTTCGACAATATTTGCGAACGGAAGAGGGCAGCCACATGGATTTCAGTTTAGAACCCTACTCCAGCAGATACCATCACTTAAAGAATGTTTCGCTTTTCGTGTGCTTTAAAACTTAAACACACAGTCTGTGTCATGTGTTCTTTTAAAAGAGAGGTAATCCGGGATCCTCTTGTGTTTCAAGTATTTATATACAAAAAATGGCGTGTTAAGAGACAAATTCCACCCCCTCCCCTCAACCAAAACACACACACACATCCAAGTGTATCGATGTTCCGTGCTACTAGTGCTACAGCAGCTCTGGAAACACCGTTCTGAGAACACAGCTTTGTTTACTCTCGCTTAATGCTTTCACTTTTTTGGAGATTCGGTGATAACACGGGTAAAAAGAATGCTCCGGCTGCGTTCAAGTCCCACTTTACCGCTTAAGCATAATAATGGGGAGCACAAAAGGCCCCCGATGCACAAAATAGGCAAGGTTTTATAAACTGGAAATGCACCTTTGAGATCTGATCCAACGCAAAGGCAGCATCGCAATAGCTCGGCCGTTCCAGATAATCTAAAACCGCTGTCGGATGCCGCAGGTTTCTCCTTCTTTTCCTCCTGTTTTCCTGAACATGGTCCTGCTCTGTCCTTCGGCGCTCCGCGGTGTTAACAGCCGAGGCCATGTTGCGGATGGGACTGGGATAGTATCTTAACACACCGTCTGAGCTTCCACCAAAGGGCCACTTTAATCCTCAGCAAAGTAGACTCCGTCTGGCAAACTTCATACTCCTCGTAGCGATGGCGAGTCAAAGTTTGCGCCTTCCATTCCCACATTTCGCGATCTGGGGGATCCTGACGACCTTCTACATTCACGGGGAACTGCGCGTTTTAAAAGAGACGGAGAGGGGAACTTGAAAGCGTTCACCTTCTTCCAGAGACTCGGAAGTTTACCCGTACCGATCACTCGCTTGAACCATTCTGTGCACCAGGCCCTGGAACTCTGAGAGCCTTGATTCAATAGAAAAAAAGCCTCTCTCTCCATTTAGGGGGGAAGGAAAGCAAAAACCCGCCTCCAGGACCGTCAGATGGCTGGGAGAAGGCTTGTATTGCTTGGCTCTGATTGGCCGGGGAAGGCAGAAATTACTCAGCAAACACGACTATTATTAGCTGCTTAGCAACAGCTCACCAAAGTAGAGAGACCACCCAGGCTGTGAATGCATCCATCCCACTTCAGGGGAGCCGTAGTTCGCCTGAAAGAAATCATAGCTCTGCTCTCCCGTCTCCCTCTCTTCGCACGCATTCGATTAAAAACAAGAGTTTATGTGTAAAGTTACGATCCTAGTATTGCTTTTTTTATATATATATAGCGATACACCGGAATTTCTGAAGATCACACAGGGGCCGATTCTCGCGAGGAGACTGAACTTTTTGAGGCACTTGCTTCTTGTTTAAATGAAAATCCTTTAGCGGCATCTTGGCCTCAAGTTGTAACAAATACTGGGAGGTCTCAGTTGAATTACCAGCTTGCACAAATAATGACAGTGCCTGGGACGTGTCTTGACATCGTGCAGTGGGACGTGTCAAGATTTTTCTGTGCGTGTATTCGCTAGAAATCTTAATACCGGTTCTTTCTCAACTCACAGAAATGAAAAACAAAATAGACTTTTTAATTGAAAAATCACCCGGAGTATATGGGAAAGTTATCTGACAGGGTAAAAATGAAGTTTGCAAAATTCAGTAAAACGTTTTTGTTTGTTACCACGAGGATTTCAGATGCAAATAAGGTTATCGCTGATGTTTAATCATAAAAATCGACCACATCCCTTCCAGGCGCCCCCGCACAAACCACACACACATTTTCAGTTTATTCATTGAGAGATAGTGGAGTTTCACTGGGTGTCATGTGACCGACGTACCCAGGGCGACGCGATGCAACAATGTGGGAATGGTTGTATTGCAGTAGTAGCACAGGAAGAAAACAAAACCCTCAGTGGTCCTGTCAAACTCCATCAGGATCAATGTGATTTGCATGGCTAATTAACAGACTTCTGTTAATTTCTGGAAAGGAAGGAGGCGACTGGAGAAGGAAACCTGCTAAGACGAATTTCATCTTCATGTGCGCTAGTGTGTAAAGAATTTGTGGCAAGCCGGCATTTCCTAACGAGATCTGCCCATTCGTCGTTACCCAATACTGTACCAATTACCGGTTGTCCGGATGGAAGTTTGAGAAGACGTAGTCCAGTTAAGGAGGAATTTCAAGAGTCACAATTAGACAGTATTTCAAGGCCTTGAGCTGGGCTTGCTGAGACGTATAATGTTATCGAACGCAGAATGTTCCGTGAGACCACAGCATGTTAAACAAATTGAAGTTTAGTTTGGAATAACATTGCATAATCACGGTAACCAGGAATGACTTGGAGTGTAGGACCTGAACGATGAGCCTGGAGGTAATGCAAACGGTGAACCAGGTGGGCGCGCGGAATTCTTTATTCCGCGCTTTCAACATTTTCAGATGAGATCAAAGGAAAGTGGAACTTTACATAAACACCAAAGGAGAAATTATTCATAATTTACAAACACTGATTATCATTAATTGACCATACTTTCTATGATAAAACATAATTTAATTCGATATTGACGATAAATCGATTCCATTATAAGACGAATGTTCCACGTTTCGCATTTTACTGTATATAAAACAACTTAATTCCGATCATTGTTGGATTTCCGAATTCATAAACATGTTTTGGGAAATGTAAAAACCCATTGCAGTTAAAAATGACTATTTTTAATAAAAACTAACAGTACGTATCAATGTTACTTATTCAATTAGTCATTTTATACGAGATCAACTACCTTTAAATTATTAAATAATTGTCCATCTCAATATACTTCGGCTGAACTTAAATCAGTTCTACTGATATGTGGTAAATACAGTATCTTCGTGGATTAAAATTACAGTTGGTATTAGGGTAGGATAAATAAATATGGTTCCAGTTATGAAAAAAATGATATGCAAACAGATGCATACACTTTTCCTATGACGACTACGCTATCTACAATACAATGTGATGTCGTTCACCGAACTTTGTAATGGATGCATTTATATGGTTGTTTCTCTCCGCGATCACATTTTATGCTACGCCCCTTAGGGACCACAATCGGTACTGCAAGGAACCACACTGACAATTGATTAGTTGATCGAAATACAATCTAAGTTTGGAATTGGCATTTACTTTCATAAATCTGTTTCTGTTCAAAATGGGTTCTATATTTTCTAGATATGTACACATAATAATCTATTATGTTGTGTGTATTACAGTCTTATTATCACGTTAGAGTAACATTTTTAAATATCGTCCCAAAATGAAGAATGAAAAGAAGTAATATTCAGTTTCATCTTAATCAGAGTAAATATCAACACATCTTAATTGATATTTTTCCACATTTAATAGCACCATGAAAATTTAAAGGAACTCGATCCTTTCAACCGGATGTCATTTTTTTTTCTGCGAATTTTAATCCATGTGCAAAATATATCTTCTTATATCGGAACTGTGAAGGAAAGAATATCATATTTGGTGATCTGTATCATTAAGCTTCAGTCTGTTTAAAGCTTAATAACATTAGCTAGAAAATTCATATTGATTAAAGCTGAGATAACATCATTGACGTAAACGAGATATGCATTTGTCATCTTAACATTAGAAAATTATCTGAATGGGGAGTCCGACCTGTGAGGTTGTTAACGGTTGCTGAGAAGAATCTTATTTTCACCACCTATTTACAAACTTACCAGTGGTGTACATATCTGTGCTATGCAGAACAGTTGGTTTATGATAAAACGTAATGGATCTATGTGATCAGGGCCCATTTTGACAAATGGGTTTCAGGCGCAATTACAGTTCTTTCTTAAATTTATTAGAAATTGTTGTTCTAGTTAAAAGTTTTTTTTGAAAAGGACAATACATTGTAGTCCGGTGTTTCATGGTGAATTGCTTTAAACTCAAAGAGATTGGATGGAGTATCTTTGGCATATAATTACCTTGCTTCTGTATGGCTGGAGAAAAAGTGTGACCACAAACTCAACTTGGGTGGTCAGCTATGGATGCCCTCAATTTGCCTCATTGCTAATGCATGCGAGTGTTCCATTCCGACGCGATAATGTTGTTCGTAATCAATCTAGCCTTATTTACATTTGGAAGCATTGTTGTCTTTAATATGCATGCCTTGCTCATGTAAACGACGCTCGACGCCCGGTTGGGTTAACTTCAACAAATCACTAAAGGTCTCCTCATAGTGGTCAGAATCGCTTTTTTTTTCCAAATGGATTTAATCAATTTTATTGTCAATTGGGTTCTGCAGAACACAGCTAACAAGTTAGTGTGACTTTCCAGTGTTTGACCCTTCCCTTTCTGTAATGGCCTTTATTAACAGGATTTCTGTACCAACCACCCATTCAAGCATTAATAGGATACTTACATTTTACGTTATCTGAACTGTTAACTTCAGTTATTTTTAATTTACCATTATGATTAGACGGGAATAGATATATAAAGCCTAAATACTGAATTGTTTGACAATCTTTCAAACATTTTGCTAATTAAACTTTCAATAAGGATACATCTTTTTAAACAGTTTAATGTATCTGAGCTACAAGTTTTAAAAACCTAATCAATAATGTATATTTAGGTAAATCGGTGAATTTTGTGAAATATCATTTATTTCAGTCGTTTTCTTTTCAGACTATTCAGCCATTCTTGCAGATGGCATGGCTTTCCGTTCCTCTATCCGTGCCGTCATCATTGTATTGACTTTGAAGGATTTCCATTTCTAACTCCCATTAAACAGGCAATGTCAGCAGGTATGCATTGTGCGCAGCGCATCCCCCAATAGGCTCTTCCAAATCCAACAGTTTAAATCTAGGACTTAAAGACACCACCCATTTCTAAGCAACTCTGGCGCCAACGAAATAAAAAAAGTGTAAGTCTACTATAAATCACTCAACGATTGACATGGATCATTCATCCTATTTTCAATTCCAATAAAGATGTGAATTGGAATTTTCCACATCGTTTCCAAACTCGCGCCAAAAGATTATTTGGGTCTTCTGATTTAACAAGGAGTACTATCTTAAACGGATACAATTTGTTTAGTTCTATATAATTTTCTCATACATTGGTTTTATTCCTGAAACACAGTGATGAGCATTACAGATCACTTTGACTCATCCGAGTGGGATTTTCAATTCAGTTTTTGTTCGTTCTAATTAATAAAGATTGATCAGATTGTAAAAAAAATGCTCATTTTTTCTTTGAACTGTTTTCAGTTGACAGAGGTTTTCATCTGAAGTAGATATTGTCCTCCAATGAGCTGTAATCTTCAAACACTGCACAGTAGCTTTTCTTGTAACTCATTTCAATCAGTCAAGCTCCCACCACCAACACCCACTCCCGCAATTCACCTACCGCCCCCCCCACCCCCCACACACACGCTTTTCCCACACACGATGGGGGTAAATGCACTACTCACAAAATCTGTCAAAATAATGCAACTAATTACCCCTGATCGAGCTGAAAGAGAAGTGGATCGCATGCTGCCCAGAGCATGGACACCGAATTAGTGGTACAACACATGGGCATACATACACTGACAAACATCCGCACAAATTCTGCTTTTGAGTAAGTTTAATCATTTCAAAGGCCATTCATTTGACAACCTAGCATCACGTCTTGTCGGACACGATTGGCGACACGATCCTTTGACCTACCGCTGTAGCAACAAATTTATTAGATATATAGGCGTGAGAAATGAAAGGAAGTAAAACAATTCCGCTTCATTGTGCTCACCCTTTGACTCTGCTAATCCGGTTTACACCTCACGCCTACATCACTCAATAGGACCATTACGAGCAAAAATGGGGGTGGGGGGTGGAAATGATGCTGATGTCTATGGGGGGAACTCTTTAAGTGAAAATGAGAAAGATTAAGACATTTCTTTACACACTGCGATTGTGGTTGAAGATTTTTTTTGTAAAGGGTCACGCTTTAAATATAATGATCTGGTTTCACTTTGTATTGTCGCCTTTGATCAGAAATAAATTCTTTTATGAATGCTTTACATCTGTGAAGATTCACTTCAGTGTATCCCTCCATGTCTACATCGCTTTTATAGACGGACTAACCTGGTTTGATTTTAAATACTATATAAATGTTAAATAAGTTTGACGTAAAGCCAGAAAACTGGTACAATATTCCCGGACATTGTATAAATCGGAAAAAGGTTAATGAAACAGCAGTCTTACGGCACACCACATCACTTAGAGGTACAATTGAAGAAAATCTAGATGTCTTTTTTCAAACTAGGAGACAGCTGTAATCAAAGATTTATTTTTTGTCCCAGAGGTGGGTCTCTACTGGAATTGCACTGAACGGAAGCTGGGGGCGACCCCTCGGAGCGTGAAAATGGGTTACAGGGATCCTAAGGACCCCCAGCTCTGTCAGCGTTTCCATCAACTACCCCGCCTGTTCAGAAACCAACCAAGCCTAACTGAGTATTCGGAATACAGTGAGAAAACAAAATCACCTCAGATTAATATCAATGCTGTTATGCCACCCAACAATAATAATCCCACTATTAGCTCCAACAGCAGTGCTGAATTAACCATATCAGTAACACAAGTCCATGCTATCTGCCAAGAGTTCACCCCAAGCGCTCTGCAGCCTCTTTTTTCATCAAAGGTAATTTCACTCACCATCTTCCTCGAGGCTCCCCTGTGTGACCGGACTAGTCTTGCTTTGCGTTTTAATTTCGGGAGCTACACGATGTTATTTTTCCTAAGTTTTGAGAAGTGATTTTAAAGGAACAGGGAGTGTAATAATCCTTCTAGGTTGCAGTCATTCTGCTGTGTGCTGGAAGGTCTCACAATTACATGCCTGTTTCTATTAAGCAGCGCGATCCTCGAGGTGGGTGGTCTGCTCTCAATAGGCAGGACCTGTCACCGTCACGTGATTACCCTGCTCTCTCTCTCTCCCCCCCCCCGCACAATAAACTAAACTTAAATCTAAACGAAACTAGCATGCTATCAGAGCTGTGTAAACAGCCATCAAAGCACAAATCATGAGCAACTACGTATCCAATTGCTGTGAAATCCATACGCATTTCTCCAAAATCCTGACAACTAAAACAGGGCAGATTTATCCATTACACGAATTATGCGAAACAATTGTGTGAGGAGAAAATAAATGGTACCAAATTGAATGACAAAACAACTGTCACTTCGACATGACTCGGTTTGAAAAGATGAAATTAAGCAGCTACATTCTTTACATCAGCACATTTACACGAGACAGCTATTTCATTAATTTCTCCTCATACCCCAAAAATGTTAGCCAAAAGAAATTGATTGTGATCCACCTCAATCAAATGCAAAGTGATCCTCCCAATTCCCGAAGTTGTATTAGGTATGAATTGTCATCGTGCTGTGGTAGATTTCAACAAAGTCCTTTTGAAGTTAAAGGTTATCATTTTATGTTGTAATAATTTATAATATTGATTAAGAGCAGCAACGCGAGGCGAGAAGAGATGACTAAGAGGTGAGGATGCAAGATTCAAGACAATGGTAGGAAGAGGGAGAAAAAGATGTGCCACAATGCGATAAAAAGAGGCAAAAAGATGTGAATGTGTGAGAAAAAGGGATACAGGAAGAGAACGAGACACCGAATAACAATATGCGAAGGGCAGAAAACAGTGTCAGAGATAATTAGACGCCAAGACAGAAGGTTGAGTGAAAGACAGAACCATGTAAAAAAAGGCTACAAGAAACACGTCAAATAGAATGTGTGTGCATTTGTGCGGAGGGATGATAAGGGAATTAGACACAACCAGGAAAGGTTTCAGCTTGAAAATGCATGTTCGGTTGCTCATTTTGTGTCAAACAAGTCAAAGATTGGTTTATACCCACGTGCAAAAAAAGCAAGTTGGGCGAATTGCTGAACAGCCTTTGGTGATGTTTTTGTCCTGTTAGTTCCACGGTGTTTGAAATATTACATCATCATAGGCTTCAGTCGCTTTGCAAACTTAGTCTCTGCTGAATACCGATCAATAATGCCAACTCTGTTCATCACAATACAGTGAATAGAATTAGGATAAAGCGGTCATAAACCTATTTTACTTGTGGAGAAGATTATATCTTGTTGAAAAGTAAACAGTTATTACTACTTCATATTTTTTGCATTATTAATTTAGTTATGGAGAAGTTGTTTCATCCTCGAAGCTGGGAATGTTCCAAACATGTCAGAAAATGTTTTGGGTTATTTGAATTGCATCCTTCCAAGAGAACGAGGAGACAGAGATGGAAGACAATGGGAAAAAAATATTCTAACCTTAATGAAATGCGTCTGTTCCAGTTGCACTAACTCAGTTTGCTGGAAAAAAAATAGATTTTCTTGTTTTAATTTGGCAGTATAATTTTGCACAGTCGGTTCCAAGTCAGGTTAATAGATTTTGTGACATTTCATTAAAGTAACTTTAAACATCTTACTGCTAGTAAAAACGAACAGCAGTTTTAATATGTCACAGAATGTTTCCCAGTTGCAGAGGCGTGGACTCAATGGCCAAACGGGAAGGTTTTTGTAGCAACAGTTCAGCGGGAGATTGACAGAGAAGATACCGAGTTACTGCCACATGGGGGACAGAAGTGAAATCATTCTCCCTTTCGATATCAATAACACTAACTGAAGCAATATGTCTTTTATTGTAATTCTGTACTGCTTGAGTAGATGGCGACCACTTGAACGAAGTCGGCGGAAGACATCTATGCCACCAGGACATACCCGCGACTGGAAGCAAAGACTTGTTGTGGGCTTTCCCCCAGAGCATGGAGCACGTGGTAGCAGGCTCACTGACTGCTACTTTGCAAACTGATAGAAAGATCACTTCTTTGAGAATATAACGTCAAGTTTAATTAAACGAGCTAAAAAGTATCATATACCTTTCCTCCCCCAGAAATGGACATTGTTATATTATTCGTCAAAAATTCCAAACTGTTATATTACAACACAGCCTGGAATATTATATTTGCAATTCATTCACATGCCCAATAACAATGTACGTCTGTCAGTCCATCAATGAGAGACGACCAATCATCTGGAGAATTTAATAAACACATTAAGAACATCGTGTAAGAAGCTAAGATCCAGCACCTTGCTTCTGAAAGTGTCATTTTGAATTCTGAGAGCCATGGTAGCAGTGGCAGGTCTGTGATTAAAAAGTCAAAAATTGTAAAAGAATGTAATTTCAAATCAGATGGAAAACCATCAACCTGAATTAGTGTCAGAGAGGGGAACTGAGTGAAATGTAGGAAACTGACATGGCAGCTACATTACTACATACACAGTTCTATCTCATGATGATTTGGGAAGCAGGTGTCATGGACACCTTTGAGAAGTTTAAACAGAAGTATGACTGACATTTAGTAGCTTTCTAAAAGACAATGGCTTAGAAATATAGGTCAGCAAAATCCTTTTGTGGGGTAGAGAGAAGGTTTCATTTGTTTATTAACTGAGAGCTGAAAGAAGATGAAAGCAGGAACTTGAACACAATTTTTGAAAAAATCAGCACACTTCTCCAACCAAAGTCAAATCATGGGATCTACTGATTTGAAGAAGAATCAAATGGACCTATTGAAAAGTTCCTAACAAGACTGAAAAGTTAATTCAAAGACACGGATGTAAGGCTGCAAGTTCAGCTAATTTAGGGTTCTACCCACCCTGAAGTATAAAACGATTTATTTAGAAAGACCAAGGCCAAATTAATGCTAGCTGCAGACATTAGCAGAGTACTAGAAGCCGTGAATAGACAGAAACCAATACATCCATACTTTGGAAGATGACAATAGCTTTGAGGACATAATAGAAATAAGAGCCATACAATTGTGTGAAGTGTGTGGATGCAACAGTTTCCAGAGAAAAGAAATTAAGCAACCATTCAAAACAGGAAGATGGTGAAAAATAAGTGCACAACCATAAGTATGAAGCTGAAACTTGAGAGGAGAACACAGAGTAACATCACATTGATTAAACTTTACCAGATTTTGCCTGAAAATTTGAAGGAAAATGGTTATCCAATGAAAAGTGCTCCAAAATTGAACATTAAATGCTCAGTCTAGGAAGAACCCCCAAACCAGAAAGATACACACAAAGGTAAAGATGTTAACTTAGTGTTTTATATCACTGGAACAGAAGACCCTGCTATCCTGGGGTTGAGTAGTTGCAAAGAGCCACAACTTTTCTGAGTAAACGATGATATAAATAATCCAAGTGTAAAAACCCATCACTTAATGAAAATGACATGATCAAAACTGACTAAAATTAGAGATGAGGCAACCAAAAATATTCTCTGCAAGTGGCCCAGGGTAAGCTTGATAGACTACATCAGACACAGACAACAATGATGACATTTCATGAAAAATATTATTCTTTCGAGAAGGCTTTGTGGGAATGAAGAAGTGGAAGCTGAGAGCCAAACTAGTTGCAAAGTGGATTGAAAAAAAGACAACGAAAGAATAATGTTGATATACAATGTATGCCAGAAGTACAGAAATAGACAGTAGATGATAGAAACACCCACAAATGAAATGCTGCAGGAACTGATTTATTCATACAATCAAGAATGACATTATATAGTTGCACACTACTAATTGAAGTTTCCTTTTCTGATAGATGAAAGAATTGAGAGTTACAACAATCACCTTAGCAGTATGAATGTTGTTCATCAAGGAAGAGAATCTGCAAAGAATAATATGTGACAATGGTACCCAATTCACCTCTAGAGAAATTAAGGAATTCACTGAACAATACAGGTTCAACATTATGATCGCAACATCATGTTAACCAAAGTGACATGGATTTATAGAAAGACATGTTAAGTGAACACTCACAAAATGCCAGGAGACCATAGCAGGCCCAAATCTTGTCTTATTGTCACTCTGATCTACACCTCTCAAGGTTGACATTAAGCTGCTTGCAGACAGGTTGAGTGGAAGAATGTATAAAACAATTCTGCAAAGCAAGATCATTGAACTGACTGACCAGCGGCAGAGAAGAACTCACCTGATGCACAGGTAAAAGGAGATCATCACTCCAACAAGTATGCTCACATTTCTCTATCAATCTGAGCTGTTGAAAAGACAAACTATACATGTACAGGATCCAGTAATGAACATCTGGAGCCCAGCATGTGTCGCTGGTGAAGCTGAGACCCAAATGTCATCAATAGATCATTGGAATTGAAATCAGTAAGCAAAAGAGAAGAACCATAGACCACATTAAACTTACACCCAAGTTGAAAATCAAAAAAAAACTTGAACAGTAGTATCATGAACAAAGCAGTACAATATCGCAAACATCACCAGCAAATGACATGACATGAGCAACATCAAGCACCATAGCCAGAACATGAAGATCTCACATCTACACACTTGCCTATGCCAAGTCACCTTTGAGACTACATCTACACACTTGCCAAATCTACAAGATAGCGATATAACATCCTACCATCTAAGTGATAATGTAAATAACACTTTAAGAAGAGAAAATAGCTACAAAGACTCTTAAGGTGTTTGGTTGATTAGTAATCTTATTTTGCTTACAGGAAATGTTAATGATTGGATCCGTTATATTGAGGGGCATTTCTTTTTAAGAAAGTGGACATTATATTGTCAATTCATTCATAAAGTGCTAGGAAATAATTATATTTTAAATAATATATCTTGTGGTGCAATTGCATTATAGTTTTGTGCTGAATAATAATGTATTAGTTTATTATTCCACAAACAACAAGGAAAGCTTTCAGAAATAATCTTGATGATGCTGTGGCATTTGAGTCTAAATATGTGATTATTTTGAATTCTAAGAACCAGAATTAAAAACAGACTGTCACAAGGCAGTAAAGAAGTATGGAGACAAAGTGAGTAATTAATCTGACTGTTGCCTTCAAACACATTCCAGAGCAGCTTTTTTTTTCTGTGTAATGCATATAAATGTTGGCCTGACGGCTTGCCTCTCTCCTGCAGTTACTACCTTGTGCAGGTGTCCTTGGAGAGGAAGCATGTAATGTCTGTTGGTATGATTGTTGCTATCTATTACTGAAAGGCACTAGGGGCACTGGAGTATACTATTATTCCTGGGAGTGTTGCTTTAATTTTGTTTTGCTACATTTCCTAAATAGTTTCTTTTATTTTTAAAGTCTAACAATGGTGCCTCTTTTACAAGATTACTTAGCTTCTGGTTGCTTCAAAAGAGACATAAATGTTAGCCTTTGGTTAGTCTGTCAGATACATATGTACCGTGTTAAGTCTTGGAGTCATTAGGTCAGTGTACCTTTAAAAGACATGATAGAAGAAATTTCTAAGAGTGCCTTACTTAAAAACAAAAAGATTGAGTTATAATGGAAACTGAAACTAAAGTGCTACCTGTACTGAAGCACAATATATACTCTACCTCTTGTTCTTATAAGAAAGGAAACACAAGAGGCAGCTGTTGATCTGACTTAACCAAAGAAGGACAGTTAGATGGTTCTGAAAGCATAGGGCTAAAACACTTTGAGCAGAAAATATGTCTCAAAAGCCACTAAAAAAAACTTTTCACACTAAGAAGGCTTACCTGTGTCTAGACATTGGTCAGTTCTGACACTTTATATTACCAAATTGGCACAAAACTTGAAAACAAAACTGTGATATCATCATTTCATTTTTTTGGTGTGAATGCCGCTTACAGGCATCAATCTGCCACTACAAGCCTCCAAATCTTAAAAGAGCAATTTTAAACAAACCAAGGCCAGTGGAACAGCAGTCTCAAAGGAACCAAGGCCAGCAGTTTTAATTTACACAGTGGCACAGTGCAACATTTTAAAGGCAGAATCATTGATAACATAAACCAAAATATGGATTGGGCGTCAAACTACACTTTACATGTAAACAACAGAAGATGCTGAGACAAGAACTCTATAAATAATCCTTTCCATTAGAAAAGGGAGGAATTTGTAGAATAACGCATTTGTCTTTCCATGGACCATCAGAAAGACCTAGAAAAGATCTGGAAAAGTCTTCAAAACTGGCTCAGGGTAAGAATTAACTTCAGAATTAACAGAATCCAACCTCATAGTCTCACAACCCCGCACCACCCGTTTCTACCTCCTGCCCAAAATCCACAAACCTGACTGCCCCGGCCGACCCATTGTCTCAGCCCGCTCCTGCCCCACCGAACTCATCTCTGCCTACCTCAACACGGTCCTGTCCCCCTAAGTCCAAGAACGCCCCACCTACGTTCGGGACACCATCCACGCCCTCCACCTCCTCCATGATTTTCATTTCCCTGGCCCCCAATGCCTTATCTTCACCATGGACATCCAGTCCCTATACACCTCCATCCCCCATCACGTAGGCCTCAAAGCCCTCCACTTCTTCCTTTCCTGCCGTATCAACCAGTACCCTTCCACTGACACCCTCCTTCGACTGACTGAACTGGTCCTCACTCTGAACAACTTCTCTTTCCAATCCTCCCACTTCCTCCAAACCAAAGGAGTAGCCATGGGCACCCGCATGGGCCCCAGCTATGCCTGCCTCTTCGTCGGACATGTGGAACAGTCCATCTTCTGCAGCTACACTGGCACCACCACCCACCTTTTCCTCCGCTACATCTATGACTGTACCGGCGCTACCTCATGCTCCCACGAGGAGGTTGAATAGTTCATCCACTTTACTAACACCTTCCACCCCGACCTCAAATTTACCTGGATTGTCTCAGACTCCTCCCCCCCCTTCCTAGACCTCTCCATTTCTATCTCGGGCGACCGACTCAACACGGACATTTACTATAAACCGACCGACTCCCACAGCTACTAAGACTACGCCTCCTCCCACCCTGCCCCCTGTAAAAACGCCATCCCATATTCCCAATTCCTTCGTCTCCGCCGCATCTGCTCCCAGGAGGACCAGTTCCAA
>NC_057711.1:86501152-86510027 GCF_004010195.1 Chiloscyllium plagiosum
CCTTCTTGACCTGCAATCTTCTTCCCGACCTCTCCGCCCCCAACCCCTCTCCGGCCTATCACCCTCACCTTAACCTCCTTCCACCTATCGCATTCCCAATGTCCCTCCCCCAAGTCCCTCCTCCCTACCTTTTATCTTAGCCTGCTTGGCACACCTTCCTCATTCCTGAAGAAGGGCTTATGCCCGAAACGTCGATTCTCCTGCTCCTCGGATGCTGCCTGACCTGCTGCGTTTTTCCAGCAACACATTTTTCAGTTCAGAATTAACAGACACCAACTCATGTCATGCAGACTGCAACTCAAATATTGTACTAATTAGTTTGTCAGAAGATGCCACAGCAAAGAGCATGAGTGTCACTTTTCAATAGAGGAGTTGTCAAACATGCTTATTGAATTAGTTATCACTTCCTAAACCAGCCAAAGTCTTTAAGGAAAAGCATATGGATGGGTACATAAATAGGAAAGAGATTGATTTAGGATATCTGGTCAGCACGGACGAATTGGACTTAAGGGTTTGTTTCTGTGCTGTACATCTCTGTGACTTGAAGTAGTTTCTTTTGAGCTAGAGGAAAAGGGCATGCCATTGACATATGACTTGAGGATGAATGAAATTATAAAGCTAAAGCAATTGGCCAACAATACTTACTTGATTTAGGTCAGTGATCCTTTTTGAATTTAAGAGCAACTCAGGATCTACTCTGAAGAAAATATAGAATAAAGAGTTTATGTTGAGGGTTATATAAATCTAAAACCAGCTATACATATGTATTAATTTTGTACTCTACTTGCCAATATGATATCTGTGACCATACATTGTCTGCCATTGCCTTAAAGTCTGTGTTGCAGTTTGAGATTGCTAGCTGTATACAGTCAATAAAGTGGCTATTTGTGAGTAGGATGTAATACTTGGAGTTGATTATTTTCACTTGGGAGAATGTTGTCTCAGAGGTATGTGCAGTCAAAGTAAGTTTTCACTTTAAAAGCACAGGATGATAGAAGCAGGTGCTTTTGTCTGTTTGCAAGTCTCCAAAAATCACTGTCTCTTGAGCTGACCTTCAGCTCAATAATATTTAACACATTAATTATTTCCATATCAGCGCCATTGCTTTGTGAATCAAATACTGGATGGATATCCAATTCATTTAAAGTAGTAGATTTGTGACAAACGTAATAATTTGTTACAGCACATCAAATTCATGCAATCACCTGTGGAATTCCCCTGCTAACTTTCTCAGGTACGCACGGAAGGTTTCTGGATAGAACCATTTTATTTGTCTTTAATTTTTTTCTACTTTTTCTCCAGACTCAGGAGGTTTTGCGGCATTTTAATTTTAAATTGGGAGAAAAGTTGCCCCTTAGGTCCCTTTTAAGTCTTTCTCCTCTCACTTTAAACCTATGCCTCTAGTTTTGAACTCCCTACCCTGGGAAAAAGACTGTGCCACATGTATGGAATGAGCTGCCAGAGGAAGTGGTGGAGGCTGGTACAATTACAGCATTTAAAAGGCATCTAGATAGTTGTATGAATAGGAAGGGTTTAGAGGGATATGGGCCAAATGCTGGATTGAAACACACAGTGCTGAAGAGCTTTTGCTTAAATTGATTTTACAATCTTAACAACTTTCATTAAATGAGAAAAGTTAACCTTACTCACTAATGTTTGTTGGTGAATTAGACTAAAACAACTGACAAAAGTGGGAAAATCAGGGTGAGTTTTGCAAATAGCAGTAAAGCCTGCATTTACACCAAACATGACTAGTGCACCATCAGTTCTGATGGAAATTAGTTACCGGATTGGAGTGTGCTTCTCAAACCCATACCTTTTGAATTCATTGTCGACATCCTCACCGCATGTTCTCTCTTTAAGGGGCAAAATTATGAGAAGATGCCCCTTGGTTGTTGTTTCCTTAAAAACCAGTGCATACCAAAACGATCAGTTGGCCATGTTGGCCATATAGCTGGATTAATTTTGAACTGTAGTTACAAGCATCACAGGCTCTCAGGTCTTGTTGTCGTTGCTGAATGACATCTTTGGACAAAGATTCCATTCATCTTATTAACGTGCTGCATATTGTTTCTTGCTGTTATTATTCTTGTTTGTTGTTAAAGTCTTTGAATTAACTGTCAGTGACCGCAGTTATTGTTGCTTTAATTACTTCATCATCTGTAATTGATTTCTTGCATTTTGCCAGAAGATGGAAAATGTAAAATGAACTTTCCATTTATCTTATCTTTATATAAATTAATCACTGTTGAACTTTCAAAGGGCCTTCAGCTTATCACCTTTCTTTGTCTGAAGCATATTCTTCAAGGGGAAGCTTTCCTTGAATTTACAGTGCATCATTGTGTAGTACCGTTCAAAATTCCCCGTTTTACTTATTGAGGTAATGGTGACATCTCAGGCAAACACACTTATCCTTTTCAGTTGTGAACAGAAATTCATTTCCCATTCCAAGTGGAAGTTGTACATTTTTAGTTTCTTTGTGGATGGCCTAGGTTCATTACTCATCATTATTCTTCACCTGTACGTCATACTGCCTCTTGTCATGCTGCAGGTGGGCCTTTAGATCTGTGCCTCTGGATCATCCTGAATACTGCTGGCTGCTTTCAACTGAAACTTGTTTCTGGGACTCCTGGTTGGGTGGTGTTGGAATGCAGCAGCATTCCCCAGAATGTTTCTTCATCACGCATGGAACCTGTTAGATGAGCAGCTGAAGAAAAGAAACACTGAAGTTCTATAAAGAACAGGTTGGGGAGCAAGACTTTTTGAACTGTGCTTGCAGAGAGTATGTATGGACATAATGGATTGAATAGCCTCCTATGTTTCAAGTTCTGCAAAATATTGGCTTCACACATCAGTGCCTAGCATATTTCTTATTCAACTGTTTGCATTGCCATCATAAAACGTACCTTACCCTGCAATAATAGCCCACCACTCCCTTTGCTCCAACCCCAACATTACCATCAAACCAGCAGAAAAGGTGGGGGGGGGCACAGTGGTAATTTGGCGCACTGACCTCTAAATCACCGAAGCCAGGCACCAACTCACGGACACCTCCTCCTACTGCCCTTTTGACTGTGACCTCACCTCCCATCACCAAACCATCATCTCCCAGATCTCCACAACCTCATCACCTCAGGGGATATCCCATTCACAGCCTCCAACCTCATAGTCCCGGAACTCCGCACCGCCTGATTTTACTTATCACCCAAAATCCACAAACCTCACTGCCCAGGCCGGCCTATTATTTGCGTCAGCTCCTGCCCCAAGGATTTATCTCCTCATATCTTGACACCGTCCTGTCCTCCTTGGTCCAGGAACCACCACATACATTCGGGACACCACCCATGCCCTCCACCTCCCCATGTCTTTCATTTTCCTGGTTCCTAACACCTCATCTTCAACATGGACATCCAGTCCCTATACACATCCATCTGCCATGGCAAAGGCTTCCAAGCCCTCCATTTCATCCTCTCCCATTGCCCAACCAGTACCCCTCCACCGACACACTCATCCAATTGGTGGAACTGGTCTTCACCCTCAACAACTTCTCTTTTGAGTCCTCCCACTTCCTTCAGACCAAGGGGATAGTCATGGACACATGCATGGGCCCCACCTATGCCTGCCTCTTCATAAGATACGTGGAATAGTCCATTTTCTGCAGTTACACTGCACCATCCTCCACTTTTCCTCCGCTACATTGATGACTGTATTGGCACCACCCCCTGCTCCCACAAGAAGTTTGAACAGTTCATCAACTTCACTAACACCTTCACCCTGACCATCATGGACTCCTCCCTTCCCTTCCTGGGCCTCTCTGTCTCCATCTCTGGCGACCAACTCAACATAGACATCTATTTCAAACTCACCGACTCCCATGGCTACCTCTCCTACATCTCCACCCACCACCCCCTTCTGTAATAGCACAACGCCTCACTCTCAATTCTTCCACCTCCAGGAGGAGCATTTCCAGTCCAAGACATCCCAGATGACCTCCTATTTCAAGGACTGCAATTTCCCCTCCCTTATGATGCTCTCCAGTGCATTTCCTCCACTTCCCGCACCCCTGTCCTTGAACCCCACCCTCCAACCGCAACAAGGATAGAACCCCCCTGGACCTCACCTTACACCTCATAATCTCTGGAAACAGCACAGTATCCTCTGCCATTTCCAAAACCTACAATCAGACCCCATCACCAGTGATATATTTCCCTCCCCACCCCATTGGCATTCTGCAGAGACCATTCCCTCCATCACTCCCTCATTAGGTCCCCGACCCAGTCCCCCACCAATGCACCCTCCACACCCGGCATGTTCCCTTGCTGCCACCTGTGCCCATGCATTCCCCTCACTCCATCCAAGGCCCCACAGGATCTTTTCACATCTAGCCGAGGTTTTCCTGCACAAACACCCATCTTATCCTCTATGTCCGTTGCTCTCGATGTGGTCTCATTTACATTGGGAGACAGGATGCCAATTGACAGAGCGCTTCAGGGAATATCTTCAGGATAAACACACCAAACATCCCCACTGCCATGTGGTTGACCACTTCAATTCCCCCTCCCACTCCCTCAAGGACATGCAAGTCTTGGGTGTCCTCCACTGCCAAATCCAAGGCCCGCACCAACTGGAGAAAGAATGCCTCAACTTCCGCTTTGGTACCTTTCAACCACATGGCATCAACATTGACTTCACTAGTTTCCAAATCTCCCCTTTCCCCATTTCATCCCAGATCCAACCTTCCAATTCGGCACCACCATCTTGACCTGTCTCATCTGTCCATCTTCCTTCCACCTATCCACTCCACCCTGCCTATTGACCTATCACAATTAACCCCCACCTGCATCCACCTATCACCTTCCCAACTACCTTGCCCCAGCTGCCCCCCCCTCCCCCCCCAACCTCCTATTTATCTCTCAGGCGCCTTCCCCCTGCACATTCCTGATGAAGACCTTATGCCTGAAATGTCGACTCTCCTGCTCTTTGGATGTTGCTTGACCTGCTGTGCTTTTCCATTGCCATTTCAATTCATACTCAGGTGGTCAAGCAGAACATATGGTATGTAATGAAGTGGGAGATGGCACAGGGCAGGGTGACACTAGGCACATGGACACACAAGATGGCTGCTGAGCAATATGTTGGCCACTTGACACACAAGATGGCCTCTGGACCATAATATGGACAGAGACAGCAGAGCAAACACAGATACTGCCTGGGGCCACCAGAATGCCAGCACAATGCACTCGCAACCTGACAAAGGGTCAGTTAGACTCAAAACATTCGCTTCTTTCTCTCCTTACAGATGCTGCCAGACCTGCTGAGATTTTCCAGCATTTTCTCTTTTGGTTTCAGCTTCCAGCATCCGCAGTCTTTTATACTGTGCTGTTGGTGTCTTCCACTTCCCAGAGCTCTGGTATTTCCTTGTACAATAAACTCTATTGTTGACCTCTGACTCTGACTCCGAGGCTCGTGATTTTCCCCACAAGAGTACTAATAAATCAATGGTCATTAAGTATTGCCCAAAAAAAGCAAGATTTCCATATTGCATTGCCACATGTTCTTGCAAGACCAATGGAGAAGGGGTTACCATCTCGGAAGGCAAGCACAAATGGTCTTGCTCAGCAATGAATTGTCTAAACATTCCAAGAGACAGAACATTTGTCTTTAATGACAGAAGAACATGAAAGAGACACATGATGAATGAGGAGTTAGAGAACTACTAAAACTGCCTGTTTGGCAGAGAGTGTGAGTTAGATACATAATTACACATATCTGGATACTAGGAAAGGTTTTGAGAATATGTAGAAAGCCCAAATCATACATAGTCATTAATGATTATGGTTCCATTTTGCGAAGGAACAGAAGCTGGCTGAGACCAATGTGCAGCACACCAATCATGCACAACAAGAATGAAGAAAAACATTGACAATGCTGATTGTGTGGTAATTTTGTGTGATAACAACCATTAGTAAGACTATCAAATTGCCAAATAAGTTCAGCAGAGAATAATATGTCCCCCTCTGGATGGGTATGCAATCACAAAATTAGGGCAAATTGTGAAAGCTTCAAAGTGTAACATTTGTATTTGAAATGTTCATCCTGTAAACTTCTTTTTATTCCTGTAATTACCGAATTGACAACATGTGCCAATTTAAAACCTCGTCTGAGATAAGTTTCTGCCTTTGAAAGAAGGACAGCTTGTGATATCTCATGGTCCATGCATTAGTATACCTTTAGCAGATACGCTCATGATATCATCACTGTTCCATAGCATGTAACTGATGAAAGTAAGGATCTCACATTTCATCTTAGCCCTGGGATCACCTGAAGCATGTCATGCTATTGAAAGCATACATCTGTGCTGCAACTTAATGGCTTAAGATAATGCAGCCACTTATGTATCTATGAATGTGATATTTGTATATAATCATTACCCATAATAAATATCCATTGGAAGCTTCTAAATCACAATATTATTACCCAGCTTTCTGCATTACAGGAGATAACATAGATATTGCCACATCAGGTAAAATTACCCTGCTGGAGGAAAACACACATCAAAAACCTTAAACAGCTTTGCTTGAAGTCTGCCCCCCTTCTATTTTAATGAGGTTGATAAGCCATTCGATTTATTTCCAAAAGTAAAATTTCAACATTCTATCACGATCACCATTTCTGATCTTGTTCAGCAGAGCAAAATGAACCAGGAAATCATGGTGGATACTGTAGGCTTCCATGCTTACACTGTTATTTAATAGAAGTAATATTGTGCCAAGACATTTAACATGCATTGAAATAAGGTATCAGCCACATCTACCACTTTTGGAAACTAGACCCAGCGACTTGGAGCAGGAGAAGGATATTTCCAACAATGTCTGTGAAGGTGGCCAAGGACTTTCTCAAATTGGGATCTTTCCAGACTTGATTAGGGGACATCTGTTACACCTCCTGGTTAACCATTCACTGCTACATCAGAGAGGTAACAGATAATCTTTAAAAAATAAACAAAGTTAAGAAATAGAAACTGCAGCAGCTCATTCAGCCCTATAAACTTGTCCTAAAATTCAACAACTAATTTTCTATCTCAACCCCAAATTCATGCATTATTCCCATTCCAATAAATTCAATTAATGGCCAAAAATCTATTTATGTCGGTATTGAATATATTAAAAGAGTCAGCAGCTCTCCAGACCAGTGAATTTAAAAGATTCACTATTCTTTAACTAAGACCATTTCTCCTCACCTCTGTACTTAATGGCCATCTACTTTGTAAACTTCCTTAAGAATTTTATATGCTTTCCTTTATTGGTCAGAGTATTGAGTACAGGAGTTGGGAGGTCATGTTGCGGCTGTACAGGACATTGGTTAGGCCACTGTTGGAATATTGCGTGCAATTCTGGTCTCCTTCCTATCGGAAAGATGTTGTGAAACTTGAAAGGGTTCAGAAAAGATTTACAAGGATGTTGCTAGGGTTGGAGGATCTGAGCTATGGGGAGATGCTGAATAGGCTGGGTCTGTTTTCCCTGGAGGATCAGAGGCTGAGGGGTGACCTTACAGAGGTTTATAAAATTATAAGGGGCATGGATAGGATAAATAGACAAAGTCTTTTCCCTAAGGTCAGGGAGTCCAGAACTAGAGGCATAGCTTTAGGATGAGAGGGGAAAGATATAAAAGAGACCTATGGGGCAACTTTTTCATGCAGAGGGTGGTACGTGTATGGAATGAGTTGCCAGAGGAACTGGTGGAGGCTGGTACAATTGCAACATTTAAGATGCATTTGGATGGGTATATGAATAGGAAGGGTTTGGAGGGATATGGGCCGGGTGCTGGCAGGTGGGACTAGATTGGGTTGGGATATCTGGTCGGCATGGACAGGTTGGACCGAAGGGTCTGTTTTCATGCTGTACATCTCTATGACTCTATGACTCTAATTAAATCACCTGTAATTCTCCGTAATAATATGAAATTGGTCTAATATGTTCTCTCTCTCAGGAGAAATGTTTCATTCCCAGATTCAGTCTGATGATTCTTTGCTACATTTGTTCTGAGGCAAGTATATCCCTCATTTGGTAAGGAAGTCAAAATTATACACTGTATTTGGGCTGTGGTCTCACTAAGACACGACATATTAAGCCTACTTTACTCTTATACTCTTGAGCACAAACACTTTTCTCATAAATACTAACATGCTATTTGTCTTCCTAACTTCTTGTTGAATCTTTTTATTTAAGTTCTGTGATTTGAGAACATTTCTTTGTTGCTCCCTACTTAAAAATATTCTGGTTTACTATTTTTCCTCACAAAGTACTTCATACTTACCCACTATATGAGTCTGAACAACATAGGACGAGAGGGACCATATTGTTGAAGAGGAGAGTGTGAAACGGACTGGTAAGCTAGAGGAGATACTTGTTAGGAAGGAAGATGTGTTGGACATTTTGAACAACTTGAGGATAGACAAGTCCCCCGGGCCTGACGGGGATATATCCTCAGATTATGTGGGAAGCAAGAGAGGAAATTGCAGTACCATTGGCAATGATCTTTTCGTCTTCACTGTCAACGGGGGTGGCACCAGGGGACTGGAGAGTGGCGAATGTTGTGCCCTGTTCAAAAAAGGAAATAGGGATAACCCCGGGAATTACAGGCCAGTTAGTCTTACTTCGGTGGTAGACAAAGTAATGGAAAGGGTACTGAGGGATAGGATTTATGAGTATCTGGAAAGACACTGCTTAATTAGGGACAGCCAGCACGGATTTGTGAGGAGTAGGTCTTGCCTTACAAGTCTTATTGAATTATTTGAGGAGGTGACCAAGCATGTGGATGAGGGAAGAGCAGTGGATGTAGTGTACATGGATTTTAGTAAGGCATTTGATAAAGT
>NC_057711.1:86510715-86521390 GCF_004010195.1 Chiloscyllium plagiosum
GATGTCAGGGGTGGGTTCTTTACCCAGAGAGTGGTGGGGGCATGGAATACGCTGCCTGTGGGAGTGGCAGAGTCAGAATCTTTGGTGACCTTTAAGCGGCAATTGGATAGGTACATGGATGGGTGCTTAAGCTAGGACAAATGTTCGGCACAACATCGTGGGCTGAAGGGCCTGTTCTGTGCTGTATTGTTCTATGTTCTATGTTCTAGGACATGGTGAGATTTGTGGCAACTACAGGTAAGAAATCCAGTGAGGCCTATCGCAACATGGAGAGGAACTCATTGCATCTTTTATGTGTCTGGCAGATGTCAAGAGTGAGTTTCCCGCAAGGCAGTGGCAAGTTGCCAATTGAGGGGAATCATTGCTTGTTAGTGCCTATAAATGCCATATCTCATCTCAATAACATGCAGCTTCCCATGTTATAAGATGCACGAAGAAGAGTAGACATTGAATATTCTCGACATGGAAGTCAGAGCGGATACCTGACAACTTTAGCTCACTTCCAGCTGTGAGGAGATCAATGTAGCTCAGCACTAAATGGGAAGGTAAGGGTCTAGAGGTAATATCAGTAACCTGTTAATCCAGAAACTCAGCTAATATTCTGGGGACCTGGGATTGAATCCCACCGTGTCAGATGGTAGAATTTGAATTCAATAAAAATATCTGGAATTAAGAATCTACTGATGACCATAAAACCATTGGTTATTGTCAGGAAAAGCCCATCTGATACATAGGGAAGGAAATCTGACATCCACACATAGTCTGGCTTACATGTGATTCCAGAGTCACAGCAATGTGATTGACTCTCAACTGTCCTTTGAAATGACCTCGCAAGTCACTCAGTTATATCAATTGCTACAAAGACTCAACAATGAAATTAAAAAGTATGGCTCATCTGGCATCGACCAAGTCCTTGGAAATGATGATGGTTAAAACAGCTCTGTCAGCCCTGCAAAGTCCTCCTTTCTAACATCTGGTGGCTGGTAGCTAAGTTGGGACAGCTATCTCACAGACTAGTCAAGGAATTCCCTATCATAGTCATACTCATGGAATCATCACCATCACCATTCCTGTATATGTAATTTCTCACTGACAGGACAGATCCAGCGGAGGTGGCACAGTGGTGTACAATTGAGAGGGAGAAACTTTAAAATTGACTCCGGACATCATGAAGTTTCACAGTATCAGTTAAACCTGGGCAAGAAAATCTGCTGCTGATTACCATGAACTGTCCTCCCCTGGCTGATAAATCAGTACTCCTCTATCAGGTCTGACAGCATCTGAAGAAGGGTCATGATCTTAAGCATCAATTTTGCTTTCTCTCCACAGATGTTGTCAGACCTACTGAGGTCTAGCTATTTCTGATTTTGTTTCTGATTTCCAGCATCCACAGTTCTTTGTTGTTTTGTTCAGGACGTGTCCATGTTGAACGACACTTGGAGGGAGCACTGAGTGTGGCAAGGATGCAAAATGTACTCTGGGTAAGGAATTTCAATGTCCACGACCAAAAGTGGTTTGGCAGCAACACCACTGATCAAGCTGGTTGGGTTCTAAAGGACATAACTGCTAAACTGGGTGTGCAGCAGGTGGTGAGGGGAACAACAGAAGGGAAAAACGTACTTGACATTATCTTTACCAATCTGCCAGCTGCAAGTGTATCTGTCCATAACAGCAATCGCTGCACAGTCCTTGTGAAGACAAAGTCCTGCCTTACACATGTTGTGTGGCACTAACACTGTGCTAAATGAGACAGACTTCATACAGATTGAATAAGAGACATGGGGAGCTGTAGGCCATCAGCAGCAGCGGAATTGTACTCCAGCACAATCTACAACTTCAGGGTCTGGCATATCCCCAACTCAACCATTACCATCAAGTCAAGGGATCAAGTCTGGTTCAATAGAGAGAAAAGAAGGGGATATCATAAGCAGTACCAGGCAAGCCTAAAAATGAGGTAGCGACCTGATGAAGCTACCATACAGGCCCATTTACATGCTAATCAGCTTAAACAGGAAATGATAAACAGAGCTAAACAATCCAATAACCAACTGATCAGATCTAAGCTCTGCAGTACAGACACATCCAGTGACAATAGTGCTGGACAATTAAACATCTCAGCGTCCAGATTAGAGTGGTGCCGGAAAAGCACAGCAGGTCAGGCAGCATCCGAGGAGCAGGAAAATCGACGTTTCAGGCAAAAGCCCTTTATCAGGAATGAAGCCAGGGAGCCTCCGGGTAGGCGAGATAAATGGGAAGGGGGGGTGAGACTGGGGAGAAGGTAGCCAAGAGTACAATAGGTGAATGGGGGTGGGGATGGAGGTGATAGGTCAGAGAGGAGGGTGGAGCAGATAGGTGGGAAGGGTGATTGGCAGGTAGGACAGGTCATGAGGACGGTGCTGAGCTGGCAGGTTGGAACTGGGGTAAGGTGGGGGAGGGGAAATGAGGAAACTGGTGAAGTCCCCTTTATCAGGCAGTGTGGGGCTCCCGGTCTACGGCGTTAGAAGCTGTGTGTGGGAGATCTCCTGAGGTGATGAGGTTGTGTAAGGTCTGGGAAATGATGGCTTGGTGATGGGGATGGGATCAGGTTGAGGGGGCGGTAGGAGGAGGTATCTTTGAGTTTTATCGGGCAGTGCGGGGTTCCTGGACTATGAGGTTTTACCGGGCGGTGTGGGGTTCCCGGGCTAGGAGGTTTTGATCAGGCGGTGCAGGTTTCTTGGACTACGAAGTTTTACTGGGCAGTGCGGAGTTCCTGGACTACGAGGTTTTACCGGGCGGTGTGGTGTTCCCAGACTATGAGGTTTTATTGGGCGGTGTGGTATTCCCGGACTGCAAGGTTTTACCGAGCGGTGCGGGGTTCCTGGACTGTGAGGTTTTACCGGGCGGTGCGGTGTTCCCGGACAATGAGGTTTTACTGAGCAGTGCGGGGTTCCCGGACTACGAGGTTTGACCGGGCGGTGTGGTGTTCTTGGACTACGAAGTTTTTACTGGACGTTGCGGGGTTCCCGGACTACGAGGTTTTAGCAGGCGGTGTGGTGTTCCCGAACTACGAGATTTTATCGGGCAGTGCAGGGTTCCTGGACAACGAGGTTTTACCGGCCGGTGTGGTGTTCCCGAACTACGAGGTTTTATCGGGCGCTGTGGCATTCCTGGACTACGAGGTTTTACCGGGCGGTGTGGTGTTCCCGGACTACGAGCTTTTGTCAGGCGGTGCGTGGTTCCCGAACTATGAGGTTTTACTGGGCGGTGCGGGGTTCCCAGACTTCGCAGTTTTACCGGGTGGTGCGGGTTTCCAAGACAACGAGGTTTTACCAGGCGATGTGGTATTCCCGGACTACAAGGTTTTACCGCGGTGCGGGGTTCCCGGACTGCGAGGTTTTACCGGGCGGTGTGGTGTTCCCAGACTACAAGGTCTTACTGGGCGGTGCGTGGTTCCCGGACTACGAGGTTTTAGCGGGCGGTGCGGTGTTCCCGGACTACGAGGTTTTACCGGGCGGTGTGATATTCCCGGACTACAAGGTTTTACCGAGTGGTGCGGGGTTCCTGGACTGCGAGGTCGTACTGGGCGGTGCGTGGTTCCCGGACTACGAGGTTTTACCAGGCGGTGCGGGGTTCCCGGACTACGAGGTTTTATCAGGCAGTGCAGGGTTCCCAGACTACGAGGTTTTACCGGGCGGAGCGGGGTTCCTAGACTACGAGGTTTTATTGAGCGGTGCGGGGTTCGTGGACTACGAGCTTTTACCGGGCAGTGCGGGGTTGCCGGACAATGAGGATTTACAGGCCGGTGTGGTGTTCCGGGACAACGAGGTTTTATCGGTGGTGTGGCGTTCCTGGACCACGAGGTTTTACCGAGCAGTGTGGTGTTCTTGGACTACGAGCTTTTATCAGGCGGTGCATGGTTCCTGGACTACGAGGTTTTACCGGGCGTTGCGGGGTTCCCAGACTAAGCGGTTTTACCGGGCGGTGCGGGTTTCCTGGACTATGAAGTTTTACCGGGCCGAGATGGTGTTCTTGGACTACGAAGTTTTACTGGGCGGTGTTGTATTCCCGGACTACGAGGTTTTACCGAGCGGTGAGGGGTTCCCGGACTGCGAAGTTTTACCGGGCGGTGTGGGGTTCCCAGACTATGAGGTTTTACCGAGCGGTACGGGGTTCGTGGACTACGAGGTTTTATCGGGTGGTGCGGGGTTCGTGGACCACGAGGTTTTACCAGGCAGTGTGGTGTTCCCAGACTACAAGATTTTACCGGGCGGTGCGGGGTTCCTGGACTACGAGGTTTTACCGGGTGTTGGGGGGTTCACAGACTACGAGGTTTTATTGGGTGGTATGGCGTTCCCAGACTATGAGGTTTTACCGGGTGGTGCAGGGTTCCGGGACTACGAGCTTTTATCGGGCAGTGTGGGGTCCCTGGACTACGAGGTATTACCGGGCGGTGTGGGGTTCCCGGACTACGAGGTTTTACCGGGTGGTGCGGGGTCCCTGGACTAGGAAGGTTTACCGGCGGTGCGGGTTACCTGGACTATGAGGTTTTATCGGGCGGTGCGGGGTTCCCAGACTAGGAGGGTTTACCGGCGGTGCGGGTTACCTGGACTATGAGGTTTTATCGGGCGGTGCGGGGTTACCTGGGCTATGAGGTTTTACCGGGCGGTGTGGTGTTCTTGGACTACGAAGTTTTACTGGGCGGTGTGGTGTTCCCGGACTACAAGGTTTTACCGAGCGTTGCGGGGTTCCCGGATTACGAGGTTTTACCGAGCGGTGCGGGGATCCTGGACTACGAGGTTTTACCGCGCGGTGTGGTGTTCTTGGATTACAAAGTTTTACCGAGCGGTGCGGGGTTCGTGGACTACTAAGTTTTAATGGGCGTTGTGGTGTTCCCAGAGTACAAGGTTTTACCGAGAGGTGCGGGGTTCCCGGACTACGAGGTTTTATCGGGCGGTGTGGGGTTCCCGGACTATGCGGTTTTATCGGGCGGTGTGGTGTTCTTCGACTACTAAGTTTTACTGGGCGATGTGGTGTTCCCGGACTACAAGGTTTTTCCGGGCGGTGCGGGGTTTCTGGACTACCAGGTTTTACCGAACCGTGCGGGGATCCCGGACTACGAGGTTTTACCGTGCGGTGTGGTGTTCTTGGATTACAAAGTTTTACCGAGCGGTGCGGGGTTCCCGGACTACAAGGTTTTACCGGGCGGTGCGGGTTTTCTGGTTTACGAGGTCTTACCGGGCGGTGTGGTGTTCCCAGATTACGAGGTTTTACCGGGTGGTGGGGGGTTCCCAGACTACAAGGTTTTATTGGGCGGTGCGGGGTTCGTGGACTACGAGCTTTTACCGGGCAGTGCGGGGTTGCCGGACAACAAGGATTTACAGGCCGGAGTGGTGTTCCTGGACTACGAGGTTTTATCGGGCGGTGTGGCGTTCCTGGACTACGAGGTTTTACCGGGCGGTGTGGGGTTCCCGGGCTACGAGGTTTTACCAGGCGGTGTGGTGTACCCGGACTATGAGCTTTTATCAGGCGGTGCGTGGTTCATGGACTACGAGGTTTTACCGGGTGTTGCGGGGTTCCCAGACTAAGCGGTTTTACCAGGCGGTGCGGGTTTCCTGGACTACGAGGTTTTACCAGCCGATATGGTGTTCTTGGACTACGAAGTTTTACTGGGCGGTGTTGTATTCCCGGACTATGAGGTTTTACCGAGCGGTGAGGGGTTCCCGGACTGCGAAGTTTTACCGGGCGGTGTGGGGTTCCCAGACTGTGAGGTTTTACCGAGCGGTGCGGGGTTCGTGGACTACGAGGTTTAATCGGGCGGTGCGGGGTTCGTGGACCACGAGGTTTTATCAGGCGGTGTGGTGTTCTTGGACTACGAAGTTTTACTGGGCGGTGTGGTGTTCCCAGACTACGAGGCTTTACCGGGCAGTGCGGGGTTCCTGGACTATGAGGTTTTACCGGGTGTTGGGGGGTTCCCGGACTACGAGGTTTTATCGGGCGGTATGGCGTTCCCAGACTATGAGGTTTTACCGGGTGGTGCAGGGTCCCTGGACTACGAGGTTTTACCAGGCGGTGTGGGGTTCCCGGACTACGAGGTTTTACCGGGCAGTGCGGGGTTACCTGGACTATGGGGTTTTACCGTGCGGTGTGGTGTTCTTGGATTACGAAGTTTTACAGAGCGGTGCGGGTTTCCCAGACTACGAGTTTTTTCCGGGCGGTGCGGATTTCCCGGATTGTGAAGTTTTACCGAGCGGTGCGGGGTTCGCGGACTACGAAGTTTTAATGGGCGTTGTGGTGTTCCCAGACTACGAGGTTTTACCGAGTGGTGCGGGGTTCCCGGACTACGAGGTTTTATCGGGCGGTGTGGGGTTCCCGGACTATGCGGTTTTATCGGGCGATGTGGTGTTCCCGGACTACAAGGTTTTACCGGGCGATGTGGTTTTCTTGGATTATGAAGTTTTTCCGGGCCGTGTGGGGTTCCCAGACTATGAGGTTTTACCAGGCGGTGCGGGTTCCTGGACTACGAGGTTTTACCGGGTGTTGGGGGGTTCCCAGACTATGAGGTTTTACCGGGCGGTGCGGGGATCCTGTAGTATGAGGTTTTACCGAGCGGTGCTGGGTTCGTGGACTACAAGGTTTTATCGGGCGGTGCAGGGTTCGTGGACCACAAGGTTTTACCAGTCGGTGTGGTGTTCTTGAACTACGAAATTTTACTGGGCGGTGTGGTGTTCCCAGACTACAAGGTTTTACCGGGCGGTGCGGGGATCCTGGACTACGAGGTTTTACCGGATGTTGGGGGGTTCACAGACTACGAGGTTTTATCGGGCGGTGCGGGGTTCCTGTAATATGAGGTTTTACCGAGCGGTGCGGGGTTCACAGACTACGAGGTTTTATCGGGTGGTGCAGGGTTCCGGGACTACGAGCTTTTATCGGGCAGTGTGGGGTCCCTGGACTACGAGGTTTTACCGGGTGGTGTGGTGTTCCCGGACTACGAGGTTTTACTGGGTGGTGCGGGGTTCCCAGACTAGGAGGGTTTACCGGGCGGTGCGGGTTACCGGGACCACAAGGTTTTACCGGGCGGTGTGGTGTTCTTGGACTAGGAAGTTTTACTGGGCGGTGTGTTGTTCCCGGACTACAAGGTGTTACCGGGCGGTGCGGGGTTCCCGGACTACGAGGTTTTACTGAGCGGTGCGGGGATCCTGGACTACGAGGTTTTATTGGGCAGTGTGGTGTTCTTGGACTATGAAATTTTACTGGGCGGTGTGGTGTTCCCAGACTACAAGGTTTTACCGAGCGGTGCGGGGTTCCCAGACTATGAGGTTTTACTGTGCGGTGTTGGGTTCCTGGACTACGAGGTTTTACCGGGCAGTGCTGGGTTCCCGGACTATAAGCTTTAGTGAGTGGTGTGGGGTTCCCAGCCTACGAGGTTTTACCGGGCGGTGCGGGGTTCCTGGACTACGAGGTTTTACCGGGTGTTGCGGGGTTCCTGGACTACGAGGTTTTACCGATCGGTGGGGGGTTCCCGGACTACGAGGTTTTACCGGGCAGTGTGGGGTTCCCAGACTATGAGGTTTTACCGGGCGGTGCGGGGTTCCTGGAATGTGAGGTTTTGCCGAGTGGTGCGGGGTTCGTGGACTATGAGGTTTTATCGGGCGGTGTGTTGTTCTTGGACTACGAAGTTTTACTGGGCCGTGTGGTGTTCCCGTACTACAAGGTTTTACCAAGCGGTGCGGGGTTCCCGGACTACGTGGTTTTACCGGGCGGTGTGGTGTTCCCGGATTACGAGGTTTTACCGGGTGGTGCGGGGTTCCCAGACTAGGAGGGCTTACCGGGCAGTGCGGGTTACCGGGACCACGAGGTTTTACTGGGCGGTGTGGTGTTCTTGGACTACGAAGTTTTACTGGGCGGTGTGGTGTTCCCGGACTACAAGGTTTTAAGGAGCGTTGCGGGGTTCCTGGACTACGCGGTTTTACCAAGCGGTGCGGGGTTCCCGGACTACGTGGTTTTACCGGGCGGTGTGGGGTTCCCGGGCTATGATGTTTTACCGGGCGGTGCGGGGTTCCCAGACTAGGAGGGTTTACCGGGCGGTGCGGGTTACCTGGACTACGAGGTTTTACTGGGCGGTCTGGTGTTCCCAGACTACAAGGTTTTACCGAGCGGTGCGGGGTTCCCGGACTACAAGGTTTTACCGGGCGATGTGGTGTTCCCGGACTGCAAGGTTTTACCGGGCGATGTGGTTTTCTTGGATTATGAAGTTTTTCCGGGCGGTGTGGGGTTCCCGGACTGCGAGGTTCTACCGGGTGGTGGGGGGTTCCCGGACTATGAGGTTTTACCGTGCGGTGTGGGGTTCCCAGACTACGAGGTTTTACCAAGCGGTGCGGGGTTCCTGGACTACGTGGTTTTACCGGGCGGTGTGGGGTTCCCAGACTACTAGGTTTTACCAAGCGTTGCGGGGTTCCCGGACTACGTGGTTTTACCGGGCGGTGTGGTGTTCTTGGACTACGAAGTTTTACTGGGCGGTGTGGTGTTCCCGGACTACAAGGTCTTACGGAGCGTTGCGGGGTTCCCAGACTACGAGGTTTTACCAAGCGGTGCGGGGTTCCCGGACCATGTGGTTTTACTGGGCGGTGTGGGGTTCACGGACTACAATGTTTTACCGGGCGGTGCGGGGTTCCCAGACTAGGAGTGTTTTCCGGGCGGTGTGGGTTACCTGGACCACGAGGTTTTACCGGGCGTTGTGGTGTTCTTGGACTACGAAGTTTTACTGGGCGGTGTGGTGTTCCCAGGCTACAAGGTTTTACCGAGCGGTGCGGGGTTCCCGGACTACAAGGTTTTACCAGGCGGTGCGGGGTTCCAGGACTACGAGGTTTTACCGTGCGGTGAGGTGTTCTTGGATTACGAGGTTTTACCGTGCGGTGTGGTGTTCTTGGATTACGAGGTTTTACCGGGCGGTGTGGTGTTCTTGGACTACAAAGTTTTACTGGGCCGTGTTGTGTTCCCGTACTACAAGGTTTTATGAAGCATTGCGGGGTTCCCGGACTACGAGGTTTTACCGAGCGGTGCGGGGATCCCGGACTACAAGGTTTTACCGGGCTGTGCGGGGTTCCCGGACTACAAGGTTTTACCGAGCGGTGCGGGGATCCCGGACTACAAGGTTTTACCGGGCGATGTGGTGTTCCCGGACTGCAAGGTTTTACCGGGCGATGTGGTTTTCTTGGATTATGAAGTTTTTCCGGGCGGTGTGGGGTTCCCGGACTATGAGGTTTTACCGGGCGGTGCGGGGTTCCTGGACTACGAGGTTTTACCGGGCGGTGTGGGGTTCCTGGACTATGAGGTTTTACCGAGAGGTGCGGGGATCCTGGGCTACAAAGTTTTATCGGGCGGTGTGAGGTACCTGGACTACGAGGTTTTACCGGGCGTTGTGGTGTTCTTGGACTACGAGGTTTTATCAGGTGGTGGGGGGTTCCCAGACTACGATGTTTTACCAGGTGGTGGGGGGTTCCCAGAATACGAGGTTTTACCGAGTGGTGCGGGGATCCTGGACTACGAGGTTTTTTGGGCGGTGTGACGTTCCCAGACCAAGAGGTTTTACCGAGTGGTGTGGGGATCCTGGACTACGAGGTTTTATGGGCGGTGTGACGTTCCCAGACCAAGAGGTTTTACCGAGTGGTGTGGGGATCCTGGACTACGAGATTTTATCGGGCGTTGTGGTGTTCTTGGACTACGAAGTTGTACTGGGCGGTGTGGTGTTCCCAGACTACAAGGTTTTACCGAGCGGTGCGGGGTTCCCGGACTACGAGGTTTTACCGAGCGGTGCGGGGATCCTGGACTACGAAGTTTTATCAGGCGGTGTGGTGTTCTTGGACTACGAAATTTTACTGGGCGTTGTGGTGTTCCCAGACTACAAGGTTTTACCGAGCGGTACGGAGTTCCCAGACTATGAGGTTTTACTGTGCGGTGTTGGGTTCCTGGACTACGAGGTTTTACCGGGTGGTGTGGGGTTCCCGGACTATAAGGTTTTACAGAGTGGTGTGGTGTTCCCAGACAATGAGGTTTTACCGGGCGGTGCGGGGTTCCTGGACTGCGAGGTTTTACCGGGCAGTGCGGGGTTCCTGGACTACGAGGTGTTACCGGGTGTTGCGGGGTTCCCAGACAATGAGGTTTTATCAGGCGGTGTGTTGTTCTTGGACTACGAAGTTTTACTGGGCGGTGTGGTATTCCCGGACTACAAGGTTTCACCGAGCGTTGCGGGGTTCCCCGACTACCGGGCGGTGCGGGGATCCAGGACTTCGAGGTTTTACCGTGCGGTGTGGTGTTCTTGGATTACGAAGTTTTACAGAGTGGTGCGGGTTTCCCGGACTGCGAGGTTTTACTGGGCGGTGCGGGGTTCCCGGATTATCAGGTTTTACCGTGTGGTGTGGGGTTCCCAGACTACGAGGTTTTTCCGGGCGGTACGGGATTCCCGGACTGTGAAGTTTTACCGAGCGGTGCGGGGTTCATGGACTACGAAATCTTACCAGGCGGTGTGGTGTTCTTGGATTATGAAGTTTTTCCGGGCGGTGTGGGGTTCCCGGACTAAGCGGTTTTATCGGACGGTGCAGGGTTCCTGGACTACGAGGTTTTACCGGGCGATGTGGTGTTCTTGGATTATGAAGTTTTTCCGGGCGGTGTGGGGTTCCCAGACTATGAGGTTTTACCG
>NC_057711.1:86521879-86547421 GCF_004010195.1 Chiloscyllium plagiosum
CAGTGTGGGTTATCTGGGCTATGAGGTTTTACCGGGCGGTGTGGTGTTCTTGGACTACGAAGTTTTACTGGGCGGTGTGGTGTTCCCGGACTACAAGGTTTTACCGAGCGTTGCGGGGCTCCCGGACTACGAGGTTTTACCGAGCGGTGCGGGGATCCCGGACTACAAGGTTTTACCAAGTGGTGCGGGGTTCCCGGACTACGAGGTTTTACCGGGCGATGTGGTTTTCTTGGATTATGAAGTTTTTCCGGGCGGTGTGGGGTTCCCGGACTACGTGGTTTTACCGGGCGGTGTGGGGTTCCAAGACTACGAGGTTTTACCAAGTGGTGCGGGGTTCCCGGACTACGTGGTTTTGCCGGGCGGTGTGGGGTTCCCGGACTACGATGTTTTACCGGGCGGTGTGGGGTTCCCAGACTAGGAGGGTTTACCAAGCGGTGTGGGTTACCTGGACCATGAGGTTTTACTGGGTGGTGTGGTGTTCCCAGACTACAAGGTTTTACCGAGCGGTGCGGGGTTCCCGGACTACAAGGTTTTACCAGGAGGTGCGGTGTTCCAGGACTACGAATTTTTACCTTGCGGTGTGGTGTTCTTGGATTACGAGGTTTTACCGAGCGGTGCGGGTTTCCCGAACTGCGAGGTTTTACTGGGCGGTGCGGGGTTCCAGTAATATGAGGTTTTACCGAGCGGTGCTGGGTTCGTGGACTACGAGGTTTTATCGGGCGGTGCTGGGTTCGTGGACCACGAGGTTTTACCAGTCGGTGTGGTATTCTTGGACTATGAAGTTTTACCGGGCGGTGTGGTGTTCCCAGACTACAAGGTTTTACCGGGCAGTGCGGGGTTCCTGGACTACGAGGTTTTACCGGGTGTTGGGTGGTTCACAGTCTACGAGGTTTTATCAGGCGGTATGGCGTTCCCAGACTATGAGGTTTTACCGGGTGGTGGGGGGTTCCGGGACTATGAGCTTTTATCGGGCAGTGTGGGGTCCCTGGACTACGAGGTTTTACCGGGCGGTGTGGGGTTCCCGGACTACGAGGTTTTACCGGGCGGTGCGGAGTTCCCAGACTAGGAGGGTTTACCGGGCAGTGCGGGTTACCTGGGCTATGAGGTTTTACCGGGCAGTGTGGTGTTCTTGGACTACGAAGTTTTACTGGGCGGTGTGGTGTTCCCGGACTACAAGGTTTTACCGAGCGTTGCGGGGTTCCTGAACTACGAGGTTTTACCAAGCGGTGCGGGGATTCTGGACTACGAGGTTTTATCGGGCAGTATGAGGTAACTGGACTACGAGGTTTTACCGGGTGTTGTGGCGTTCTTGGACTATGAGGTTTTACTGGGCGGTGTGGTGTTCCCGGACTACAAGGTTTTACTGAGCAGTGCGGAGTTCCCGGACTACGAGGTTTTACCGGGCGGTGCGGGGTTCCAGGACTACGAGGTTTTACCGTGTGGTGTGGGGTTCCCAGACTACGAGGTTTTTCCGGGCGGTGCGGGGTTCCCGGACTATGAAGCTTTACTGAGCGGTGCGGGGTTCGTGGACTACTATGCGATTTTATCGGGCGGTGTGGGCTTCCTGGACTAACGGGTTTTACCGGGAGGTGGGGGGGTTCTCAGCCTACGAGGTTTTACCGGGCAGTGCGGAGTTCCCGGACTAGGAGGTTTTACCGGGCGGTGCGGGGTTCCAGGACTACGAGGTTTTACCGTGCGGTGTGGTGTTCTTGGATTACGAAGTTTTACCGAGCGGTGCGGGTTGCCCGGACTGCAAGGTTTTACCGGGCGGTGCGGGGTTCCCGGACTATCAGGTTTTACCGTGTGGTGCGGGGTTCCCAGACTATGAGATTTTTCCTGGCGGTGCGGGCTTCCCGGACTATGAAGTTTTACCGAGCGGTGCGGGGTTCGTGGACTACTAAGTTTTAATGGGCGTTGTGGTGTTCCCAGACTACAAGGTTTTACCGAGTGGTGCGGGGTTTCCGGACTACGAGGTTTTATCGGGCGTTATGGGGTTCCCGGACTATGCGGTTTTACTGGGCGATGTGGTTTTCTTGGATCATGAAGTTTTTCCAGGCGGTGCGGGGTTCCCGGACTGCGAGGTTCTACCGGGTGGTGTGGGGTTCCCGGACTATGAGGTTTTACCGTGCGGTGTGGGGTTCCCAGACTACGAGGTTTTACCAGGTGGTGTCGGGTTCCTGGACTGAGGTTTTATGGGCAGTGTGGCGATCTCAGGCTATGAGGTTTTACTGAGTGGTGCGGGGATCCTGGACTACGAAGTTTTATCGGGCAATGTGAGGTACCTGGACTACGAAATTTTACTGGGCGGTGTGGTGTTCCCAGACTACAAGGTTTTACCGGGCGGTGCGGGGTTCCTGGACTAAGGGGTTTTACCGGGAGGTGGGGGGGTTCCCAGCCTACGAGGTTTTACTGTGCGGTGTGGGGTTCCCAGACAATGAGGTTTTACCTGGTGGTGCGGGCTTCCTGGACTAAGGGGTTTTACCGGGAGGTGGGGGTGTTCCCAGCCTACGAGGTTTTACCGGGCGGTGTGGGGTTCCCAGACAATGAGGTTTTACCGGGAGGTGCGGGGTTCCTGGGCTACGAGGTTTTACCGGGCAGTGTGGATTTCCGGGACTACGAGGTTTTACCAGGCGGTGCGGGGCTCCTGGACCACTAGGTGTTACCGGTGTTGCGGGGTTCCCAGACTACGAGGTTTTACCGATCGGTGGGGGGCTCCCAGACTATGAGGTTTTACCGATCAGCGGGGGGTTCCCGGACTACGAGGTTTTACCGGGCGGTGTGGGTTTCCGGGACTACGAGGTTTTACCAGGCGGTGCGGGGTTCCTGGACCACTAGGTGTTACCGGGTGTTGCGGGGTTCCCAGACTACGAGGTTTTACCGATCGGTGGGGGGTTTCCAGACTATGAGGTTTTACCGATCGGCGGGGGGTTCCCGGACTACGAGGTTTTACCGGGCGGTGTGGGGTTCCCAGACTATGAGGTTTTACCAAGCGGTGCGGGGTTCCCGGAATACGTGGTTTTACCGGGTGGTGTGGGGTTCCCGGATTACGGGTTTTTACCGGGCGGTGCGAGGTTCCCAGACTAGGAGGGTTTACTGGGCGGTGAGGGTTACCGGGACCACGAGGTTTTACCGGGCGGTATGGTGCTCTTGGACTACGAAGTTTTACTGGGCGGCGTGGTGTTCCCGGACTACAAGGTTTTACGGAGCTGTGTGGGGTTCCCAGACTACGAGGTTTTACCGGGCGGTGCGGGGTTCCCAGACTATGAGGTTTTACCGCGCGGTGTGGTGTTCTTGGATTATGAAGTTTTTCCGGGCGGAGTGGTGTTCCCGGACTGCGAGGTTCTACCGTGTGGTGCAGGGTTCCCTGACTATGAGGTTTTATCATGCGGTGTGGGGTTCCCAGACTATGAGGTTTTACCGTGCGGTGCGGGGTTCCCAGACTACGTGGTTTTACCGGGCGGTGTGGGGTTCCCGGACTACGATGTTTTACCGGGCGGTGCGGGATTCCCAGACTAGGAGGGTTTACCGGGCGGTGCGGGTTACCTGGACCACGAGGTTTTACCGGGCGGTGTGGTGTTCTTGGACAGCGAAGTTTTACGGGGCGGTGTGGTGTTTCCAGACTACAAGGTTTTACCGAGCGGTGCGGTGTTCCCGGACTACGAGGTTTTAACGGACGGTGCGGGGTTCCAGGACTACGAGGTTTTACCGTGCGGTGTGGTGTTCTTGGATTACGAGGTTTTACCGTGCGGTGTGGTGTTCTTGTATTACGAAGTTTTACCGAGCGGTGCGGGTTTCCTGCACTGCGAGGTTTTACCGAGCGGTGCGGGGTTCCCAGACTATCAGGTTTTACCGTGTGGTGTGGGGTTCCCAGACTACGAGGTTTTTCTGGGCGGTGCGGGGTTCCCGGACTATGAAGTTTTGCCGAGCGGTGCGGGGTTCGTAGACTACGAGGTTTTATCGGGCGGTGTGTTGTTCTTGGACTACGAAGTTTTACTGGGCCGTGTGGTGTTCCCGTACTACAAGGTTTTACCAAGCGGTGCGGGGTTCCCGGACTAAGTGGTTTTACCGGGCGGTGTGGTGTTCCCGGATTACGAGGTTTTACCGGGCGGTGCGGGGTTCCCAGACTAGGAGGGTTTCCCGGGCGGTGCGGGTTACCTGGACCACGAGGTTTTACCGGGCGGTGCGGGGTTCCTGGACTACGAAGTTTTACTGGGCGGTGTGGTGTTCCCAGACTACAAGGTTTTACCGGGCGGTGCGGGGTTCCTGGACTACGAGGTTTTACCGGGCGGTGTGGGTTTCCTGGACGACGAGGTTTCACCGGGCGGTGCGGGGTTCTTGGACTACTAGGTGTTACCGGGTGTTGCGGGGTTCCCAGACTACGAGGTTTTACCGATCGGTGGGGGGTTCCCGGACTACGAGGTTTTACCGGGTGGTGTGGGGTTCCCAGACTATGAGGTGTTACCGGGCGGTGCGGGGTTCCTGGAATATGAGGTTTTGCCGAGCGTGCGGTGTTCGTGGACTGCGAGGTTCTACCGGGTGGTGCGGGGTTCCCGGACTACGAGGTTTTATCATGCGGTGTGGGGTTCCCAGACTACGAGGTTTTACCGTGCTGTGTGGGGTTCCTGGACTATGAGGTTTTATGGGCGGTGTGGCGTTCTCAGACTATGAGGTTTTACCGAGTGGTGCGGGGAACCTGGACTACAAAGTTTTATCGGCAGTGTGAGGCGGTGTGCGGTTCCCAGACAATGAGGTTTTACCAGGCGGTGCGGGGTTCCTGGACTACGAGGTTTTACCGATCGGTGGGGGGTTCCCGGACTACGAGGTTTTACCGGGCGGTGCGGGGTTCCTGGACTAAGGGGTTTTACCGGTAGGTGGGGGGGGTTCCCAGCCAACGAGGTTTTACCGGGCGGTGTGCGGTTCCCAGACAATGAGGTTTTACCAGGCGGTGCGGGGTTCCTGGACTAGGAGGTTTTACCGGGCGATGTGGGGTTCCTGGACTATGAGGTTTTACTGGGTGGTGGGGGGTTCCCAGACTACGAGGTTTTATGGGCGGTGTGGTGTTCACAGACTATGAGGTTTTACCGGGCGGTGTGCGGTTCCCAGACAATGAGGTTTTACCAGGCGGTGCGGGGTTCCTGGACTAGGAGGTTTTACCGGGCGTTGTGGGGTTCCTGGACTATGAGGTTTTACTGGGTGGTGGGGGGTTCCCAGACTACGAGGTTTTATGGGCGGTGTGGCGTTCACAGACTATGAGGTTTTACCGAGTGGTGCGGGGAACCTGGACTACAAAGTTTTATCGGGCAGTGTGAGGTACCTGGACTACGAAGTTTTACTGGGCGGTGTGGTGTTCCCAGACTACAAAGTTTTACTGGGCAGTGTGGGGTTCCCAGACAATGAGGTTTTACCTGGCGGTGTGGGCTTCCTGGACTAACGGGTTTTACTGGGAGGTGGGGGGTTCTCAGCCTACGAGGTTTTACCGGGCGGTGCGGGGTTCCTGGACTACGAGGTTTTAACCGGGTGTTGAGGGTTTCCTGGACCTCGAGATTTTACCGGGCGGTGCGGGGTTCCTGGACTACGAGGTTTTACCGATCGGTGGGGGGTTCCCAGTCTATGAGGTTTTACTGGGCGGTGTGGGGTTCTCAGACTATGAGGTTTTACCGGGCGGTGTGGTGTTCCCATACTACAAGGTTTTACCAAGCGGTGCGGGGTTCCCGGACTACGTGGTTTTACCGGGTAGTGTGGGGTTCCCAGATTCCAAGGTTTTACCGGGCGGTGCGAGGTTCCCAGACTAGGAGGATCTACTGGACGGTGCGGGTTACCGGGACCATGAGGTTTTACCGGGCGGTGTGGTGTTCTTGGACTACGAAGTTTTACTGGGCGGTGTGGTGTTCCCGGACTACAAGGTTTTACGGTGCGTTTCGGGGTTCCCGGACTAGGAGGTTTTACCGGGCTGTGTGGGGTTCCCAGACTACGTGGTTTTACCGATCGGTGTGGGGTTCCCAGACTATGAAGTTTTACCGCGCGGTGTGGTGTTCTTGGACTACTAAGTTTTACTGGGCGATGTGGTGTTCCCGGACTGCAAGATTTTACCGGGCGATGTGGGTTTCCTGGACTACGAGGTTTTACCGGGCGGTGTTGGGTTCCCAGACTATGAGGTTTTACCGGGTGATGCGGGGTTCCCGGACTATGAGGTTTTATCATGCGGTGTGGGGTTCCCAGATTATGAGGTTTTACCGTGCGGTGTGGGATTACCAGACTATGATGTTTTACCGTGCGTTGCGGGGTTCCCAGACTAGGAGGGTTTCCCGGGCGGTGCGGGTTACCTGGACCATGAGGTTTTACCGGGCGGTGTGGTGTTCTTGGACTATGAAGTTTTACTGGGCGGTGTGGTGTTCCCAGACTACAAGGTTTTACCGGGCGGTGCGGGATTCCCGGACTACGAGGTTTTACCGGGCGGTGCGGGGTTCTTGGACTACTAGGTCTTACCGGGTGTTGCGGGGCTCCCAGACTACGAGGTTTTACCGATCGGTGGGGTGTTCCCGGACTACGAGGTTTTACCAAGCGGTGTGGGGTTCCCAGACTAAGAGATTTTACCGGGCGGTGCGGCGTTCCTGGAATATGAGGTTTTACTGGGCGGTGCGGGGTTCGTGGACTACGAGGTTTTACTGGGCGGTGTGGTGTTCTCGTACTACAAGGTTTTACCAAGCGGTGCGGGGTTCCCAGACTAGGAGGGTTTACCGGGTGGTGCGGGTTACCGGGACCACGAGGTTTTACCAGGCAGTGTGGTGTTCTTGGACTAGGAAGTTTTACTGGGCGGTGTGGTGTTCCCGGACTACAAGGTTTTACGGAGTGTTGCGGGGTTCCCGGACTATCAGGTTTTACCGAGCGGTGCAGGGTTCCCGGACTATGAGGTTTTACTGGGCGATGTGGTGTTCCCGGACTGCAAGGTTTTATCATGCGATGTGGGGTTCCCAGACTATGAGGTTTTACCGTGCGGGTGTGGGGTTCCCAGACTATGAGGTTTTACCGAGCGTTGCGGGGTTCCCGGACTACGAGGTTTTACCGGGCGGTGCGGAGATCCTGGACTACGAGATTTTATCGGGCGGTGTGAGGTACCTGGACTACGAGGTTTTACCTGGCGTTGTGGTGTTCTTGGACTATGAAGTTGTACTGGGCGGTGTGGTGTTCCCAGACTACAAGGTTTTACCGAGCGGTGCAGGGGTTCCCGGACTACGAGGTTTTACCAGGCGGTGCAGGGTTCCTGGATTACTAGGTGTTACCGGGTGTTGCGGGGTTCCCAGACTACGAGGTTTTACCGATCGGTGGGGCGTTCCAGGACTACGAGGTTTTACCGGGCGGTGTGGGGTACCTGGACTATGAGGTTTTACCGGGTGGTGCTGGGATCCCGGTCTACGAGGTTTTACCGGGCGATGTGGGGTTCCCACACTATGAGGTTTTACCGGGCGGTGCGGGGTTCCGGGAATATGAGGTTTTACTGAGCGGTGCGGGGTTCGTGGACTACGAGGTTTTATCGGGCGGTGTGGGGTACCTGGATTACGAGGTTTTACCGGGTGTTGCGGGGTTCCCAGACTACGAGGTTTTATCGGGCAGTATGCCGTTCCCAGACTATGAGGTTTTACGGTGTGGTGCAGGGTTCCTGGACTATGAGCTTTTACCGGGCAGTGTGGGGTCCCTGGACTACGAAGTTTTACTGGGCGGTGTGGTGTTCCCGGACTACGTGGTTTTACCAAGTGGTGCGGGGTTCCCGGACTACGTGGTTTTACCGGGCAGTGTGGGGTTCCCGGACTACGAGGTTTTACCGGGCGGTGCGGGGATCCCAGACTAGGAGGGTTTACCGGGCAGTGCGGGTTACCTGGGCCATGAAGTTTTACTGGGCAGTGTGGGGTTCCCGGACTACAAGGTTTTACAGAGCGTTGCGGGGTTCCTGGACTACGAGGTTTTACCGGGCGGTGCGGGGTTCCTGGACTACTAGGTGTTACCGGGTATTGCGGGGTTCCCAGACTACGAGGTTTTACCGATCGGTGGGGGATTCCTGGACTACGAGGTTTTACCGGGTGTTGTGGTGTTCCCAGACTACAAGGTTTTACCGGGCGGTGCGGGGTTCCTGGACTACGAGGTTTTACCGGGGGTTGGGGGGGTTCACAGACTACGAGGTTTTATCGGGCGGTATGGCGTTCCCAGACTATAAGGTTTTACCGGGTGGTGCAGGGTTCCGGGACTACGAGCTTTTACCGGGCAATGTGGGTTACCTGGGCTACGAGGTTTTATCGGGCGTTGTGGTGTTCTTGGATTACAAGGTTTTACCGGGCGATGTGTTTTTCTTGGATTATGAAGTTTTTCCAGGCGGTGCGGGGTTCCCAGACTACGAGGTTTTACCAGGTGGTGGGGGGTTCCTGGACTATGAGGTTTTACCGAGTGGTGCGGGGATCCTGGGCTACGAAGTTTTATCGGGCGTTGTGGTGTTCTTGGACTACGAAATTTTACTGGGCGGTGTGGTGTTCCCAGACTACAAGGTTTTACCGAGCATTGCGGGGTTCCAGGACTACGAGGTTTTACCGTGCGGTGTGGTGTTCTTGGATTACGAAGTTTTACCGAGCGGTGCGGGTTTCCCGGACTGCGAGGTTTTACCGGGCAGTGCGGGGTTCCCGGACTATCAGGTTTTACCGTGTGGTGTGTGGTTCCCAGACTACGAGGTTTTTCCGGGCGGTGCGGGGTTCCCGGACTATGAAGTTTTACCGAGCGATGCGGCGTTCGTGGACTACTAAGTTTTAATGGGCATTGTGGTGTTCCCAGACTACAAGGTTTTACCGAGTGGTGCGGGGTTCCCGGACTACGAGGTTTTACCGAGCGGTGCGGAGATCCTGGACTACGCGGTTTTATCGGGCGGTGTGGTGTTCTTGGATTACGAAGTTTTACCGGGCCGTGTGGGATACCTGGACTACGAGGTTTTACCGGGCGATGTGTTTTTCTTGGATTATGAAGTTTTTCCAGGCGGTGCGGGGTTCCCGGACTACGAGGTTTTACCAGGTGGTGGGGGGTTCCTGGACTATGAGGTTTTACCGAGTGGTGCGGGGATCCTGGGCTACGAAGTTTTATCGGGCGGTGTGAGGTACCTGGACTACGAGGTTTTACCGGGCGATGTGTTTTTCTTGGATTATGAAGTTTTTCCAGGCGGTGCGGGGTTCCCGGACTGCGAGGTTTTATCATGCGGTGTGGGGTTCCCAGAGACTACAAGGTTTTACCGAGCGGTGCAGGGGTTCCCGGACTACGAGGTTTTACCGGGCGGTGCGGTTTCCAGGACTACGAGGTTTTACCGTGCGGTGTGGTGTTCTTGGATTACGAAGTTTTACCGAGCAGTGCGGGTTTCCCGGACTGCGAGGTTTTACCGGGCAGTGCGGGGTTCCCGGACTATCAGGTTTTACCGTGTGGTGTGGGGTTCCCAGACTACGAGGTTTTTCCGGGCGGTGTGGGGTTCCCGGACTATGCGGTTTTATCGGGCGATGTGGGGTTCCTATACTATGAGGTTTTACCGTGCGGGTGTGGGGTTCCCAGACTATGAGGTTTTACCGAGCGTTGCGGGGTTCCCGGACTACAAGGTTTTGCCGTATGGTGTGGTGTTCTTGGATTACGAAGTTTTACCGGGCGGTTTGGGGTTCCTGGACTACGAGGTTGTACCGGGCGCTGCGGGCTTCCTGGACTACTAGGTGTTACCGGGTGTTGTGGGGTTCCCAGACTACGAGGTTTTACCGATCGGTGGGGTGTTCCAGGACTACGAGGTTTTACCGGGCGGTGTGGGGTACCTGGACTATGAGGTTTTACCGGGTGGTGCGGGGATCCCTGTCAATGAGGTTTTACCGGGCGGTGTGGGGTTCCCACACTATGAGGTTTTACCGGGCGGTGCGGGGTTCTGGGAATATGAGGTTTTACTGAGCGGTGCGGGGTTCGTGGACTACGAGGTTTTTTCGGGCGGTGTGGGGTACATGGACAACGAAGTTGTATCGGGTGTTGCGGGGTTCCCAGACTACGAGGTTTTACCGAGCGGTGCAGGGGTTCCCGGACTACGAGGTTTTACCGGGCGGTGCGGGGTTCCAGGACTACGAGGTTTTACCGTGCGGTGTGGTGTTCTTGGATTATGAAGTTTTACCGAGCGGTGCGGGTTTCCCGGACTGCGAGGTTTTACCGGGCAGTGCGGGGTTCCCGGACTATCAGGTTTTACCGTGTGGTGTGGGGTTCCCAGACTACGAGGTTTTTCCGGGCGGTGCGGGGTTCCCGGTCTATGAAGTTTTACCGAGCGGTGCGGGGTTCGTGGACTACTAAGTTTTACTGGGCGGTGTGGTGTTCCCAGACTACAAGGTTTTACCGAGCGTTGCGGGGTTCCCGGACTACAAGGTTTTGCCGTATGGTGTGGTGTTCTTGGATTACGAAGTTTTACCGGGCGGTGTGGGGTTCCCGGACTATGAAGTTTTGCCGAGCGGTGCGGGGTTCGTGGACTACGAGGTTTTATCGGGCGGTGTGTTGTTCTTGGACTACGAAGTTTTATCGGGCGGTGTGAGGTACCTGGACTACGAGGTTTTACCTGGCGTTGTGGTGTTCTTGGACTACGAAGTTGTACTGTGCGGTGTGGTGTTCCCAGACTACAAGGTTTTACCGAGCGGTGCAGGGGTTCCCGGACTACGAGGTTTTACCGGGCGGTGTGTTGTTCTTGGACTACGAAGTTTTATTGGGCGATGTGGTGTTCCCGGACTACGAGGTTTTACCGGGCGATGTGGTTTTCTTGGATTATGAAATTTTTCCAGACGGTGCGGGGTTCCCGGACTGCGAGGTTTTATCATGCGGTGTGGGGTTCCCAGACAATGAGGTTTTACCGTGCGGTGTGGGGTTCCCAGACTACGAGGTTTTACCAGGTGGTGGGGGGTTCCTGGACTATGAAGTTTTACTGGGTGGTGGGGGGTTCCCAGACTACGAGGTTTTATGGGCGGTGTGGCATTCCCAGACTACGAGGGTTTACCGGGCAGTGCGGGTTACCTGGATCACGAGGTTTTACCGGGCAGTGCGGGGTTCCCGGACTATCAGGTTTTATCGTGTGGTGTGGGGTTCCCAGACTGCGAGGTTTTTCCGGGCGGTGCGGGGTTCCCGGACTATGAAAGTTTGCCGAGCGGTGCGGGGTTCTTGGACTATGAGGTTTTACTGGGTGGTGGGGGGTTCCCAGACTACGAGGGTTTATGGGCGGTGTGGCGTTCCCAGACTATGAGGTTTTACCGAGTGGTGCGGGGATCCTGGGCTACGAAGTTTTATCGTGCAGTGTGAGGTACCTGGACTATGAGGTTTTACCGGGCGTTGTGGTGTTCTTGGACCACGAAGTTTTACTGGGCGGTGTGGTGTTCCCAGACTACAAGGTTTTACCGAGCGGTGCGGGGTTCCCAGACTATGAGGTTTTACTGTACGGTGTTGGGTTCCTGGACTACGAGGTTTTACCGGGCGGTACTGGGTTCCCGGACTATAAGGTTTTACTGAATGGTGTGGGGTTCCCAGCCTACGAGGTTTTACCGGGCGGTGTGGAGTTCCCAGACAATGAGGTTTTACCGGGCGGTGTGGGGTTCCTGTACTACGAGGTTTTACCGGGTGGTGTGGGGTTCCTGGACTACGAGGTTTTACCGTGCGGTGCGGGATTCCTGGACAACTAGGTGTTACCGGGTGTTGCGGGATTCCCAGACTACGAGGGTTTACCGATCGGTGGGGGGTTCCCGGACTACAAGGTTTTACCGGGTGGTGTGGGGTTCCCAGACTATGAGGTTTTACCGGGTGGTGCGGGGTTCCTGGAATATGAGGTTTTGCCGAGCAGTGCGGGGTTCGTGGACTACGAGGTTTTATCGGGCGGTGTGTTTTTCTTGGACTACGAAGTTTTACTGGGCCGTGTGGTGTTCCTGTACTACAAGGTTTTACCAAGCGGTGTGGGGTTCCCGGACTACGTGGTTTTACCAGGCAGTGTGGGGTCCCCGGATTACGAGGTTTTACCGGGCGGTGCGGGGTTCCCAGACTAGGAGGGTTTACCGGGCGGTGCGGGTTACCTGGACCACGAGGTTTTACCGGGCAGAGCGGGGTTCCCGGACTATCAGGTTTTATCGTGCGGTGTGGGGTTCCCAGACTACGAGGTTTTTCCGGGCGGTGCGGGGTTCCCGGACTATGAAGTTTTACCGAGCGGTGCGGGGTTCGTGGACTACTAAGTTTTACTGGGCGTTATGGTGTTCCCAGACTACAAGGTTTTACCGAGTGGTGCAGGGTTTCCGGACTACGAGGGTTTATCGGGCGGTGTGGGGTCCCCGGACTATGCGGTTTTATCGGGCGGTGTGGTGTTCTTGGATTACGAAGTTTTACCGGGCGGTGCGGGTTACCTGGACTACGAGGTTTTGCCGGGCTGTGTGGTGTTCCCGGGCTACAAGGTTTTACCGAGCGTTGCGGGGTTCCCGGACTATGCGGTTTTATCGGGCGTTGTGGTGTTCTTGGATTACGAAGTTTTACCGGGCGGTGCGGGTTTCCCGGACTGCGAGGTTTTACCGGGCGTTGCAGGGTTCCCGGACTACAAGGTTTTACCGAGCGTTGCGGGGTTCCCGGACTACGAGGTTTTACTGAGCGTTGCGGGGATCCCGGACTACGAGGTTTTACCGGGCAGTGCGGGGTTCCCGGGCTACGAGGTTTTACCGTGCGGTGTGGTGTTCTTGGATTACGAAGATTTACCGGTGGTGCGGGTTTCCCGGACTGCGAGGTTTTACCGGGCGTTGCAGGGTTCCCGGACTACAAGGTTTTACCGAGCGTTGCGGGGTTCCCAGACTACGAGGTTTTACCGGGCGGTGCGGGGTTCCCGGACTACGAGGTTTTACCGTGCGGTGTGGGGTTCTTGGATTACGAAGTTATACCGGGCGGTGCGGGTTTCCCGGACTGCGAGGTTTTACCGGGCGGTGCGGGGTTCCCGGATTATCAGGTTTTACCGGCGGTGGGGGTTCCCGGACTATCAGGTTTTACCCTGTGTTGTGGGGTTCCCAGACTACGAGGTTTTTCCAGGTGGTGCAGTGTTCCCGGACCATGAAGTTTTACCGAGCGGTGCGGTGTTCGTGGACTACTAAGTTTTAATGGGCGTTGTGGTGTTCCCAGACTACAAGGTTTTACCGGGCGATGTGTTTTTCTTGGATTATGAAGTTTTACCGAGTGGTGTGGGGTTCCCGGACTGCGAGGTTCTACCGGTGGTGCGCGGTTCCCAGACTATGAGGTTTTATCATGCGGTGTGGGGTTCCCAGACTACGAGGTTTTATCAGGTGGTGCGGGGTTCCTGGACTATGAGGTTTTATGGGCGGTGTGGGGTTCCCAGACTATGAGGTTTTATGGGCGGTGTGGGGTTCCCAGACTATGAGGTTTTACCGAGTGGTGCGGGGTTCGCAGACTATGAGGTTTTACTGTGCAGTGTGGGGTTCCCGGATTACGAGGTTTTACCGGGCGGTGCGGGGTTCCCAGACTAGGAGGGTTTACCTGGCGGTGCGGGTTACCTGGACCACGAGGTTTTACCGGGCAGTGCGGGGTTCCCGGACTATGCGGTTTTATCGGGCGTTGTGGTGTTCTTGGATTACGAAGTTTTACCGGGCGGTGTGGGGTTCCCGGACTATCAGGTTTTACCGTGTGGTGTGGGGATCCCAGACTACGAGGTTTTTCCGGGCGGTGCGGGTTACCTGGACCACGAGGTTTTACCGGGCGGTGTGGTGTTCTTGGACTACGAAGTTTTACTGGGCGGTGTGGTGTTCCCAGACTAAAAGGTTTTACCGAGCCGTGCGGGGTTCCCGGACTACGAGGTTTTACCGTGCGGTGTGGTGTTCTTGGATTACGAAGTTTTACCGAGTGGTTCAGGTTTCCTGGACTGCGAGGTTTTACCGGGCGGTGCGGGGTTCCCGGACTATCAGGTTTTACCGAGCGGTGTGGGGTTCCCAGACTACGAGATTTTTCCGGGCGGTGCGGGGTTCCCAGACTATGAAGTTTTGCCGAGCGGTGTGGAGTTCGTGGACTACGAGGTTTTATCGGGCGGTGTGTTGTTCTTGTACTACGACGTTTTACTCGGCCGTGGGGTGTTCCCGTACTACAAGGTTTTACCAAGCGGTGCGGGGTTCCCGGACCACGTGGTTTTACCAGGCAGTGTGGGGTTCCCGGAATACGAGGTTTTATCGGGCGGTGCGGGGTTCCTAGACTAGGAGGGTTTACCGGGCGGTGCGGGTTACCTGGACCACGAGGTTTTACCGGGCGGTGCGGGGTTCCCGGACTATCAGGTTTTACGGTGTGGAGTGGGGTTCCCAGACTACGAGGTTTTTCCGGGCGGTGCGGGGTTCCCGGACTATGAAGTTTTGCCGAGCGGTGCGGGGTTTGTGGACTACGAGGTTTTACTGGGCGGTGTGGGGTTCCCAGACTACAAGGTTTTACCGAGTAGTTCGGGGTTCCTGGACTACGAGGTTTTATCGGGCGGTGTGGGGTACCCAGACTATGCGGTTTTATCGGGCGGTGTGGTGTTCTTGGATTACGAAGTTTTACCGGGCGGTGCGGGTTTCCTGGACTACGAGGTTTTACCGGGCGGTGTGGTGTTCTTGGATTACGAAGTTTTACCGTGCGGAGCGGGTTTGCCGGACTGCGAGATTTTACTGGGCGGTGCGGGGTTCCCGGACTATCAGGTTTTACCGTGTGGTGTGGGGTTCCCAGACTACGAGGTTTTACCGGGCGGTGTGGTGTTCTTGGACTACGAAGTTTTACTGGGCGGTGTGGTGTTCCCGGACTACAAGGTTTTACCAAGCGTTGCGGGGTTCCCGGACTATGAGGTTTTATCGGGCGGTGTGAGGTACCTGGACTACGAGGTTTTACTGGGCGTTGTGGTGTTCTTGGACTACTAGGTGTTACCGGGTGTTGCGAGGTTCCCAGACTACGAGGTTTTACCGATCGGTGGGGGGTTCCCGGACTACGAGGTTTTACCGGGCGGTGTGGGGTTCCCAGACTATGAGGTTTTACCGGGCGGTGCGGGGTTCCTGGAATATGAGGTTTTGCCAAGCGGTGCGGGGTTCGTGGACTACGAGGTTTTATCAGGCGGTGTGTTGTTCTTGGACTACGAAGTTTTGCTGGGCCGTGGGGTGTTCCCGTACTACAAGGTTTTACCAAGCGGTGCGGGGTTCCCGGACTACGTGGTTTTACCGGGCAGTGCGGGGTTCCCGGACTATCAGGTTTTACCGTGTGGTGTGGGGTTCCCAGACTACGAGGTTTTTCCGGGTCGTGCGGGGTTCCCGGACTATGAAGTTTTGCCGAGCGGTGCGGGGTTCGTGGACTACGAGGTTTTATCGGGCAGTGTGTTGTTCTTGGACTACGAAGTTTTACTGGGCCGTGTGGGGTTCCCAGACTACAAGGTTTTACCGAGTGGTTCGGGGTTCCTGGACTACGAGGTTTTATCGGGCGGTGTTGGGTACCCCGACTATGCGGTTTTATCGGGCGGTGTGGTGTTCTTGGATTACGAAGTTTTACCGAGCAATGCGGTGTGGGGTTCCCAGACTACGAGGTTTTTCCAATGCGGTGTGGGGTTCCCAGACTACGAGGTTTTTCCGGTCGGTGCGGGGTTCCCGGACTATGAAGTTTTACCGAGCGGTGCGGGGTTCGTGGACTACTAAGTTTTACTGGGCGGTGTGGGGTTCCCAGACTACAAGATTTTACCGAGTGGTTCGGGGTTCCCGGACTACGAGGGTTTATCGGGCATTGTGGGGTTCCCGGACTATGCGGTTTTATCGGGCGGTGTGGTGTTCTTGGATTACGAAGTTTTACCGAGCGGAGCGGGTTTTCCGGACTGCGAGATTTTACCGGGCAGTGCGGGGTTCCCGGACTATCAGGTTTTACCGTGTGGTGTGGGGTTCCCAGACTACGAGGTTTTTCCGGGTGGTGCGGGGTTCCCGGACTATGAAGTTTTACCGAGCGGTGCGGGGTTCGTGGACTACTAAGTTTTAATGGGCGTTGTGGTGTTCCCAGACTACAAGGTTTTACCGAGTGGTGCGGGGTTTCCGGACTACGAGGTTTTATCGGGCGGTGTGGGGTTCCCGGACTACGCGGTTTTATCGGGCGGTGTGGTGTTCTTGGATTACGAAGTTTTACCGGGCAGTGCGCGTTACCTGGACTACGAGGTTTTACCGGGCAGCGTGGTGTTCTTGGATTACGAAGTTTTATTGGGCGATGTGGTGTTCCCGGACTACAAGGTCTTACCAGGCGATGTGGTTTTCTTGGATTATGAAGTTTTACCGAGCGGTGTGGGGTTCCCGGACTGCGATATTCTACCGGGTGGTGCAGGGTTCCCGGACTATGAGGTTTTATCATGCGGTGTGGGGTTCCCAGACTATGAGGTTTTACCAGGTGGTGTGGGGTTCCCAGACTACGAGGTTTAACCAGGTGGTGCGGGGTTCCTGGACTATGAGGTTTTACTGGGTGGTGGGGGGTTCCCAGACTACGAGGTTTTATGGGCGGTGTGGCGTTCCCAGAGTATGAGGTTTTACCGAGTGGTGCGGGGATCCTGGACTACGAGGTTTTACCAGGCGTTGTGGTGTTCTTGGACTACGAAATTTTACTGGGCGGTGTGGTGTTCCCAGACTACAAGGTTTTACCGAGCGGTGCGGGGTTCCCAGACTATGAGGTTTTACTGTGCGGTGCTGGGTTCCCGGACTATAAGGTTTTACTGAATGGTGTGGGGTTCCCAGACTACGAGGTTTTACCGGGCGGTGTGGGGTTCCCAGACTACAAGATTTTACCAGGCGGTGGGGGGTTCCCGGACTACGAGGTTTTACCGGGCGGTGCAGGGTTCCTGGAATATGAGGTTTTGCCGAGTGGTGCGGGGTTCGTAGTCTACGAGGTTTTGCCGGGCGGTGTGTTGTTCTTGGACTACGAAGTTTTACTAGGCCGTGTGGTGTTCCCGTACTACAAGGTTTTACCAAGCGGTGCGGGGTTCCCGGACTACGTGGTTTTACCGGGCGGTGTGGTGTTCCCGGATTACGAGGTTTTACCGGGCGGTGCAGGGTTCCCAGACTAGGAGGGTTTACCGGGCGGTGCGGGTTACCGGGACCACGAAGTTTTACTGGGCGGTGTGGTGTTCCCGGACTACAAGGTTTTACGGAGCGTTGCGGGGTTCCCGGACTACGAGGTTTTACCGGGCTGTGCGGGGTTCCCAGACTACGAGGTTTTACCGAGCGGTGCAGGGTTCCTGGACTATGAAGTTTTCCCGGGCGGTGTGGTGCTCGTGGACTACTCAGTTTTACTGGGCGATGTGGTGTTCCCGGAATGCCAGGTTTTACCGGGCGATGTGGTTTTCTTGGATTATGAAGTTTTTCCGGTCGGTGTGGGGTTCCCGGACTGTGAGGTTTTATCATGCGGTGTGGGGTTCCCGGACTGTGAGGTTTTCCGTGCGGTGTGGGGATCTCAGACTATGAGGTTTTACCGTGCTGTGCGGGGTTCCTGGACTACGTGGTTTTACCGGGCGGTGTGGTGTTCTTGGACTACGAAGTTTTACTGGGCGGTGTGGTGTTCCTGGACTACAACGTTTTACGGAGCGTTGCGGGGTTCCCGGACTACGAGGTTTTATCGCGCAGTGGGGGGATCCCGGACTATGAGGTTTTACCGGGCGGTGCGGGGTTCCCAGACTTGGAGGGTTTACCGGGCGGTGCGGGTTACCTGGACTACGAAGTTTTAAGGGACGGTGTGGTGTTCTTGGACTACGAAGTTTTACCGGGCGGTGCTGGTTACCTGGACTACGAAGTTTTAAGGGGCGGTGTGGTGTTCTTGGACTACGAAGTTTTACCGGGCGGTGCTGGTTACCTGGACTACGAAGTTTTACTGGGCGGTGTGGTGTTCCTGGACTACAAGGTTTTACGGAGCGTTGCGGGGTTCCCAGACTACGAGGTTTTACCGAGCGGTGCGGGGATCCCGGACTACGAAGTTTTACCGGGCGGTGCGGGGTTCCCGGACTACGAGTTTTTACCGTGCGGTGTGGTGATCTTGGGTTACGAAGTTATACCGGGCGGTGCGGGTTTCCCGGACTGCGAGGTTTTACCGGGCGGTGCGGGCTTCCCGGACTATCAGGTTTTACCATGTGGTGTGGAGTTACCAGACTACGAGGTTTTTCCGGGCGGTGCGGGGTACCCGGACTATGAAGTTTTACCGAGCGGTGCGGGGTTCGTGGACTACTAAGTTTTACTGGGCGTTGTGGTGTTCCCAGACTACACGGTTTTACTGAGCAGTGCGGGGTTCCCGGACTACGAGGTTTTATCGAGCGGTGCGGGATTCCTGGACTACAAGGTTTTACCGGGCGGTGCGGGGTTCCTGGACTACGAGGTTTTACCGGGCGGTGCGGGGGTCCCGGACTACGAGGTTTTATTGAGCGGTGCGGGATTCCCGGACTACGAGGTTTTACCGGGCGGTGCGGGGTTACCTGGACTACGAAGTTTTACCGGGCGGTGTGGTGTTCCCGGACTACGAGGTTTTATCGAGCGGTGCGGGATTCCCGGACTACAAGGTTTTACCGGGCGGTGCGGGATTCCCGGACTACAAGGTTTTACTGGGCGGTGCGGGGTTCCTGGACTACGAGGTTTTACCGGGCGGTGCGGGGGTCCCGGACTACGAGGTTTTATCGGGCGGCATGGTGTTCCCGGACTACTAAGTTTTACCTTGTGGTGCGGGGTTCCCAGACTACGAGGTTTTACCAAGCGGTGCGGGGTTCCCGGACTACGAGGTTTTACCTGGCGGTGCGGGGTTCCCAGACCACGAGGTTTTACCTGGCGGTGCGGGGATCTTGGACTATGAGGTTTTACCGGGCGGTGTGGTGTTCTTGGACTACGAAGTTTTACTGGGCGGTGTGGTGTTCCCGGACTACAAGGTTTTACCGAGCGTTGTGGGGTTCCCGGACTACGAGGTTTTACCGAGCGGTGCGGGGATCCTGGACTACGAGGTTTTACCGTGCGGTGTGGTGTTCTTGGATTACAACGTTTTATAGGGCAGTGAGGGTTTCCTGGACTACGAGGTTTTACCGGGCGGTGCGGGGTTCCCGGACTATCAGGTTTTACCGTGTGGTGTGGGGTTCCCAGACTGCGAGGTTTTTCCGGGCGGTGCGGGGTTCCCGGACTATGAAGTTTTACCGAGCGGTGCGGGGTTCGTGGACTACTAAGTTTTACTGGGTGTTGTGGTTTTCCCGGAGTACAAGGTTTTACCGAGTGGTGCGGGGTTCGTGGACTACTAAGTTTTACTGGGTGTTGTGGTGTTCCCGGACTATGAGATTTTATCGGGCGGTGTGGTGTTCTTGGACTACGAGGTTTTACCAGGCGGTGTGGGTTTCCCGGACTATGAGGTTTTACTGGGTGGTGCTGAGTTCCCGGACTACGAGGTTTTACCGGGCAGTGTGGCGTTCCCAGACTATGAGGTTTTACTGGGCAGTATGGTGTTCCCGGACTACGAGGTTTTACCGGGCGGTATGGCGTTCCCAGACTATGAGGTTTAACTGGGCGGTGTGGACTTCGTCGACTAATAGGTTTTACTGAGTGGTGTGGGGTTCCCAGACTACGAGGTTTTACCGGGCGGTGCGGGGTTCCCGGACTACTAGGTGTTACCGGGTGTTGCGGGGTTTGGGATTCACAGACAACAAGGTTTTACCGATCGGTGGGAGGTACCCGGACTATGAGGTTTTACCGGCCGGTGCAGGGATCCCGGACTATCAGGTTTTACCATGTGGTGTGGAGTTCACAGACTGCGAGGTTTTACTGAGCGGTGCAGGGTTCCCAGACAGCGAGGTTTTACCGGGCAGTGTGGGGTTCCCAGACTATGAGGTTTTACCGGGTGTTGCGGTGATCCCAGACTACGAGGTTTTATCGGGCTGTGCGGGGATCCCAGACTATGAGGTTTTACCGGGCGGTGCAGGGTTCCCGGACTACTAGGTGTTACCGGGTGTTGCGGGGTTTGGGATTCACAGACTACGAGGTTTTACCGATCGGTGGGGTTTCCCGGACTATGAGGTTTTACCGGCCGGTGCAGGGATCCCGGACTACTAGGTGTTACCGGGTGTTGCGGGGTTCGGTGTTCCCAGACTACGAGGTTTTACCGATCGGTGGTGGGTTTCCGGACTACGAGGTTTTACCGGGCGGTGCAGGGATCCCGGACTACTAGGTGTTACCGGGTGTTGCGGGGTTCGGGGTTCCCAGACTACGAGGTTTTACCGGGCTGCGTGGGGATTCCGGACTACGCGGTTTTACCGGATGGTGGGGGTTCCCAGACTACATTATTTTACCGGGCGGTGCGGGGATCCTGGACTACGAGGTGTTACTGGGTGGTGCGGGGTTCCTGGACTACGAGGTTTTACCGAGCGGTGCGGGGTTCCCAGACAGCGTGGTTTTACCGTGCGGTGCGATGTTTCCTCACTACGAGTTTTACCGGGGGGTGTGGGGTTCCCAGACTACGAGGTTTTACCGGGTGGTGGGGGTTTCCCAGACTATGAGGTTTTACCAAGCAGTGTGCGGTTCCTGGACTACGAGGTTTTACTGAGCGGTGCGGGGATCCTGGATTACAATGTTTTACCGGGCAGTGCGGGGACCCTGGACTACGAGGTTTCACCGAGTGGTGTGCGGTTCCCGGACTACGAGGTTTTACCGGGCAGTGCGGGATTCCCGGACTACGAGGTTTTACCGATCGGTGGGGGGTTCCCAGACTACAAGGTTTTACCGGGTGGTGTGGTGTTCTTGGACTACGAAGTTTTACTGGGCGGTGTGGTGTTCCCGGACTATGAGGTTTTATCGAGCGGTGCGGGGTTCCCGGACTACAAGGTTTTACTGGGTGTTGCGGGGTTCCTGGACTACGAGGTTTTACTGGGCGGTGCGGGGTTCCTGGACTACGAGGTTTTACCGGGCGGCATGGTGTTCCCGGACTACTAAGTTTTACCAAGCGGTGCGGGGTTCCCAGACTACGAGGTTTTACCAAGCGGTGCGGGGATCCTGGACTACGAGGTTTTACCGGGCGGTGTGGTGTTCTTGGACTACGAAGTTTTACTGGGCGGTGTGGTGTTCCCGGACTACAAGGTTTTACCGAGCGTTGTGGGGTTCCCGGACTACGAAGTTTTATCGGGCAGTGTGAGGTACCTGGACTACGAGGTTTTACCGGGCAGTGTGGTGTTCCCAGACTACAAGGTTTTACCGGGCGGTGCGGGGTTCTTGGACGACGAGGTTTTACTGGGCAGTGCGGGATTCCCGGACTACGAGGTTTTACCGATCGGTGGGCGGGTTCCCAGACTACGAGGCTTTACCGGGCGGTGTGGGTTCCCAGACTGTGAGGTTTTACCGAGCGGTGCACGGTTCCTGGACTACGAGGTTTTACCGGGCGGTACAGGGTTCCCAGATGGCGGGGTTTTACCGGGTGTTGCGGGGTTCCTGGACTATGAGGTTTTAGCGGGCGGTGCGGTGTTCCCAGACCACGTGGTTTTACCGGGCGGTCCGGTGTTCCCAGACTACACAGTTTTATCGAGCGGTGGGGTGTTCCTGGACTACGAGGTTTTACCGGGTGGTGCGGAGATCTGGGACTACGAGGTTTTACTGAGCTGTGCGGGGTTCCCGGACTACTAGGTTTTACCGGGCTGTACGGGGTTCCCGGACTATAAGGTTTTACTAAGCGGTGTGGGGTTCCCAGACTACGAGGTTTTACCGGGTGGAGTGGGATTCCCAAACAATGAGGTTTCACCGGAGGGTGTGGGGTTCCTGGACTTTGAGGTTTTACCGGACGTTGGGGGGTTCCCAGACTACGAGGTTTTATCGGGCGGTGTGGGGTTCCCAGACTGTGAGGTTTTACCGGGCGGTGTGGGGATCCTGAACTACGAGGTTTTACCGGGCTGTGTGTGGTTCCCAGTACGAGGTTTTACCGGGTGGTGCGGGGATCCCGGTCTACGAGGTTTTACCGAGCAGTGTGGGGTTCCCAGACAGTGAGGTTTTACCGGGCGGTGCGATGTTTCCTCACTACGAGGTTTTACCGGGTGGTGTGGGGTTCCCAGACTACGAGGTTTTACCGGGTGGTGAGGGGTTCCCAGACTATGAGGTTTTACCGGGCGGTATGGGGTTCCCAGACTACGAGGTTTTATCGGGCGGTGTGGGGTTCCCAGACTGTGAGGTTTTACCGGGCGGTGTGGGGATCCTGAACTACGAGGTTTTACCGGGCTGTGTGTGGTTCCCAGAGTATGAGGTTTTACCGGGCGGTGCTGGGTTCCCAGACTACGAAGTTTTACCGGGCGGTGGTGGGATCGTGGACTACGAGGTTTTACTGGGCGGTGGGGTGTTCCTGGATTACGAGGTTTTACCAGGTGGTGCGGTGATCGTGGACTACTAGGTCTTAATGGGCGGTGTAGGGTTCCCAGACAACAAGGTTTTACCAGGCAGTGCGGTGTTCCCAGACTACGAGGCTTTACTGGGCGGTGCGGGGTTCCTGGACTACGAGGTTTTACCTGGCGGTGTGGTGTTCTTGGACTCTGAGGTTTTACTGAGTTGAGCGGGTTTCCCTGACTACGAGGTTTTACCGGGTGGTCCGGTGTTCCCGGACTACAAGGTTTTATCAAGCGGTGCGGGGTTCCCGGACTACGAGGTTTTACCGAGCGGTGCTGTGTTCCCAGACCACGTGGTTTTACCGGGCGGTCCGGTGTTCCCGGACTACACAGTTTTATTGAGTGGTGGGGTGTTCCTGGACTACGAGGTTTTACCGGGTGGTGCGGAGATCTGGGAACACGAGGTTTTACTGGGCGGTGCGGAGTTCCCGGACTATAAGATTTTACTGAGCGGTGTGGGGTGCCCAGATTATTGGGCAGTGCGGGGATCCTGGACTACAAGGTTTTACCGGGCGGTGTGGGGTTCCCAGATTACAAGATTTTACTGGGCGGTGGTGGGTTCCCAGACTACGAGGTTTTACTGGGCGGTGCGGGGTTCCTGGACTATAAGGTTTTACCGGGCGGTGTGGGGTTCCCGGACTATAAGGTTTTACTGAGCGGTGTAGGGTGCCCGGATTACGAGGTTTTACCGGGCAGTGCGGGGACCCTGGACTATAAGGTTTTACCGGGCGGTGTGGGGTTCCCGGATTATGAGGTTTTGCCGGATGGTGCGGTGTTCCCAGACTACGAGGTTTTACCGGGCGGTGTGGGGTTCCCGGACTATAGGGTTTTACTGAGCGGTGTGGGGTGCCCGGACTATAGGGTTTTACTGAGCGGTGTGGGGTGCCCGGATTACGAGGTTTTACCGGGCAGTGCAGGGATCCTGGACTACGAGGTTTTACTGGGTGGTGTGGGATTCCCAAACAATGAGGTTTTACCGGACGGTGTGGGGTTCCTGGACTTTGAGGTTTTACCGGACGTTGGGGAGTTCCCAGGCTACGAGGTTTTATCGGGCGGTGTGGGGTTCCCAGACTGCGAGGTTTAACCGGGCGGCGTGGGGATCCTGGACTACGAGGTTTTACCAAGCGGTGCGGGGTTCCTGGACTACGATATGTTACCGGGTGGTGCGGGGTTCCCAGACTACGAAGTTTTACCGGGCGGTGGTGGGATCCTGGACTACGAGGTTTTACTGGGCAGTGGGGTGTTCCTGGATTACGAGGTTTTACCGGGTGGTGCGGTGATCGCGGACTACAAGGTTTTACTGGGCGGTGTAGGGTTCCCAGACTATGAGGTTTTACCAGGCAGTGTGGGGTACCCAGACTACGAGGTTTTCCAGGGCGGTGTGGCATTCCCAGACTATGAGGTTTTACCGGGTGGTGCGGTGTTCCCAGACTGTGAGGTTTTACTGGGCGGCATGGTGTTCCCGGACTACGAGGTTTTACTGAGCGGTGTGGCGTTCCCAGACTATGAGGTTTAACTGGGCGCTGTGGACTTCCTCGACTAATAGGTTTTACTGAGTGGTGTGGGGCTCCCAGACTACGAGGTTTTACTGGGCGGTGCGGGGTTCCCGGACTACTAGGTGTTACCGGGTGTTGCGGGGTTTGGGATTCACAGACTACGAGGTTTTACCGATCGGTGGGAGGTACCCGGACTATGAGGTTTTACCGGCCGGTGCAGGGATCCCGGACTACTAGGTGTTACAGAGTGTTTTGGGGTTCGGTGTTCCCAGACTACGAGGTTTTACCGATCGGTGGGGGGTTTCCGGACTACGAGGTTTTACCGGGCGGTGCAGGGATCCTGGACTACTAGGTGTTACCGGGTGTTGCGGGGTTCGGGGTTCCCAGACTACAAGGTTTTACCGGGTGGTGCGGTGATCGCGGACTACGAGGTTTTACTGGGCGGTGTAGGGTTCCCAGACAACAAGGTTTTACCAGGCAGTGCGGTGTTCCCAGACTATGAGGCTTTACTGGGCGGTGCGGGGTTCCTGGACTACGAGGTTTTACCTGGCGGTGTGGTGTTCTTGGACTCTGAAGTTTTACTGAGTTGAGCGGGTTTCCCTGACTACGAGGTTTTACCGGGTGGTCCGGTGTTCCCGGACTACAAGGTTTTATCAAGCGGTGAGGGTTTCCTGGACTACGAGGTTTTACAGAGCGGTGCGCGGTTCCTGGAATATGAGGTTTTACCGGGCGGTACGGGGTTCCCAGATGACGGGGTTTTACCGGGTGTTGCGGGGTTCCCGGACTACGAGGTTTTACCGAGCGGTGCTGTGTTCCCAGACCACGTTGGTTTACCGGGCGGTCCGGTGTTCCCGGACTACACAGTTTTATTGAGTGGTGGGGTGTTCCTGGAATACGAGGTTTTACCGGGTGGTGCGGAGATCTGGGACTACGAGGTTTTACTGGGCGGTGCGGAGTTCCCGGACTATAAGATTTTACTGAGCGGTGTGGGGTGCCCAGATTATTGGGCAGTGCGGGGATCCTGGACTACAAGGTTTTACCGGGTGGTGTGGGGTTCCCAGACTACAAGATTTTACTGGGCGGTGGTGGGTTCCCAGACTACGAGGTTTTACCGGGCGGTGCGGGGATCCTGGACTATGAGGTTTTACCGGGCGGTGTGGGGTTCCCGGACTATGAGGTTTTGCCGGACGGTGCGGTGTTCCCAGACTACGAGGTTTTACCGGGCGGTGCGGGGTTCCCGGACTATGAGGTTTTGCCGGACGGTGCGGTGTTCCCAGACTACGAGGTTTTACCGGGCGGTGCGGGGTTCCCGGACTATAAGGTTTTACTGAGCGATGTGGGGTGCCCGGATTACGATGTTTTACCGGGCAGTGCAGGGATCCTGGACTACGAGGTTTTACTGGGTGGTGTGGGATTCCCAAACAATGAGGTTTTACCGGAGGGTGTGGGGTTCCTGCACTTTGAGGTTTTACCGGACGTTGGGGGGTTCCCAGGCTACGAGGTTTTATCGGGCGGTGTGGGGTTCCCAGACTGTGAGGTTTTACCGGGCGGTGTGGGGTTCCCAGACTACAAGATTTTACTGGGCGGTGGTGGGTTCCCAGACTACGAGGTTTTACCGGGCGGTGCGGGGTTCCC
>NC_057711.1:86548217-86551100 GCF_004010195.1 Chiloscyllium plagiosum
CCGGGTGGTGCTGGGATCCCGGACTATCAGGTTTTACCATGTGGTGTGGAGTTCCCAGACAGCGAGGTTTTTCCGGTCTGTGAGGTTTTACCGAGCGGTGCAGGGTTCCCAGACAGCGAGGTTTTACCGGGCAGTGTGGGGTTCCCAGAATATGAGGTTTTACCGGATGTTGCGGTGATCCCAGACTACGAGGTTTTACCGGGCTGTGCGGGGATCCCGGACTATGAGGTTTTACCGGGCCGTGCGGGGATTCCCAGACTACGAGGTTTTACCGGGCGGTGCAGGGTTCCTGGACTACTAGGTGTTACCGGGTGTTGTGGGTTTGGGATTCACAGACTACGAGGTTTTACCGATCGGTGGGGGGTTCCCGGACTATGACGATTTACCGGCCGGTGCAGGGATCCCGGACTACTAGGTGTTACCGGGTGTTGCGGGGTTCGGGGTTCCCAGACTACGAGGTTTTACCGATCGGTGAGGGGTTTCCAGACTACAAGGTTTTACCGGGCGGTGCAGGGATCCCGGACTACTAGGTGTTACTGGGTGTTGCGGGGTTTGGGGTTCCCAGACTACGAGGTTTTACTGGGCGGTGGGGTGTTCCTGGACTACGAGTTTTACCGGGTGGTGTGGGGTTCCCAGACTACGAGGTTTTACCGGGTGGTGGGGGGTTCCCAGACTATGAGGTTTTACCGAGCGGTATGGGGTTCCCAGACGACGAGGTATTACCGGGTGTTGAGGGGTTCCCGGACTACGAGGTTTTAGCGGGCAGTGCGCTGTTCCCAGACCACGTGGTTTTACCAGGCGGTCTGGTGTTCTCGGACTACACAGTTTTATCGAGCGGTGGGGTGTTCCTGGACTACGAGGTCTTACCGGGTGGTGCGGAGATCTGGGACTACGAGGTTTTACCGGGCTGTGTGGGGTTCCCGGACTACTAGGTTTTACCGGGCTGTATGGGGTTCCCGGACTATAAGGTTTTATTGAGCGGTGTGGGGTTCCCAGACTACGATGTTTTACCAGGTGGTGTGGGATTCCCAAACAATGAGGTTTTACCGGACGGTGTGGGGTTCCCAGACTACGAAGATTTACCTGGCGGTGGTGGGATCGTGGACTACGAGGTGTTACCGGGTGGTGCGAGGTTCCCAGACTACGAGGTTTTACTGGGCGGTGTGGGGTTCCTGGATTACGAGGATTTACCGGGCGGTGTGGGGTTCCCAGAATACAAGGTTTTACCGGGCGGTGCAGTGTTCCCAGATTACAAGGTTTTACTGGGCGGTGCGGGGTTCCCGGACTATAAGGTTTTACTGAGCGGTGTGGGGTTCCCGGACTACGAGGTTTTACTGGGTGGTGTGGGATTCCCAAACAATGAGGTTTTACCTGGATGGTGTGGGGTTCCTCGACTTAGCGGGCAGTGCGCTGTTCCCAGACCACGTGGTTTTACCAGGCGGTCCGGTGTTCCCGGACTACACAGTTTTATCAAGCGGTGGGGGGTTCCCAGACTACGAGGTTTTATCGGGCGGTGTGGGGTTCCCAGACTGCGAGGTTTTATCGGGTGCGGGGTTCCCAGACTACGAAGTTTTACCGGGCGGTGGTGGGATTGTGGACTACGAGGTTTTACCGAGCGGTGCGGGGTTCCTGGACTACAATGTGTTACCGGGTGGTGCGGGGTTCCCAGACTACGAAGTTTTACCGGGCGGTGGTGGGATCGTGGACTACGAGGTTTTACTGGGCGGTGGGGTGTTCCTGGATTACGAGGTTTTACCGGATGGTGCGGTGATCGCGGACTACGAGGTTTTACTGGGCGGTGTAGAGTTCCCAGACTACAAGGTTTTACCAGGCAGTGTGGGGTACCCAGACTACGAGGTTTTCCAAAGGCGGTGAGGGGTTCGCAGACTACGAGGTTTTACCGGGCGGTGCGGTGTTCCCAGACTATGAGGTTTTACTGGGCGGTATGGTGTTCCCGGGCTACAAGGTATTACCGAGCGGTGCGGGTTTCCCTGACTACGAGGTTTTACCGGGCGGCATGGTGTTCCCTGACTACGAGGTTTTACCGGGCGGTGTGGCGTTCCCAGACTATGAGGTTTTACTGGACGGTATGGTGTTCCCGGACTACGAGGTTTTACTGAGCGGTGTGGCGTTCCCAGACTACGAGGTTTTACCGGGCGGTGCTGGGTTCCTGGACTACTAGGTGTTACCGGGTGTTGCGGGGTTTGGGATTCACAGACTACGAGGTTTTACCGATCGGTGGGAGGTTCCCGGACTATGAGGTTTTACCGGCCGGTGCAGGGATCCCGGACTACTTGGTGTTATCGAGTGTTTTGGGGTTCGGGGTTCCCAGACTACGAGGTTTTACCGATCGGTGGGGGGTTTCTGGACTACGAGGTTTTACCAGGCGGTGCAGGGATCCCGGACTACTAGGTGTTACCGGATGTTGCGGGGTTCGGGGTTCCCAGACTACAAGGTTTTACCGGGCTGCGCGGGGATTCCGGACTACGAGGTTTTACCGGACGGTGGGGGGTTCCCAGACTACATTGTTTTACCAGGTGGTGCGGGGATCCTGGACTACGAGGTGTTACCAGGTGGTGCGGGGTTCCTGGACTACCGAGGATTTACCGGGCGGTGGGGTGTTCCTGGACTACGAGGTTTTACCGGGTGGTGCTGGGATCCCGGACTATCAGGTTTTACCGAGCGGTGCAGGGTTCCCAGACAGCGAGGTTTTACCGGGCAGTGTGGGGTTCCCAGAATATGAGGTTTTACCGGATGTTGCGGTGATCCCAGACTACGAGGTTTTACCGGGCTGTGCGGGGATCCCGGACTATGAGATTTTACCGGGCCGTGCGTGGATTCCCAGACTACGAGGTTTTACCGGGCGGTGCAGGGTTCCCGGAC
>NC_057711.1:86551600-86574879 GCF_004010195.1 Chiloscyllium plagiosum
GTGGTTCCCGGACTACAAGGTTTTACCGGGCAGTGTGGGGATCCTGGACTACGAGGTTTTACCGGGCATTGTGGGGTTCCCAGACTATGAAGTTTTACCGGGCGGTGGTGGGATCGTGGACTCCGAGGTGTTACCGGGTGGTGCGAGGTTCCCAGACCACGAGGTTTTACCGGGCGGTGGGGTGTTCCTGGATTACGATGTTTTACCGGGTGGTGCGGTGATCGCGGACTACGAGGTTTTACCGGGTGGTGCGGGGATCCCGGTCTACGAGGTTTTACCGAGCGGTGCGGGGTTCCCAGACAGTGAGGTTTTACCGTGCGGTGCGATGTTTCCTCACTACGAGGTTTTACCGGGTGGTGTGGGGATCTGGGACTACGAGGTTTTACCGGGCGGTGCGGGGTTCCCGGACTACTAGGTTTTACCGGGCTGTACGGGGTTCCCGGACTATAAGGTTTTACTGAGCGGTGTGGGGTTCCCAGACTACGAGGTTTTACCAGGTGGTGTGGTATTCCCAAACAATGAGGTTTTACCGGACGGTGTGGAGTTCCTGGACTTTGAGGTTTTACCGGACATTGGGGGGTTCCCAGGCTACGAGTTTTTATCGGGCAGTGTGGGTTTCCCAGACTATGAGATTTTACCGGGCGGTGCGGGGTTCCCAGACTACAAAGTTTTACCGGACGGTGGTGGGATCGTGGACTACGAGGTTTTACCGGGCGGTGCGGGGTTCCTGGACTACGATGTGTTACCGGGCAGTGCGGGGTTCCCAGACTACTAGGTTTTTCCGGTCTGTGTGGGGTTCCCGGACTATAAGGTTTTACTGAGCGGTGTGGGGTGCCCGGATTACGAGGTTTTACTGGGCAGTGCGGGGATCCTGGACTACAAGGTTTTACCGGGCGGTGTGGGGTTCCCAGACTACAAGATTTTACTGGGCGGTGGTGGATTCCCAGACTACGAGGTTTTACCGGGCTGTACGGGGTTCCGGGACTATGAGGTTTTACCGTGCTATGCGGGGTTCCTGGACTTTGAGGTTTTACTGGTCGCTGAGGGGTTCCTAGACTGCGAGGTTTTACCGGGCGGTTCGGTGTTCCCAGACTACAAGGTTTTATCGAGCGGTTTGGGGTTCCCGGACTACAAGGTTTTAACGGGCATTGTGGGGTTCCCAGACTATGAAGTTTTACCGGGCGGTGGTGGGATCGTGGACTACGAGGTGTTACCGGGTGGTGTGGGGTGCCCGGATTACGAGGTTTTACTGGGCAGTGCGGGGATCCTGGACTACGAGGTGTTACCGGGCGGTGTGGGGTTCCCGGACTACTAGGTTTTACCGGGCTGTACGGGGTTCCCGGACTATAAGGTTTTACTGAGCGGTGTGGGGTTCCAAGACTACGAGGTTTTACCGGGTGGTGTGGGATTCCCAAACAATGAGGTTTTACTGGACGGTGTGGTGTTCCTGGACTTTGAGGTTTTACCGGACATTGGGGGGTTCCCAGGCTACGAGGTTTTATCGGGCGGTGTGGGGTTCCCAGACTGCGAGGTTTTACCGGGCGGTGTGGGGATCCTGGACTACGAGGTTTTACCGGACAGTGTGGGGTTCCCAGACTATGAGATTTTACTGGACGGTGCGGGGTTCCCAGACTACGAAGTTTTACCGGGCGGTGGTGGGATCGGGGACTACGAGGTTTTACCGGGCGGTGCGGGGTTCCCAGACTACTAGGTCTTTCCGGGCTGTGCGGGGTTCCCGGACTACGAGGTTTTACCGGGCGTTGGGGTGTTCCTGGATTACGATGTTTTACCGGGTGGTGCGGTGATCGCGGACTACGAGGTTTTACTGGGTGGTGTGGGGATCCTGGACTACGAGGTTTTACCGGGCAGTGTGGGGTTCCCAGACTATGAGATTTTACCGGGCGGTACGGGGTTCCTGGACTACGAAGTTTTACCGGGCGGTGGTGGGATCGTGGACTACGAGGGTTTACCGGGCGGTGCGGGGTTCCTGGACTACGATGTGTTACCGGGCGGTGCGGGGTTCCCAGACTACTAGGTTTTTCCGGGCTGTGCGTGGTTCCCGGACTATAAGATTTTACTGAGCGGTGTGGGCTGCCCGGATTACGAGGTTTTACTGGGCAGTGCGGGGATCCTGGACTACAAGGTTTTACTGGGCGGTGGTGGGTTCCCTAACTACGAGGTTTTACTGGGCGGTGTGGGGTTCCCAGATACGAGGTTTTACCGTATAGTGGGGGGTTCCTAGACTACACAGTTTTATCGAGCGGTGGGGTGTTCCTGGACTACGAGGTTTTACCGGGTGGTGCGGGGATCCGGGACTATGAGGTTTTACCGTGCTGTGCGGGGTTCCTGGACTTTGAGGTTTTACTGGTCGCTGGGGTTTCCCAGACTGCGAGGTTTTACCGGGCGGTTTGGTGTTCCCAGACTACAAGGTTTTATTGAGCGGTGTGGGGTTCCCGGACAACAAGGTTTTAACGGGCGGTGTGGGGATCCTGGACTACGAGGTTTTACCGGGCATTGTGGGGTTCCCAGACTACGAAGTTTTACGGGCGGTGGTGGGATCGTGGACTACGAGGTGTTACCGGGTGGTGCGGGGTTCCCGGACTACGAGGTTTTACTGGGCGGTGGGGTGTTCCTGGATTACGATGTTTTACCGGGCGGTGCGGTGATTGCGGACTACGAGGTTTTACTGGGTGGTGCGGGGATCCTGGACTACGAGGTTTTACTGGGCGGTGTGGGATTCCCAGATTACAAGGTTTTACCGGGCGGTGCGGTATTCCCAGACTTCGAGGTTTTACTGGGCGGTGGGGTGTTCCTGGATTACGATGTTTTACCGGGCGGTGTGGGGTTCCCAGACTAGGAGGGTTTACCAGGCGGTGCGGGTTACCTGGACCATGAGGTTTTACCGGGCGGTGTGGTGTTCTTGGATTACGAATGTTTTAACGGGCGGTGTGGGGATCCTGGACTACGAGGTTTTACCGGGCATTGTGGGGTTCCCAGACTACGAGGTTTTACGGGCGGTGGTGGGATCGTGGACTACGAGGTGTTACCGGATGGTGCGGGGTTCCCAGACTACGAGGTTTTACTGGGCGGTGGGGTGTTCCTGGATTACGAGGTTTTACTGGGTGGTGCGGGGATCCTGGACTACGAGGTTTTACTGGGCGGTGTGGGATTTCCAGATTACAAGGTTTTACCGGGCGGTGCGGTATTCCCAGACTACGATGTTTTACTGGGTGGTGCGGGGATCCTGGACTATGAGGTTTTACCTGGCGGTGTGGGGTTCCCAGACTATGAGGTTTTGCTGGACGGTGTGGTATTCCCAGACTACGAGGTTTTACCGGGCGGTGCGGGGTTCCCGGACTATAAGGTTTTACTGAGCGGTGTGGGCTGCCCGGATTACGAGGTTTTACCGGGCAGTGCGGGGATCCTGGACTACGAGGTTTAACCGGGCGTTGCACTGTTCCCAGACCACGTGGTTTTACCGGGCGGTCCGGTGTTACCGGACTACACAGTTTTATCGAGTGGTGGGGTGTTTCTGGGCTACGAGGTTTTACCGGGTGGTGCGGGGATCTGGGACTACGAGGTTTTACCGGGCGGTGCGGGTTTCCCGGACTACTAGGTTTTACCGGGCTGTACGGGGTTCCCGGACTATAAGGTTGAACTGAGCAGTGTCGGGTTCCCAGACTACGAGGTTTTACCGGGTGGTGTGGTATTCCCAAACAATGAGGTTTTATCGGACGGTGTGGGATTCCTGGACTTTGAGGTTTTACCAGACGTTGGGGGGTTCCCAGGCTACGAGGTTTTATCGGGCGGTGTGGGGTGCCCGGATTACGAGGTTTTACCGAGCGGTGGGTTGTCCCGAACTACAAGGTTTTACCAGGCATTGTGGGGTTCCCAGACTACGAGGTTTTACCGGGCGGTGTGGGGTTCCCAGACTGCGAGGTTTTACCTGGCGGTGCGGAGTTCCCGGACTACAAGGTTTTACCGGGCGGTCCGGTGTTCCTGGACTATAAGGTTTTACTGGGCGGTGTGGGGATTCCGGACTACGAGGTTTTACCGGGCGGTGTGGGGTTCCCAGACTGCGAGGTTTTACCGGGCGGTGGGTTGTCCCGAACTACAAGGTTTTACCAGGCAGTGTGGGGTTCCCAGACTACGAGGTTTTACCGGGCGGTGAGGAGTTCCCAGACTATGTGCTTTTACCGGGCGGTGGGGGGTTCCCAGACTACGAGGTTTTACTGGGCGGTGCGGGGTTCCCAGACTACCAAGTTTTACCGGGCGGTGGTGGGATCGTGGACTACGAAGTCTTACCGGGCAGTACGGGGGTCCTGGATTATGAGATTTTACCGTGTGGTGCGGTGATCCCGGACTGCGAGGATTTACTAGGTGGTGCGGGGATCCTGGACTACGAGGTTTTACCGGGCGGTGTGGGGTTCCTAGACTCTGAGGTTTTACCGGGCAGTGGGGGGTTGCCAGACTACGAGGTTTTACCGGGCGGTGCGGGGTTCCCAGACTACAAGGTTTTATCGAATGGTGCGGGGTTCCCGGATTTCGACGTTTTACCGGGCGGTGTGGGGTTCCCGGACTGTAAGGTTTACCGGGCGGTGTGGGGTTCCCAGACTATGAGGTTTTACTGGGCGGTGCGGGGATCCTGGATTACGAGGTTTTACTGGGCAGTGCGGGGACCCTGGACTACGAGGTCTTACCGCACAGTGCGGGGTTCCCAGACTATGATGTTTTACTGGTCAGTGTGGGATTCCCAGACTATGAGGTTTTACTGGGCAGTGTGGGAAACCTGGACTACGAGCTTTTACCGGGCGGTGCGGGTTTCCCAGACTACGTGGTTTAACTGAGTGGTGCGGGGTTCCCAGACTACGATGATTTACCGGGCGGTGTGGTGTTCCCGGACTAAGAGGTTTTACCAGGCGGTGTGGGGTTCCATGACTATGAGGTTTTACTGGGTGGTGTGGTGTTCCTGAACTGAGAGGTTTTACCGGGCCATGCGGGGTTCCCGGACTACAAGGTTTTACCGGGCCGTGCGGGGATCCCGGACTACGAGGTGTTACCGGGCCGTGCGGGGATCCCGGACCACGAGGTTTTACCGGGTAGTGTGGGTTTCCCCGTCTACGAGCTTTTACCGAGCGGTGCAGGGTTCCCAAACAACGAGATTTTACCGGGGGGTGCAGTGTTCCCAGACTACGAGGTTTTACCGGGCGGTGTGTGGTTCCCATACTAGGATGTTTTACTGGGCGGTGGGGGCTTCCCAGACTATGAGGTTTTACCGGGCAGTGCAGGGATCCTGGACTGCGAGGTTTTGCTGGGTGGTGGGGGGTTCCCGGACTATGAGGTTTTACCGGGTAGTGGGAGGTTTCCCGGACTATGAGGTTTTACTGGGCCGTGTGGGTTTCCCGGACTACGAGGTTTTACCAGGTGGTGCGGGGTTCCCGGACTATGAGGTTTTATCGGGCGGTGTGGGATTCCAAATCTTTAATGATGGAAGAGCCCAGCACATCAGTTCAAAAGATAAGACTGAAGTATTTGCAGCAAGCTTCAGCCAGAATTGCCGAGTAGATGATCTAACTTGGCTTCCACCGGCAGCTTCAGCAGCACCTCTGCCAGTCTTCAACCAATTATGCTGTTTGCTAATGTAATTGTATAATTTTTAAAATTCTTCTGTATATTTCCCACTTATTTAACTTGCGTAAATAAATAGTTGGTTAATTCAGAACTAGGTACCTTGCTATGATCTGGAAATAATACATTTCAATGAGCAACTGCAATCTAGGATATTTCGAATCCTATTGTACATGTAGCCTGTGTAGGCCCTTAGCTTCTGGCTTTTAATGAGCACAAGATCCACTTGTCAGACGTTATGGTAAGACCACTGCAAAAAGGAATACATCACATAATATTATAAAGCTGAATAAGAACCTTGCTAGTCAATGATGAGAGGCCTATTTGCATGCATTAATGTCTCATTATTATCTATTCTCATCTCATTTATATGTAGATTGCTGTTTACCCAAGCAATGGAGAGAAACTAGATAGTGCCATTATAATCAGAGCAGGTACCCAGTGGCTCCAACTCTGATTCCTTCTCCAGGCATCTATCTTAGCCAGCATTCCCCAACATCACAGGGTTCACTCTATTGGAAGCAAATCCCGCAGAGTTAGCAACGGATAAGGTCCAGCTTTACCACATCATCATGGCACACTCTTGACTCACGTATTGAAATTCATCACTTCAATACTATTCTTCGCAGTGACCAACTATGTCAACTACAAATCCTGCCACAAGTAATCTGGACCATGTTATTGATCAAAACATATTAATCCCAGTAATCAAAGTGAAGCAGAAGAAAGATCCGGCCAGCTGTAAAGTTTTGCTTGAGTTCTACAATTCACAAACACATTCCAACATGGAAAAGGTTGCAATGGATCCTAGATTTACTTATCTTGAACTCTAACGCTTTCACACCATTATCTTACATACAATGCTGCATCTTATGTAATGGGGAGAATGGGGGTGGACGAAGGGTCTCAATCTTCCTACGACGCTCACATTTGTCTACTGAATGTGCAGGATACATCTGAATCAGATCTAATTGAAGCAAGGTGGAGGATTGGAAAAATTGTGGCTGGAAGAGCTGCTCCTTTTTTGAAGTATTTAAGGAATTGGAGGGGATTTCCTCAAATTCCAGGAGCAGCAATTACTGTTTATGTGCTGTTGCATTGTTTTGGAACTTTGGGGTAAAAAAAGATCAAAACAACAGCACTTTTAAAAGGAGGAAGACAGACAAAAGGCAGTGACCACATGGCCAGTAATGGAGAGAGAGAAAGAAACCTACCCTGCTAACTGACACAGCAATGAATCTGCACAGTTTCTGCCTTTGCTGCTTGAGTCCACATATCTCTGGACATTGGAGTGCATCTGGGAAAAACTAACAAACAGCAAAATTCACAGTGGACCTTGGAGGAACTTGTGTGAAAGAGCTCACGGCGCAGGAACAGATAAGTGCATAATTTTTAAGTGTAACCTTACTGCAAGTCTACAGTACTGAGTAGACTGGGGTCTTTTTTGATTACATGTTTTATTGAGATAGGTCTCTTGATTAAACTTTAAAAAATATAAATCTAAGTACTAAGTTAGCCTGGAGCACTGTTTTTTAGAGCAAAAAGATAGCGCTTTTTTCTGGGTCTGTAGATTGTGAAGGAGCAAAGATGGCCTTTAATAGAGAGATGTGCGCTTCCTGTCAGATGTGGGAGTTCATGTTACTGATGTTTATGTCTGCAGGGAGTGTCTTTGGTTGGGAATCCAATCATATTGCATGGATTGGTTGGAGCAACAGTTAGAGGCAATGAGGAATTTATAAGAGCGAGGGGGTGTGATGGATGGCAGTTATAGGAAGTGAGAAATGGCACAGATACAGTCAGGTAGATGGGTTAATTTCAGGAAAGGTAGGAGGGATAGGCAGATAGTGCAGAAGTTTTCTGTGGTTATCCTCATTTCAAACAAATATGCAGTTTTTGAAAATATAGAGGGTGTTGGACTCTCAGGGGAATGTAACACAAACAGTCAAGTTTCTGGTATCGGGACTGGCTTTCATGTAATGAGGGGTATATCTGGTTCCAAGTGATCTATTGTGATAGGGGACTCTCTAATCAGAGGCACAGACAGATGTTTCTGCAGTTGGCAGCGAAAAGTCAGAAAGTGTTCTGCCTCAAAGGTGCCAGGATCAAGGATATCTCAGAGAGAGTGTGGCATGTTCTCAAATGGGAGAGGGACCAGCAGGAGTTCATTGTACACATTGGAACTAATGACATAGAAAGGGAAAAGAATGAGATTCTGAACGGAGAATATAGAAAGTTAGGCAGGAACTTAAAAAGGAGGTCCTTGAGGGTAATATCTAGATTATTCCTGGAGCTACGAGCTAGTGAGGGTAGGAATTGGAGGATATAGCAGATGAATGCATGACGGAGAAGTTGGTGCAGGGAAGAAGGGGTCACATTTTTGGATCATTGGAACTCTTCTGGGGTAGGAGTGACCCATACAAGAAGGACGGATTGCACCTGAATTGGAAGAGGACTATTATATTGGCAGGGTGATTTGCCAGAGCTGCTCGGGAGGATCTAAAATAGTAAGGTGGGAGCGTGAGACCCAGGGAAATAGTGAGGAAAGAGATTAATCTGTGACTGGTACAGTTGGGAAAAAGAGTCAGTCAAACAGTCAGTCCAGGCACGAATAAAGCAGTCAACTAGGTAGAACTGATCAATTAAACTGCATTTACTTCATTGCAAGAGGCCCAACAGGGAAGGCAGATGAACTCAGGGCATGGTTAGAAACGTGAGACTGGGATATCATAGCAATTACAAACACATGGCTCAGAGACAGACAGGACTGGCAGCTTAATGTTCCAGGTTACAAATGATATAGGAAGGACAGAAAAGGGGGGCAAGACAGGAGCGAGAGTGGTGTTTTTGATATGGGATAGCATTACTGCTATATTTTGGGAGGATATTCCTGGGAATACATCCAGGGAAGTTATTTGGTTGGAAATAAGAAATAAGAAAGGGATGATCACCTTATTGGGATTGTATTATAGACCCCCTAAATGTCAACGGAAAATTGGGAAACAAGTTTGTGAGGAAATTTCAGTTATCAGTAAGAATAATTCAGCGGTTATGGTAGGGGATTTTAACTTTCCAAACATAGACTGGGACTGCCATAGTGTTAAGGGTTTAGATGGAGAGGAATTTGTTAAGTATGTACAAGAAAATGTTCTGATTCAAGATGTGGATGTACCTACCAGAGAAGGTACAAAACTTGACCTACTCTTGGGAAATAAGGCAGGGTAGGTAACTGAGGTGTCAGTGGGGGAATACTCTGGGGCCAGCGACCATAATTCTATTAGTTTTAAAATAGTGATGGAAAAGGATAGGCTGGATCTAAAAGTTGAAGTTCTAAATTGGAGAAAGGCCAATTTTGATAGTATTAGCAAGAACTTTCAAAAGCTGATTGGGGGCAGATGTTCGCAGGTAAAGGGACGGCTGGAGAAATGAGATAACCAGAGTCCAGAGACAATATATTCCTGTCAGGGTGAAAGGGAAGGCTGGTAGGTGTAGAGAATGTTGGATGACTGGAGAAATTGAAGCTTTGGTTAAGAAAAAGAAGAAAACGTATGTCAGGTATAGACAGGAGAGATCGAATGAATTCTTAAGAAGAGTATAAAGGCAGTAGGAATATACTTAAGAGGGAAATCAGAGGGCAAAAAGGGAACATGAGATAGCTTTGGCAAACAGGGTTAAGGAGAATCCAAAGGATTTTATAAATACATTAAGGACAAAATAGTAACTCAGGAGAGAATAGGAACCACAAAGATCAGCAAGGCAGCCTGTGTGTGGAGCTGCAGGAAATGGGGAAGATAGTAAATGAATACTTTGCATCAGTGTTTACTGTGGAGAAGGACATGAAAGATACAGAATGTGGGGAAATAGATGGTGACATCTTGAAAATGTCCATATAACAGATGAGGAGGTACTGGATGTCTTGAAATACATAAAAGAAGATAAATCCTCAGGACCTGATCAGGTGTACCTTAGAACTCTGTGGGAAAGCGAGGGAAGTGATTGCTGGGCCCCTTGCTGAGATATTTGTATCACCGATAGACACAGGTGAGGTGCAGGAAGACTGGAGGTTGGCTAACGTGGTGCCACTATTTCAGAAAGGTGGTAAGGAAAAGCCAGGGAACTATAGACCGGTGAGCCTGATGTCAGTGATGGGCAAGTTGTTGGAGGGATTCCTAAGTTTCAGGATTTACATGCATTTGGAAAGGCAAGGATTGTTCTGGGAGCATCAGCATGGCTTTGTGCATGGAAAACCATGTCTCACAAACTTGATTAAGTTTTTTGAAGAAGTAACAAAGAGGATTGATGAGACAGAGCCGTGGATGTGATCTATATGGACTTCAGTAAGGCGTTCGACAAAGTTCCTCATGGGAGACTTGTTAGCAAGGTTAGATCTCATGGAATACACAGAGAACTAGCCATTTGGATACAGAACTGGCTCAAAGGTAGAAGACAGAGGGTGGTGGTGGAGGGTTGTTTTTCGGACTGGAGACCTGTGACCAGTTGGAGTGCCACAAGGATCGGTGCTGGGTCCTCTACTTTTTGTCATTTACATAAATGATTTGGATGCGAGCATAAGAGGTACAGTTAGTAAGTTTGCAGATGACACCAAAATTGGACATGTTGTGAACAGTGAAGAAGGTTACCTCAGAGTACAACAGGATCTTGATCAGATGGACCAATAGGCTGAGGAGTGGCAGCTGGAATTTAATTCAGATAAATGTAAGGTGCTGCATTTTAAAAAAGCAAATCAGAGCAGGACTTATACACTTAATGGTAAGGTCCTGGGGAGTGTTGCTGAACAAAGACACTTTGAAGCGCAGGTTCATAGTTCCTTAAAAGTAGCATTGCAGGTAGATAGGATAGTGAAGAAGGCATTTGATATGCTTTCCTTTATTGGTCATGTTGCAGCTGTACAGGACATTGGTTAGGCCATTGTTGGAATATTGTGTGTAATTTTGATCTCCTTCCTATCAGAAAGATGTTGTGAAACATGAAAGGGTTCAAAAAGATTTACAAGGATGTTGCCAGGGTTGGAGGATTTGAGCTATAGGGAGAGGCTGAACAGGCTGGGGCTGTTTTCCCTGGAGCATCGGAGCCTGAGGGGTGACCTTATAGAGGTTTACAAAATTATGAGGGGCATGGATAGGGTAAATAGACGAAGTCTTTTCCCTGGGGTGGGGGAGTCCAGAACTAGCAGGCATAGGTTCAGGTGAGAGGGTAAAGATATAAAAGGGGCCTAAGGGGCAAATGTTTCACACAGAGGAATGAACTGCCAGAGGAAGTGGTGGAGGCTGGTACAATTACAGCACTTAAAAGGTATCTGGATGGGTATATGAATCGGAAGGGTTTCGAGGGATTTGGGCCAAGTGCTGGCAAATGGGACTAGATTAGGTCAGGATATCTGGTCTGCATGGATGAGTTAGTCCACAGGGTCTGTTTCCGTGCTGTACATCTCTATGACTCTATCTCTATGTCCTAATTTATGAAGGATGATGGTTAAGTGTTGTCTATGTATAATGACAATTATCATGAGCTTGATCATGAGCAGCCACAGAAGCTAATGATGAACACTTGAATCTGGAAGCCCAGGACCAGAATCATCTCCAGTAGTTGTGGAGCAGCCTCCTAATGTGGAGTTTCCAGCAAAAGGTGATGCAGGGAAGCTCACAGTCTTTTGCCTTCAACAAAATGTCCTCCAGATGAGAGAGGAGGAGTGTTGCGGTTGATTGAGGTTGTTTCAAGACATGGTGATAAATTGTGTCATTTGATGCAGCATTACAGATGGACGACACTATAGTCTGGATGCAGGTAATGGTCAGAATGCCATATCATGAGCCCAACAGATATACAATGCGACACCTTCTTCCACTTCAGCCACTGAGAGCCATATGACAACTCCTCAAATGTGTTTCACATGCTTGCACAGGCTTTCCTGTATTACAGTCCATGTATAGAGCACTGCATTATCCTTGTATGCTGTTCTCTGGACAATTGGAGAATGAAATCAGGGTGTGTGATGGAAGATGAGAATCTGTGAAATCTACAGCATTGTTCCGAGTAGGAAAATGAGGATGTTGATCAGGAGGTTATCATCTTCACAATTCAGTAGTTCCCAAACAGAACTTGTTTAGCAACTGCTTTCAATGGAGTTGAATCACATGAAGAAATCATTTACTGTCTGTAAATATGTTGATGCTGCAGTAGCATCCTCCAATAAAGCTTGTTAGTTTGTTGTTTCTTCGCTTTTTCTCTTGCTGAAGTTAATGTTAGAAACTGACAGAAGCCTTCACACCATTCAATTATTTTATCATTCAATAATTATAATATTTTATGCTCCTATCAGTGTTGTGATGAGAATAGCTCACCTTAAGGCAGGATTCTAGAATTATGTGGCATTAAGGATGGCTAGCCCTTCTACTTTCATGCATGTAGCTGCAGCTAATATGACAGTTATTCACACAAGTGATGGTTTAAAGTGACCATTTATTTATAACAACCATAATGTTTTATTTACAATGAAGTTTGCCACCTATGTCCCCTCAGAAGGATTTCTTTTTCTTTGCCCTTCCATGATGTCTTGGTGCAACCCCAAGATTTGCAGCTGAGGTGAAGGGAGTTTACCCTTTAAAGGATCCAGTTGGCCTTGGAGTTTTGTCAGATGACTCACAGGGCATTTATGGCTAGAGGATGTTGAGGATGCCCAGGCCAGAGTCAGGCTCACTCTCCTTAGCTTGACCATCCAGGGGGTTGAGAGACACAGGCAGAGTGGAGGTGAATGGGCTGAACATCCTGAAAGGAGACTCCTTTGTCTCCTACGTGGTTCCTCCTCTGTTTGGGTGTGTACTGGCTTCACCCTGTCTTCATGTGAGGAAGAGGCACCTTGGTCACAAGTATGGATGTTAGGATGTCTAAGAGTGATTGTAAGAAAATGCTGAATGTCATAGTGATAATGATAGACTATGGTAGGAGATGCGTGCAGCAGCAGAATTCAGCCACCACTGGAGGTTGCTACTTATCCTGGGCTTGGTGATGATGCTTTTGTTTCTCTTATTTCTCTCTGCACTCATTGCACTGTGGCCATAGGGACAATAATCCTTGCTGTGGCTGAATCCGTTGGTTATGTTTCCAATTAGCCTGTATATGGAAAGTCAGAAAGAGTATAGTCACTTAGTAATGTGACCAACAGTCATCACATCACACCAAGTGACAGTTGGATTCTGACAAGGAGAGCCATGAAATGCCTCTATGTGGACCTGACATTGTAGAACTTATTCCAATGTATGCAGCACATGCCATGCCGCCCAATACAGTGATGTCGGATATCTGAAACCTGTCTCCCCCAGGCCCTAGCATCACTCATGAAAGGTAGCATTGCATATAAAAGCATATTGTCAGATATGTATGGTTCAATGTGAGATCACATCAATGTGCAACCTGTGAGACCGTCAAAGATTGCCTTTGTGAATTGTGACTAGGATTTGTATCCCACACAGTTGGTCACTGAATCTGCTTCAGTGCAGGATTATGTGATTGATGTCTTCAATCTGTACTATGTAAATGCATGATTAATGCAATTGCCCCTTAAACTGCTTACAAGTAGAGTCCACATGCTGAAACAGGGAGAAATACTTACTCTGACCACTTCAGTTATGGTGGTAGCCATTTTTTATTTTCATTGTGCATTTGTGATTTGGATGAAGATGGAAGGCAAGAAGGGTCATGCTTTGCAGAGTGAGCCACAAGCTAAGCCTGGTAACACACAGAAGTCCACAAATTCTCATGTTCCCTTCTTCCTTACATCCCTGTTCACCCCTCAATTTTGGGGTTCTACGAGTACACACCCAAGTTTTTCGTTCAATCTTCATCTCCCAATATTAACCCCGAACCCAGTCCAATAACTTAACCATGCCAACTACTGGGACACACTGTCCTCCATATGGTGGTGACTGTTGATAACTCTTTCTCCTGTAGTAAGCTATCTCCTCTAATACTTTATCATCTCCCAACTTTATATGTTGAGCTTCCCAATCACAATTATTGCCCTCAGCATCCTCAGTGTGCTGTGTCCAATCCTCACAAATGACTTTCCCAACTTCCCGCCTACAACAGTGCTCTCTGATGATCCCCTTGACTTTGATTGTACTGACCCACATTTTTGACCAACTTGGAATGTTAATCCCTACTGATGAGTGGCTAAACATTGATCTCTGTGCAAGGCCCTGAATGACTAACCATTGAATTGGCTGCACTGGACCTGCAGGACTGTCCATTGCTCACTCCCCAGGCTGGAATGATATCGACTCCTGATCCTGAATGAACCAAGTGACCAATTGACCATTGAAAAGCCACTTGACTGAAATTGGACACTGCTTTTGACTTATTGTGCTAAAACCCCTTGAGTGTCCCTCTTGAGTTAAGCAAGGATTAAACCCCCTGGACTTTGGGAGGTTGCCTATATGCTTGGAGTTCATTCACTGTGTCAGCTGCTGTCAGATGCTGCAGGTGTGACATTGATATGACATAGTGCTATATAGTAACATGTTCACCACTTGACTGATCACTGCTGACAACATGACAAGCTGCCTTGTTTTGTGGCTTCACTAGAAAGCAAGGCAACACAAAGCACTGTTAATCTGTAAGCCTTGAATGAGGCAACAAAGTACAAAAGAAGGCAAGGCAAGGCAAGGCAAAGATGCTGGGTGCATTCATGTAGATGCAAAGTAAGCACTATGAAAGCATGTGAACAGCCTTGTGGTGCACCCTACTCTGAAGCATGAGCTAATTTACTGTTCCCGTGCACGGAGCTGTCTGGCAGCATCATGACAATGAAAGATATAAGTGCGCTCCAAAATGCTGCTTTGAAGTGGTGAACTGTTTGCTAAATGGGTTGGAGCTGTGACATGACAATTTGGTGAGGTTGGTGCATATCTGATGCCAGCCTCCATGGCTGGAGGTGCAGATGGTCACTACCCATGGAGCGTGCCCTGCTCCATGATTTTGTGGACTGCTGGCCAAGTCAGAAATCCAGGAAGCAAGATGCCTTGCCAAATACTCAGTCTACATTTGATATTGGGAATTGTTGCTGTCTAGTTCCTCTCCACTCCATGGAAGAATAGCAAACTGCATATATGTGAGGAGAGAATCGGTAATAATGAGATGCAAAAGTATGAAAATAGACCTCTCACCACTCATGATGAATATTTTTGTCTCACTGTTCAAGCCTTAGGCAGAAAATCAGACTTATTTTCTCTCAACATCGAGCATCTTATTTTTCTGATTGTGTCATATTTTCCTAGCAAATTTGCTTTTATGGATTATATAGGAACGAGGAAAACTCAGCCAATTGTGCTTTCATTGACTTAAAATTGTTTACATTCCATGAATAGGAAGGGTTTAAAGGGAAATGGGCCAAATGCTGGCAAATGGGACTAGATGAATTTAGGATATCTTGTCAGCATGGATGAGTTGGACTGTTTCCATGCTGAATAACTCTATGACTATTACTAATAATATTGCCATATCAAGGTTTGACCTCTGATCTAAATGAGTGAGGGAAAATTCATTACAAATCATACCCTTAAATGAATTAAAAGATTTGAATGCACTATAACTGCAAAAATTAATACAAGAATTTGGGAAGGCTATGCCAAAATCTTTCCAGAGCTGTGCACTCAAATTCTTATAGCTTCCCTATTTTTAAGCTATGTGTTATTTTAGGAAATTTCATGGTGGGTGTCCTGTCTCAGAATCACAGGATTGTTACAGTGCAGAAGATAGTCATTTAGCTCTTCGTGTCTGCACTAGCTCTCTCAGCATTTTGTCTTACTGCCGATTTATTGCTCTTCACCATAACCCTGCAAATTGTTTGCATTTCAATAATCATCCCATGCCCTCTTGAATGCATCAACTGAACCTGTATCCATCATATTTTCAGGCAGTGCATTCCAGATCCCAACTGTTCACTATGTGTAAAAGCTTTTCATCCCTTGCAATTGCTCCTTTTGCAAAGCCCTTTAAAACTGTGCCCTCTGTTTCTTGATCCTTTTATGATTTAAAACAGTTTCTCCATTTCCACTCTGTCCAGACCCTTCATGATTTTGCAAACCTTGATCAAATCTTCCCTCAGACTTCTTCTCTCCGAGGAAAACACTTGATCTCTCCAGTCTTTCCTCATAACTGAAATTTCTCAATCTTGGAGCCATATTCATTATTCTCTCCTTAATGCAATTGCAAAGGTGTGGTGCCCATAAATATACACAGTACACTGGTTGAGATCTAACCACCATTCTAAATAGATGCAGCATAACATCCTCACTCCTATACTCCATGCCCTACTAATGGAGCCTAGAACACTGTCTGGTCTATTAGCACCTCTCTCTTCCAAGCTGTTATTTTATGCTATCTCCCCATGTTCTTTGTATATTTCACACATTGAATTTGATTTGAACTTAATCTGTCCAAACCACTTACTTGTAAATGTATGTTTTGAAGTTCTACACAGTCCTCCTCACAGTTTACAGCTCATCCAAACATTTGGGTCATCCACAAATTTGAAATTGTCCCCTGCACACAGAGATCTAGATCATTTACATGTATCAGTAAAAGCAAGGGTCCCAATACCGATCCATCCCAAAAAGAGTGCCTATTATCCATTATGCTCTGCTTCCTTTTGTTTTAGCCAAATATGTATCCATGTTGCCACTGTATCTTTCACTTCATGGCATTTAACTTTCCTCACAGATCTATTGTGTTGACAATACTTTAAATGCCTTTTCCCCTGACAATCAATACTGACTCTTCTGAATTAACCCACACATTTCTTATGTTGCTGTCAATTAAATCCAAAATAATTGTTTCCAAAGATTCCCATAGCTGAAGTTAAACTGACTGGTCTGTAATTGTTGTCATGGCTCACAGCAACGTTTCTCACACTTTCTTCCACAGTTGATCTTATTAATTACCTTTCGCTTTGGTGCATGAGGCAGGACAGACAGAATTTCTGCTGGTGCCAGGCCCTCCGATGTACAAGTTGCTAGCATCATAATTAAAGTCCAGCTGGATACCAGTTCTGAAAACCAGGAAGTACCCCAAACATCATCCTCTTAGGAAACTGAAATATGTTGTGGTTCTGTTCGCCGAGCTGGAAGTTTTTGTTGCAAACGTTTCGTCCCCTGGCTAGGCGACATCATCAGTGCTTGGGAGCCTCCTGTGAAGCGCTTCTTTGATGTTTCCTCCGGTGTTTATAGTGGTCTGCCCCTGCCGCTTCCGGTTGTCAGTTTCAGCTGTCCGCGACAACCGGAAGCGGCAGGGACAGACCACTATAAACACCGGAGGAAACATCAAAGAAGCGCTTCGCAGGAGGCTCCCAAGCACTGATGATGTCGCCTAGCCAGGGGACGAAACGTTTGCAACAAAAACTTCCAGCTCGGCGAACAGAACCACAACAACGAGCACCCGAGCTACAAATCTTCGCACAAACTTTGAACTGAAATATCTCATAGAAACAGAGAAGACAGGGGCAAGAACAGGCTACCCAACTCGATGGAAATAAGCTGCGACAAGTGCAAGTTGGACTGTTAATGAAGAGGTGTGAGAAAAGTTTGCTTACTTCTTGGACTCAAATCAACCTGATCTCACTTGAGCAGACTTCACTTTATGTTGTGCAGGGCTGAACTGATATTTGGTCTAAGGAGTTGATTGCTTCCATTTCTAGATTGAAAATTGGAATAAATCAACAAAGCTGAAGGACCAATACAAAAAATAGTAGACACACATGCATTTACCATTTTTGGGATTAACCAGGTCATATTTTACTTATCAGCGCACAGACAACTTGCTGTCAATGGGTTTAGATTTAAATTTTAGCAGGTCCAAAAACTTGGCTTCATGATAATTGGATTAGTATTGGGGGCAATGCATTTGAAAGCGCATGATCTTTATGTTGCGCAAATGTGAAGAAGACCACTAGGCTATTGGGGAATGTCTTGTCAGTGAGTGGTGTTTGTTGTAAGTTCTTGATGTTTAAAAATGTGGTATGGTAGGACTATCTTACACATCCACTTTGTTAATATCTTCCTACTTAAACTATTTAATTCTTATGCTACTATGGAATGCAAAATGGTGGAGCATGCATGTATTAATTTTAAAAGTCTTTGCTGAACGATATTGTTAGACATTCTGTGACAATCCTTTCTGAACAATATTGTTAGATATGCTGTGACAATCTTTTCTGAATGATGTTTTTAGATATTCTGTGACAGTCTTTGCTGAACGATATTGGAGACATTCTGTGACAATCTTTGGTCCAGAAGCTGGAGAATAAGGAAATTTGTAATTTCTTTAACACCTTGAGTGCAGGTTCATAGCTCCTTGAAAGTGGAGTCGCAGGTAGATAGGATAGTGAGGAAGGCGTTTGGTATGCTTTCCTTTATTGGTCAGAGTATTGGGTACAGGAGTTGGGAGGTCATGTTGCGGCTGTGCAGGACATTGGTTGGGCCACTGTTGGAATATTGTGTGCAATTCTGGTCTCCTTCCTATCGGAAAGATGTTGTGAAACTTGAAAGCGTTCAGAAAAGATTTACATGGATGTTGCCAGGGTTGGAGGATTTGAGCTACAGGGAGAGGCTGAACAGGCTGGGGCTGTTTTCCCTGGAGCGTTGGAGGCTTAAGAGGCATTTGGATGGGTATATGAATAGGAAGGATTTGGAGGGATATGGGCTGGGTGCTGGCAGGTGGGACTGGATTGGGTTGGGATATCTGGTCGGCATAGACAGGTTGGACCGAAGGGTCTGTTTCCATGCTGTACATCTCTATGACTCTATGACTCTATTTCCTTGGAATTTCTAATTGTTTTGAGGAGTCTTTGAAAATGAGTTCTAAACATTTGCATCAATGTAAAGGGATCAATTGCAATTTTCTTGGACAATAAAATGCACCGGTCTAAGACCCTTGACCTGGAAGCAGTATCAACAGGAAGAAAGCTAAGACCAAAAACCATGTGGTCAGAACTACTGCAAAGGGGAGAACAAAAAATATGCATTCATAAGGAACTGAATGTGTGTCATTTAGCTTTAGTCTTTTAACTTGCTTCCTGTAAGTGCTTAGTTAGCTAGGCAGCCAGCTTGTAATGCAGAGCTGTGTCAATAGCATAGGTTCAATTCCCACACTAGCTCTGTTTACCATGAAGTTTTCTCCTCTCACCTCACCTGAGGCATGGTGATCTTCATGTTAAACCACCACCAGTTGTTTCATTGTATTGAGGGAGCTGCCCCATGTTTTGTCAAGATTATTGTGACTTTACCTATTTACCTAGTATTGAATAAAATGTTTGCTAAAACTCAACGCCATCTGCCCCATTGCTCCTCCTTGCCTCTGTTGAAACTATAAAACAAAATTTTCTTTCAGTTCAGAAGAAGTCATACCAGACTCTAAACATTAACGCTGTTCCTCTCTCCACAGATGCTGCCAGACCTGCTGAGGTTTTCCAGCTGCCTCTGTTTGGTTCTGTATACCTGTGCTGTGGCTTTGCAGCATCTGATTGTTTTAGAGGTAGTATTGACCAGGACTATTAGCCAAGAGCGTTGCATGGTCTTCCTAGCAATCAGTAATATATTCCTCTTTCCAACTCAACATCACTCCTTTTACCCAGAGGACAACAATAAAAATTAATATGAATGAAATGTATCAAATCCAGAGCTGTAATGTTGATAACAATAGGAATCAGGTCTTCCATTGCTATCTTTATGGGTCAGTGAAGTTAGTTGTAACTCTAATGTTGTGTCAACATGTTCGTGTTATGGGAGCTGATGTATTATGCCAAATGTACTTGTATTGTGACAGAATAAAACAGTGCAACAATGAAGCTCCTGTCAGGTGGTCCAGCTCTCTGTGTTGAAAGCATGCATTTAACTTAATTTCTTCAGATCAAATTAACAATTGATTAAAAAAGCCATCTTTTAACTCAAACAATAAACGGTTTTATTCCACTATAAAGTGCAGAATGGCAAGTATGTTCAAAAATTGCCAATTTCTGCTTTCAAAAGATAGGTTGATTTCCATGCTTCTTGCAAAACATTGGGGTTTAAAGTAATTATTTTTTACAGAGACAGACCACCAAACTGCATATCGCATGACTGATTTTGGTGGTTGCTAATCTACAATAAAAGATGGGAAGTGTAATTCTTCTCTTCACTTCTTTTTCCCTCTGATTTGCAACATGCAACTCTAGCTAACAAAGGAAATTAGACCTTTGATTTTTCCTTCCTTTTCAAAGTGGTTCCTGGCTCCATGTGTAGCCCTCTGAACAAAATGGATGAGATTGAGGACTCAGTGGATCTCAAACTGACATTTCTCTGCTTTATGCTGTAGTGTGTTGTATTGTAGTGTACCATGTCTTCTTAAATTTATGATACAGTAGCAAAAAAATCTCTATTGTGCATCCACCCTCTTCTTGTCATTCACAATGAAGAAATATCTGTGAACTATTCACTTTTTTTGGCCTAATTACAATAATGTACTGTTCTGCATTATCACTTAAAAATTTGGATTTACAATTAATAATATTCAGACAATGATGGCAGTCAAACTGGAATTGGAATTAAATATTATCTATCTATGTTAATAGTAGTGTTGCATCTATGTTTGATGAAACTTCATTTTACCATCTCTGACTTTCTTTGCTACAATCACAGAAGGTACAAGGAGTTGAGTACAGCACTTTGGGCTTAAGGGATCAAAGCATACAAGGGTAAAATGGGAACAGGCTATCGAGGTGGATGATCAACCATGATCAACCATAATGAATGACAGAGCAGACTCGATGGACCAAATGGCCAACTTCAGCACCTATTTTCTCTTTCTATGTCGCTATGTCCCCATAGGCATATACTGTACTGTACTTGTTTATGGTTGATGTCATGAAATATTAACATTGTAACGTTACGTTGCTTTCCTAAAATGCATTGACTTTGTACAATCAATCAATAATTTAATCTATGTTTGCAGAAAACAGAAAGAAAATTACTTTGATCATGAATTTATGTGTGACAACTATCAATATCTTTTGGCTTTGTTTTGACTGTAACTGTTTAATCCATGATATTTGAATTTTAAGTGCACATTGTTCAGATTGTCTGACAGCTCAGGATAGTGAATTAAAACAGTTAAACAAACAATGAAAGACCCTAAGGCAATATGCTTTGGTGCAAAACAAGTCCAGTTGTAACACTACCTTCCAACGAGCATGCTGCAATAATTATTTAAAAGATATCACCCATATGTTATTAATATTGTATTCTTCTTCAATTGATATTGTATTTAAAGTAAAGTAACACACAAATGTTAACACTCCAGGACATATGCTTTGTAAACAAGCTTGTTAATTTGAAGGTTGCTCCAATAGTAAACAGCTTTTGCACATATTTGTTTTCATATTTCACATTTTTGGACATTTCCGAAATAAATACACAAGACTGATTCCTTGATTTGGCTCTTCCAGCGAGGAATAGTTCTCAAAGAGTCACCAAGAGGTGGTGGGGTTGTGCAGGGGGTGGTGGGAGGGGGGAGCTCTACAGTACTGCATTTTCAGTCTCCTTATATTGAACTTTTCAAATCACTGTCTTGGTAAGTACTGCTTCATGTTACATGTGATTGAAGAAAGAAGAGGCTATGGGATAAATTACTAATCACTCTTTGACTGAGCTCATGTAGTTCAAATAAACACATAAAAACTAATTCTCCAAACCAGATGCTCCCAGGCAAGAGTGGGACAGTGAAAAGAAAGGTGGAAATTTGCTAACTAGTCTTATGATGTCTTTAGGCATTGTGTCTTTCATGGCAGATTAGTTGGTATGTAGTCTCTAAAATATGTGGCGAGGAACCCAGTAATGTGTGAATACGAATAACAGGCAGTGAAATGTTAATTGAATCCCATTTTGAGATCTTGTTGTATACCTTTCTTCACCACGTCAAATGCAGTTAGTACAGCTCCTATTTTCCTTCTCTGTGTTATCATTCCATTTGTGTGCTCTAGATCTTCTTGAATGCATGCCACTCTTTCCAATTTAAGAAATTCTATTTGCTAAGCCAATTATTTGCTGTTTCCCACCACATCCAAGCTCATATTTTGCACCTCTCATTTTAAACTCCACTATTGGCTATGGCAAATTTTAAAAGTTGAGCAGTGTGACCCTGAAATTCCACAGTGGTTTTTCTGTTCTTCTGCTCTAATTCTGGTGGGAGATTGGTTGATCCCCATCTCCTACCATCCCCTGCCCTGACTCATTAAGAAATGGTATAAATTGCTGAAAACTATTTGAGGTGCCCAGAGTTATGTTTAGAGAATCCCCCTAGAATCAGGGCCAAGGTGTTTGATCTGTGGATATCTGTGGATGTTCATTGCCACTACTTTATTGTTTTGGGTGCTCAACATATATTTCTTGCATTTAGTGCCAAGGACTATAACAAGAACTAAGGCATTGCACTCGAGAAGCAAATTGTGGTCTTAGGGCAGTATGGCGGCTCAGTGGTTAGCACTGCTGCCTCAGCGCTGGGGACCTGGGTTTGATTCCAGCCTCAGATGAATGTTTGTGTGGAGTTTGCACATTTTCCCCTGTGTGGGTTTCTGTGGGTGCTCCGGTTTCCTCCTACAGTCCAAAGATGTGCAGGTTACGTCAATTGCCCATGCTAAATTGCCCATAGTGTTCAGATGTGTGTAGGTTAGGTGCATTTGCCAGGAGAATGGGTCTGGGTGGGTTACTGTTTGGAGGGTCGGTGTGGACTTGTTGGGCCAAATGGCCTGTTTCTGCACTGTAGGGATTATATGATATACCTAGTAATGTATTGCATATGGCTAAACAGAATACTTGTGTGCTGCAATTAAGGCATTGGCAATGATATAAATTGCCTTGTGCTCACTCAGCTTTGGGATAATGCTGTAACTATTATGTCAGACCATCTACTTATGAGTTAAATTGAAGAGAGGACCTGGTCTTGTGTGGTGGGGAAGGTAGAAGGGGCCTCAGTTTGTGGACTGAGTGCAAACTGGAAAGAAGTGAAGTATGTCAATTTGTTGAACATTGTAAATATTATTTGATATTCATTGCATTTTCCAAAATCCAGCAGACTATTTGTGTTCATGTGTTTGGGACTGTCTATCTTTTGCAATGGATGTAACATTATTGATTAAGGGATGGCATTTTTGCAAGAGGTATCTTCCCACTCTACCTCTTGCAAAAATGCCATCCCGTATTCCCAATTCCTCCGCCTCTGCCGGATCTGCTCCCAGGAGGACCAGTTCCACCACAGAACACACCAGATGGCCTCCTTCTTTAGAGACTGCAATTTCCCTTCCACATGGTTAAAGATGCCCTCCAACGCATCTCGTCCACATCCCGCACCTCCGCCCTCAGACCCCACCCCTCCAACCGTAACAAGGACAGCACGCCCCTGGTGCTCACCTTCCACCCTACAAACCTCCGCATAAACCAAATCATCCGCCGACATTTCCGCCACCTCCAAAAAGACCCCACCACCAGGGATATATTTCCCTCCCCACCCCTTTCCGCCTTCCGCAAAGACCGTTCCCTCCGTGACTACCTGGACCACCTCAGGAGATCTCCCACACACAGCTTCCAACCTCATAGTCCGGGAACCTCGCA
>NC_057711.1:86575262-86583037 GCF_004010195.1 Chiloscyllium plagiosum
GGCTCACTGCCTTTATTCCTGATGAAGGGCTTTTGCCCGAAACGTCGATTTCGAAGCTCCTTGGATGCTGCCTGAACTGCTGTGCTCTTCCAGCACCACTAATCCAGATGCCAATTAAGGGGATTATTGATGGTTAGATGCCTAATTAATGACCTACTGCATCTCATTAATACTGAAGACAAAAATGCTGGAGATCATAACGGGTCAGGCAGCATCCATGGACAGAAAGCAAGTTAATGTTTTGAGTCTAGATGACTCCTCATCAGACTCGAAATGCTAGCTTGCTTTCTGTCAATGGACACCGCCTGGCCCGCTGTGATCTCCAACATGTTTTGGTTTCAGTATAAATTCCAGCATCTGCAGTAATTTGTTCCTTAATTGTGTCATCTTATTAATATTCGTGATTTAGAGATACCGCTGTTGGACTGGGGTGTACAAAGTTAAAAATCACACAATACCAGGTTATAGTCCAACAGCTTTAATTGGAAGCACTAGCTTTCAGAGCGCTGCTCCTTCATTAGGTGAAAGAACAGCGCTTCGAATGCTAGTGCTTCCAATTAAACCTGTTGGACTATAACCTGGTATTGTGTGATTTTTAACATTAATATTTAGCTTCTTATCTTATCAAACACACTGAACAAGCCTGACTTTGATATGGAAACCAGGACATCAGAAATGGGGTAACTGATGCCTTCAGCTCACCACTTACCCTGTAGACCTCCATACTGGTTAGGACCAAACAACCACTCAGGACATGATGCATGGGTACTATCTGCATGCATTCCTCATCTACGGACATTGGTATCTGATTCTTGATATCCTCTCACAACAATCATGGTACCTCTCCAAGCTACTTACAGGAGGTGTAGGAAGCACAGACTTGCATTGCAGGGTGCACAAGCAACTAATGCATAAAGGTTGCAGAGAGAGAGATAAACTTCATTGATTGGATGGGGCCTGTGGGGGCATTCAACAGAATGTCTACAGTCACCAAAAACTTCAGTTATGTAAGCATTCTGTCTTATTATCCATTTAAACAGTTCAGTTCTCCTCAGTTTTTCTTTGTTATCTCTCCTTTTTAGCCTACTTGTACATAAAAAAATTGTTAAGAAAAAGGAGCAGGAAGCCATTAATTTTTTAAGCCATCAATCAATGAGATCATGATTGACCTCTGCTTCAACACCATTTTCCTGCAATAACACCAGATTCCTTGATTTACTAATATGTAAAACCATAGCAAACTCAGTCTTGAACATATTCAATGACACAATCTTCACAGCCCACTGGAACAGAGAATTCCAAAGGTTCATCACTTTCTAAGTGAAGAAATTCCTCCTCAGCTCAGTCTTAAATGGCCTGTCCCTTATTCTGACACTGATTCGAGAGGCCCCCTTCCTGTATGTACCCTGTCAATTCCTATAAGAATTTTATATGCTCATTATTCTAAAATTCAGAGGATATTGTCTCAATGTTGTGGTTCTGTTCACCGAGCTGGGAATTTGTGTTGCAGACGTTTCGTCCCCTGTCTAGGTGACATCCTCAGTGTTTGGGAGCCTCCTGTGAAGCGCTTCTGTGATGTTTCCTCCGGCATTTATAGTGATTATAGGAAACAACACAAATTCCCAGCTCGGCGAACAGAACCACAACAACGAGCACCTGAGCTACAAATCTTCTCCCATACTTTGAATATTGTCTCAAGCTATTAAATTTTTTCATAGGACAATCCCTCCATTTCAGGACTTGGTTTAGTAATTTTTGTTACACTCTCCCTATGGCAAGTATATCTTTCTTTCAATATGGGAGCCAAAACTGCAGACCAGAATCCAAGTGTGGTCTCAACAAGGCTGTATAAAATTGCAGTGAGATATTTTTACTCCTATAGTCAAACACTCCTATAATAAGGGACAACATACCACTTCCCTGTTTAATTTCTTGCAGTAGCTGCATATTAACTTTCAGTGACCCATCGGCAAAAAAAGCCAAGTCCCTTTTAAGTTCAACATTTCCCAACTTCTCATGATATAAGATATACTCGTTATATTTGAGTAAAATTTCTCAGCATCTGAATGATGTGGGCAATGGCAAGTATACTTGGAAAATACTTGAGAGTGAGAAAATCAGATTCCTGATTTTCCTCTTAAATGTTTAAATGGCTGAATGATAACCTCACTTGTCAGTGACAAGAGATGACAATACAAGTGGGGTTGGGGTTGGTGGTGTGGGGTGGGGTGGTGACACGGGGAATGATGGTTAGCACTGCTGCTTCACAGCCCTAGGGACCTGAGACTGATTCCACCCTTGGGCAACTGTCTGTGTGGAGTCTGAACATTCTTCCCTAAATTGCCCATACTGTCAAGGAGTGTGTAGGTTAGGCTGATTAGCCATGGGAAATATAGGATTGTGGGAATAGATGGAATGCTCTTTGGAAGGTCAGTCTGGACTCCATGGGCCAAATGGTCTGCTACCACACTGTAGGGATTCTATGATTCTATGAAGAGACCTCTTTGCATGCATCCACATCTCATTATTACCTAGACTTGCCTCATTTATCTGTTGGCTTCTATTCTTCCAAGTACTCGTGAAAATCTGGATGGCGCCAATTCTTACTTTGAAAGTCAGAGTGGTTACCTGGTATTTAATCTGAGTGGCATTTTGGCCAGCATTGTCCAATGTCACAAGGCATGCTCCATGGTCAGCCAAGTAAGTTGGTGAGATTTCCTAAGTGAATGAGTCGGAAACACAGAGGGAATGAAAGGTTGGTAGTTTGGGTGGGATGGGATGGGTGAGAATCAATTTGAGAAAGATGCTGCACCTAATAATGAGAGTGGTAGACTGTATGTCTGGTCAAAGTTGGGTGCAGTGACAGATTTAAAATGAGGATGTGTATGCAGAGAGAAGGTGACAGCACCTATTCTTGTGGAGCACAGAAGGCCATTTGGCTTCTGAGGGCATTGCTGCCCATTCTTCTGGACTGTGAATATAATACTGACAGGATGGCAATTTCAGATAAGATTGACAGGGTTGGGGTTGTGATTTCCTTTGGCAGTCATGTGGAAAGAGGATGACCTTTCTCTCCACCACTTATCCACCAGGACATCCAGGTCCCTGTCAGTGAACCAGGGTGATAATTTGCCCCTCTCAACCATGACATTTCGAATTGCACAGCAACACACTAAGGGCAGTTGTTGGCTTGCAGCGTTTGAAACAGTGTGCTGGCGGGTTTGGTTACATCCTCAAAAAACTACAACAGGTTTGTCAAACATGATTCACCTTTCATAAATCCATGTGTATCCAATCCTATTTTTAAAGTGTCCAGTTATTACATCCTTTCTTACGATTCTCGCATTTTCTCAATGACTCGTGTTAGACTAACAAGTCTGAAGCTCATTGTTTTCTTTTTCACTCCCTTCAGAAATGGTAGAGTTACAATTACCACATTTCAATCTGCAGGGACCATTTCAGAATCTGTAGAATTTTGAAAGATAAGCATCCAATGCATCTGCTATCTCCACAACAGCGTCTTTCACCACTCTACATTAGTTGCCGTGCTTCTTGCAATTTCAGCTGTGATATTCTTCCATTTAAATGTTTAAACTTTACCTTGTTTCCCTTCCCTTCCTTTCAGTGACAGAAACTTAGTGAGGAGTAGGATTCTTGCTGAAATGATGTCCTGCTGATGAAATGAGACTTCAATCCCAGGAAAAATACAATGAAGTGCTGACAGAATGAGATAGTGTTGGAAAGTCCCACAGCGTTTGAGTAATTTCAGGAAAATCTATGTATTCAAATTAAATCAATTGTTCAAGCCGAACATTAATAGGCAAACTTCAGATCCATGTCCCTGTCTGGATTTTTCTCACAACCTGTATCACCTTCAAAAATTCTGTTGAACCAAACTTTCCAAATTTGCTGAACCAGTGTTATATAAACCCACAATAATGACAAAGAACCTACTTCTGCTGGTGAGCAGATACAATTTGAATACAAAGTTTGGATACAAAATGAAGCAGAGCCAAATAGTGAACAAAGACATATCTCTCCCTGATGCGCTGAATCCTTTCTGTGATCAGTTCGAGTAGAATGCCAGCGTCATGGTGTCAGCTGCCCCAACAGCCCAGGGTCCACCTGTTCCTTCCATCACTACTACAGATGGCAGATCGGTCTTCCTGGGAGTCAATCCAAGGAAAATGATGGGCCCGGACAGAATCCCCGGCCGTGCATTTGGATTCGGTGCAGAACAGCTGGTGGAGGGATTCACTGACATTTTCAACCTCGCCCTCCTACAAGCCGAAGTGCCCACCTGCTTCAAGAAGACCACCATAATTCCCAATACTTAAGAAAGCACATGCAACTTGCCTTAATGACTAACCTCACAGCGTCTCTGACCTCCATAATCATGAAGTGTTTCAAGAGACTGGTCATGGCCCACATCAACTCTAGTCTCCCAGCCTGCCTCGATCTCCTGCAAATTGCCGACCGATGTAACACGTCCACAGAGAAGCCATTGCCCTAGCCCTGCACTCGTTCCTGGAACATCTGGAAAAAAAACGACACCTACGTCAAACTCCGACTCATCGACTACAACTCTGCCTTCAACACTGTAATCCCCTCCAGATTGATGTCAAAACTCCAAGACCTAGGCTTTGGCTCAGCCCTCTGCAGCTAGATCCTCAGCTTTATGACCCACAAACAGCAATCAGTGAAATAGACAGCTTCGCCTCCTCCACGATAACCCTCAACACTGGAGCCCCCAAGGATGTGTTCTCAGCCCCCTACTATACTCCCTGTACATCCAAATTCCAAACAAAAGCCATCTACAAGTTTGCTGACCGTACCACTGTGGTAGGACGTGTAACAAGCAACAATGAGTCAGAATACAGAAAGGAGATAGAGGGCTTGGTGACGTGATGCAGTGATAACAACCTCTCTCTCAATGTCAGCAAAACAAAAGAACCAATCATTGACTTCAGAAAGAAAATAAGAGAACACACCCCATTGGCATCAACAGAGCGGAGGTTGAGAGGGCCGAGAGTGTCAAGTTGCTAGGAGTCACTATAACCAACAACCTGTCCTCCCATGTAGGTGTGACAGTCAAGAAGGCACAGCAACACTTCGTCTCCCTCAGATGGCTCAGGAAATTTGGCATGTCCATAAACACCCTCACCAATCTTTATAGATGCACCATAGAAAGCATACTGTTTGGGTACATAACGGCCTGGTATGACAACTGCTCTGCCCAGGACCATAAGAACTATAGAAGTTTCCATACACAGTCCAAATCATCATGGAAGCCATTCTCCTATCTATGGACTCCACGTGTCTTGTTGCTGTGGAAAGACTAGCAACATCAAGAAAGACCCATCCCACCCTGGTAATGCTTGCCTATAATCAGTTCCATCGGGAAGAAGATACAAAAGCTTGAACACATGTATCAGCAGTTCAAGAACAGCTTCTTCCATGCCACTATTAGACTGACGAATGGACTCTTTAATTTAAAATAATGTTGATCGCATTAATGTTGATCTTACCTAGCACGGTCCTGAGCGGTGTACCTGTATGCCTTACTCTGTCCAAGTTTTTTTTCACCCAATGATTTGTATCTCCTTGTTTACTATGATCTGCCTGTACTGCTCCAAACAAAGCTTTTCACTGTACTTAGGTGCACATGACAATAAATAAAACAATCAAATCAAATCAAATTTCTTTCACTTTCAGTTGTGGCTAATTCCATTAAAAATGGAACTGGATGAAAATATCTTTTAGACAATAGACAATAGACAATAGGTGCAGGAGTAGGCCATTCTGCCCTTTGAGCCTGAACCACCATTCAATATGATCATGGCTGATCATCCTTAATCAGTATCCTGTTCCTGCCTTATCTCCATAACCCTTGATTGCACTATCCTTGAGAGCTCTATCCAACTCTTTCTTAAATGAATCCAGAGACTGGGCCTCCACTGCCCTCTGGGGCAGAGCATTCCACACAGCCACCACTCTCTGGGTGAAGAAGTTTCTCCTCATCTCTGTCCTAAATGGTCTACCCCATATTTTTAAGCTTTGTCCTCTGGTTCGGCACTCACCCATCATGTTTTTGCATTCAAATCTTTTGAAGAATTAAGTATTAATATCAGAGATGGGTCATTTTAGCATTTTAATATCAACCTATGTTTTAAAATAAAAACATCCTCATTATTTTGGTCTCAGCAAATGTTTCATTCTATGTCTGAGAGAATAATGTCATTATATTATTAACCCTTATATGGAAGCTAGCTGTGGTAGTGGGTATGGTATGTGTGCTTTGTCTTAAGCCAGATCCTTAGCTTGTTGTCTGCTAATGCTACATTCTGAGCTGATTGCTTTTGTCAGTGATTGTTTGCAGTAGCCTTCCTTTCTTCGAGGGTGAGGGATCAAGTTCCCAGTTTCCCTCAGTTGGAATGGGGATCAATTGCATATCATTTGCCTTATTTTGAATCACATGCTTAAGGGAGGTGGTGGTGTGGTGGAATTGTCACTGTACTAGTTGTCCACAGTCTCGTGGTAATGCTAACAGGGCTCCATCAAGGGCATGAGGAGAAAGTGAGGTCTGCAGATGCTGGAGATCAGAGATGGAAATGTGTTGCTGGAAAAGCGCAGCAGGTCAGGCAGCCTCTAGGGAACAGGAGAATCGACGTTTCGGGCATTAGCCCTTCTTCAGGAATCCTGAAGAAGGGCTAATGCCCGAAACGTCGATTCTCCTGTTCCCTAGATGCTGCCTGACCTGCTGCGCTTTTCCAGCAACACATTTCCATCTCATCCATCAAGGGCATACATTGTGTTAAATGGAATGATAGATGGAAGATTCAGGATTGTAGTGGTACCTCCATGAATCAATGATTTCAATGAAAATATTACAAAGCATTAGCAAATGCAGAGTAGTAGAGTAGCTTTTATTTGTCATTTCTACCATATACAACTGATATAGTAAAAACGAGGGAGCGTTCCTCCAGTATTGATGTGTTACATTGATAGCACAAACTACATAATCATACACAGCATAAACATAGAACATAGAACAATACAATGCAGAACAGGCCCTTCAGCCCTCAATGTTGCGCCGACCTGTGAACTATTCTCAGCTCGTACCTCTACGCTATTCCAAAATCATCCATGTGCTTATCTAAGGATTGTTTAAATCTCCCTAATGTGGCTGAGTTGACTACATTAGCAGGTAGTGCATTCCATGCCCATACCACTCTCTGCGTAAAGAACTTTCCTCTGACATCTGTCTTAAATCTATCACTCCTCAATTTGTCATTATGCCCTCTCATATAAGCTGACGTCATCATCCTAGGAAAAACTATTTCACTGTATACCCTATCTAATCCTCTGATCATCTTGTATGTCTCTATCAAATCCCCCCTTAGCCTTTTTCTTTCCAATGAGAACAGACGCAAGTCTCTCAGCCTTTCCTCATAAGACCTTCCCTCCAGACTAGGCAACATCCTGGTAAATGTCCTCTGCACCTTTTCCAATGCTTCCACATCCTTCCTGTAATGTGGCGACCAAAACTGTACACAGTATTCCAAGAATGGCTGCACCAGAGTTTTGTATAGTTGCAGCATGATATTGTGGTTCCGGAATTCAATCCCTCTACGAATGAAACCTAACACACTGTATGCCTTCTTCACAGCACTATCCACCTGGTGGCAACTTTCAGGGATCTATGCACATGGACTCCAAGATCCCTCTGCACATCCACACTACCAAGAATCTTTCCATTGACCCAGTACTCTGCC
>NC_057711.1:86583080-86584666 GCF_004010195.1 Chiloscyllium plagiosum
ATCAACCACCACTTGCTGCCTTCTTTCAGAAAGCCAGTTTCTAACCCAAACTGCTAAATCACTCTCAATTCCATGCCTCTGCATTTTCTCCAACAGCCTACCATGTGGAACCTTATCAAAGGCTTTGCTGATGTCCATGTATACCACGTTAAACACCCTACCTTCATCTACATGTTTGGTCACCTTCTCAAAAAACCTCAATGAGGTTTGTGAGACACAACCTGCCCTTGACGAAACCATGTTGACTATCTGAAATCAAATTGTTGCTTGCTAGATGATTATAAATCTTATCTCTTATAATCCTTTCCAAAATTTTTTCTACAACAGAAGTAAGGCTCAGTGGTCTATAATGACCTGGGTCATCTCTGCTGCCCTTCTTGAACAAGGGCACAACATTTGCAATCCTCCAGCCCTCAGGCACTAAACCAGTAGACAATGATGACTCAAATATCAAAGCCAAATGCTCTGCTATCTCCTCCCTAGCTTCCCAGAGAATCCTCGGATAAATCCCATCCGGCCCAGGGGACTTGTCTACTTTCACTCCTTCTAGAATTGATAACATCTGTTTGTAACTAACCTCGATCCTTTCTAGTCTAATATCTCGTACCTCATTCTTCTCCTCTACAATATTCTCCTTTTCCTGAGTGAACACCGATGAGAAATGTTCATTTAGCATGAGTAATGTTCCGATCTCTACAGGGTCCACACTCAACTTCCTACTTCTGTCTTTGACTGGCCCCATTTCTACCCTAATCATCCTTTTATTCCTCACATACCTATAGAAAGCTTTAGGGCTCTCCTTTATTCTATTTGCTAAAGACTGCTCGTGTCCTCTCTTTGTTCTTAACTCTCTCTTTAAATCCTTCCTAGCTGATCTGTAACACTCCATCACCTCATCTGTACCATCTTCCCTCACCAACACGTAAGCCTTCTTCTTCTTCTTAACAAGAGATGCAATTTCTGTAGTAAACCATGGTTCCCTTACTTTATCACTTCCTCCTGCCTGACAGGGACATACCTATCAAGGACACGCAATATCTGCTCCTTAAACCAGCTCCACATTTCGATTGTCTGCATCCCTGCATTTTGCTACCCCATTCTATGCATCCTAATTCTTGCCTAATCGCATTATAATCGCCCCTGCCCCATCGCTAACTCTTGACCTATGGGCATGTACCTATCCCTTTCCATCGCTAAACTAAACGTAACTGAATTATGGTCACTCTCTCCAAAGTGCTCACCTACAACTAAATCAAACACCTGGCCTGATTCATTACCAAGCACCCGATCCAGTGTGGCCTTCCCCCTTGTCGGCCCTTCGATATACTGTGTCAGGAAGCCGTCCTGTACATATTGGACAAAAACTGATCCATCCGAAGTACTAGAGCTATAACATTTCCAGTCAATGTTGGGGAAGTTAAAGTCCCCCATAATGACTATCCTGTTCCTTTCACTCCTACCCAGAATAATTTTGCTAATCTTCTCTTCCACCTCCCTGGAACTCTGCAGAGGCCTATAAAAAACTCCAAGCAGTGTGACCTCTCCTCTCCTGTTTCTAACCTCAGCCCACACTACTTCAGTAGACA
>NC_057711.1:86584844-86602418 GCF_004010195.1 Chiloscyllium plagiosum
AACTAAATGTAACTGAATTATGGTCACTCTCTCCAAAGTGCTCACCTACAACTAAATCAAACACCTGGCCTGGTTCATTACCAAGCACCAGATCCAGTGTGGCCTCCCCTCTTGTCGGCTCTTCGACATACTGTGTCAGGAAACTCTCCTGTACACATTGGACAAAAACGGATCCATCCCACGTTCTAGAGCTATAACATTTCCAATCAATGTTGGGGAAGTTAAAATCCCCCATAATGACCACCCTGTTCCTTTCACTCCTACCCAGGATAATTTTGCTAATCCTCTCTTCCATCTCCCTCGAACTTTGCGGAGGCCTATAAAAACTCCAAGAAGTGTGACCTCTCCTCTCCTGTTTCTAATCTCAGCCCACACTACCTCAGTAGGCGAGTCCTCATCAAAAGTTCTCTCAGCCACCGTTATACTATCCTTGACTAACAAGACCACGCCTCCCCCTCTTTTACCGCCTTGCCTGTTTTTAATGAAAGATCTAAACCCTGGAACCTGCAACATCCATTCCTCACCCTGCTCTATCCATGTCTCCGAAATGGCCAGAACATTGAAGTCCCAGGTACCTATAGTGCATAAGAAGTGCAAAACACTCAAGTTACACTGTAACAAAGGAATGATGAATAATAGACATTTTTCTAGCAGCAATAAGTAAGAATTTCAAATGGGAAAAAGTCTGATTATATTGTGTTAAGGAGCCTGATGGCTTGGGGGAAGAAACTGTTGCACGTTCTGGCCGTGAGAGACCAAATGCTCCGGCATCTTCTGCCAGATGGCAGGAGGGAGGCAAGTTTGAGTGAGGGGTGTGTGGGGTCTTCCACAATGTTCTTTGCCTTTTGGATGCAGAGTATGGAGTAAATGTCTGTAATGGAGGGAAGAGAGTACAAATCTGAAAATGCTCAAACATTCCTGGAGGTCAGTGTTGAGTGGTGTCCCGCCGGGCTCTGTTCTTGGGCCTCTGCTCTTTGTAGTTTTTATAAATGACTTGGATGAGGAGGTTGAGAGGTGGGTCAGTAAATTTGCAGATGACACAAAGGTTGGAGGTGTCGTCGATAGTATAGAGGGCTACTGCAGGCTGCAGCGCAACATAGACAGGGCTGAGAAATGGCAGATGGAGTTCAACCTGGATAGATGCAAAGTGATGCATTTTGGAAGGTCAAACGCGAATGTTGAATATAGAATTAAAGACAGGATTCTTGGCAATGTGGAGGAACAGAGGGATTTGGATGTGCAAGTACATAGATCCCACAAAGTTGTCACCCAAGTGGTTAGGGTTATTAAGAAAGCATATAGTGTTTTGGCTTTCATTAACAGGAGGATTGAATTTAAGAGCCACGAGGTTTTACTATAGCTCTACAAGCCCCTGGTGAGATCACACTTGGAATATTGTGTCCAGTTCTGGTCACCCTACTTTAGGAAAGATACAGAGGCTTTGGAGAGGGTGCAAAGAAGGTTTATCAGGATGCTGCCTGGACTGGAGGGCTTGCCTTATGAAGAAAGGTTGAATAAGCTCAGACTTTTCTTTCTGGAGAGAAGGAGGAAGAGAGGAGACCTGATTGAGGTATACAAGATAATGAGTGGAATAGATAGAGTCAATAGCCAGAGACTTTTCTCCAGGGCAGGATTGACTGGTACGAGGAGTCATAGTTTGAAGATATTAGGAGGAAGGAATAAAGAAGATGTCAGATGTAGATTCTTTACGCAGAGAGTTGTGAATGCATAGAATGTGTTGCAAGCTGTGGTGGTGGAAGCAGAGTCATTGGGGACATTTAAGCGACTGCTGGACATGCACATGGATAGCAGTGAGTTGAGAGGTGCGTAGGTTAAGTTACTATATTTCACATTAGGATTAAACCTTGGCACAACATCGTGAGCCAAAGGGCCTATTCTGCGCTGTATTTTTCTACGTTCTATGTTCTATTCCTGTACGATTTAGTTTTTAGCCTCCATCATTGTGCAGTTTGAACATGATTACGTAATCTTAAGAAAGATATGAAAGATCTTGTGAAAGTACAGAGGCAAGAAGCAAAAATGATTCCAGATGTCAAGGTAACGAAATTGGGCTAGGAAAAGGGAAGATGATAATATATTCTAGTTTCCTCGCTGATGATGAAACTTGATGAAACTGATCCAAGGAATTTGCTCAGTGGGACTAAAGCTGAAATATTGGGAATAGAATTAGTCCAAAATTAGGTAAAACTATTTCACTTCAGGACAAGAATTGTGGAAATTACAAATTAGGCATTTGAAATAAGCATCATAAACATGGTTTAACACAGAAAGAATTGAGGGAAATAATCAGAAAGTAGGTAACTGGAATTGAGATTTATTAAAAAGGAACAGACAATTAGAGTTAATATCTTTTTTCTATTTCTAAAATGGTGAACATGTTCTGATAAACAATGTCCCATCACTTTGCAATCAGCAGATTTCACCATTACTGTGCAACCTTTACTGTCTTCTCAAATTTAAATTGACATTTGTTGAGAAAAGCATGATACATTAAGAAATGAAATCTTTAGTGCACATGTTTCTTCCTCATTGTGGATTGCTGCATAACTCTCACAGGTGTGTGAGACTTGAGTCTTCTCTGTCTGGGTCGACAGTATACAGAAAGATTTATCTTGCATGGGAATATAGAATTTGAGAAGCACACTGGAATGTAAGAAATATTCTGTAGCTGTTGGAAAAATGTTTCCTAAAATAATATTAGATTAATAACCCCAAATTACATGAATATGGGGTTTCTTAAATATACATTTGACTCCAATTTAAAGATTATTGCTTTGAATTTAAATCTGCAGACTATTGCCTTTCCTTCAAAGTTTTTTTCTGTTCCTGATTTCTGAACTCTTATGGCAGTCGAAGAGTGTCAAATGAACTTCTTAAAAAAATGTAAAGGCAGATAATTGGCTTTAGGAACTGCAGTAATTACTATTTAGGGCTCACAACAATATCAGTATTGCTTAAAAAGTCTTTTCTTGCGGTCTACAGTGATTTTATTTAAGCTTAAAAAGTATGTAGTTTAGCATTTGTCAGTTTGCACAAAAGAATGTTAATGCACCTGGAAGAACCATTGACATTTAAGAAAATGAAAATTCCATTGCATGAATGAATTCAGTATAGATTAGTTCCTCAAAAGCTGCTAAATAACAAATGACAGGAAATGGTGAACTGAAGTAGATTTGTGAAGAAAAGGGACTCTTCATGTCAGTTAATTAACCAAATGCTATTACTCTAAAGCAATAGGAGGAATAATTTTCTGGAAATAGCTTCATCAACAAATTACTAACATACAGAAAATGTGAATCTGCGCTTTGAGTACAGTTAGATACAATTTATATCTGCTTATGAATAAGGGAATAAAGATCAAATTAACCAATTATTGTGGAATGGGTTGTACTAAATTAAAGCACACGAGAGAAGTAAAGGGCAGGTATGAAAAAAAGAGAGGGATGGTGCAGCGGAGTGGTAATGTCATTGACTGAATAATCCAGAGGCCCAGCATAATGTTCTGGCCCAAAGGTTCCAATCCTAGCATGGGAGATTCCACAGGGATCAATATTGGGTCTGCTTTTGGTTGTCATTTATATAAACATTTTGGATGGGAATTTAGAAAGCATGATTAGTCTGTTTGTGAATGACACAAAAACTGATGATATAGTGTACAGTGAAGAAAGTTATCAAAGAGATCTTGATCAATTCAGTCAATGGACTAAGGAGTGACAAGTGGAGTGTAATTTGGATAAATGCGAGATATTTCATTTTGCAAAGCTCGCAAGGGCAGGACTTACACAATTAATGGTGAGGCCTTGGGTAGTGTTGTAGAACAGAGAGATTTAAGGTCCATAATACTTTAAAATTGGTTTCACATGTAGTAAGGATGGTTAAGGAGATGTTTAGCATGCTTTCTTCATTGCTCAGATCTCTGAGCATAGTAGCTAGTACTTCGTATTGATGTTGTGCAGGATTTTGGTGAGTCCTCTTCTGGAGTACTGGTTGCCTTCTCTAGGAAGGATGTTATAGAATTTGAGAAAGTTCAGAAAAGATTTACCAGAATACTATCAGGAAGGAGGGTTTGAGATATAAAGGTAGGCTGAGTAGACTGGGCCTTTTTTAACTGGAGCTTAGGAGGTTGAGGGGTGACCCTATAAAGGTTTGTAGAATCATGAGGGGCTTGGGTAAAGTGAAAAGCAAAAGTCTTTTCCCTGCAGTAGGTGAGTTCAAATCTAGGGGGAATATTTAAAGGTGAAGAGAAAGATTTTAAAAAGGACATGTGGGGCCACTTTTAACACAGAGAGTGTGGAATTAACTTCCAGAGGAAGTGGTGGACGCAGGTACAGATACAATATTTGAAAGACATTTGGATAAGGACATGAATAGGAAAAATTTGGAGAGATAGGGGCCAAATGAAGCAAATGGGACTAGTTTGGTTTGGGGACGTGGTTGGCATGAACTAGTTGGACCGAAGGGTCTGTTTTCATGCTGAATGACTCTATAAAATTTAAATTCAATAAAAATCTGGAATAAACTGCCTCTCTGACGGTGTAACCATTGTTATAAAAAAAAAACCGTCATGTTCTTTAATGTCCTTTAAATTTTCTTTCTTTAAGGAGGAAATCTGCTGTCCTTACCTGGTCTGACCTACACATGACTCCAGATGTACAGTAATGTGGTTGAGTCGTAACTGCCCTTTGGGCAGGAAGGGATGGGCAGTGAAAGCCCATCTGCATCCCACGAGCAACCTTTTAAAAATCCAAGTCCTCAACAGGTATATGTGCTGCACCTTGTTCTTTGTTAAAGACAGTTGTAGAGTATTATCTTAATACTTCAGATATGCTGCAATACCCCATTTATCAGTTTCATTCCACCTTTTGCCATTTATGTTAGATTCGATTAGATCCCTTACAGTGTGGAAACAGGCCCTTCGGCCCAACCAGTCCACACCGACCCTCTGAAGAGTAACCCACACAGACCCATTCCCTCTGACTAACGCACCTAACACTATGGGCAATTTAAATGGCCAAATCACCTGACCTGCACATCTTTGGACTGTGGGAGGAAACTGGAGCACCCGGAGGAAACCCAACAGGACTGAAGTATTAAGATAATACTCTACAACTGTCTTTAACAAAGAACATGATGCTGCACAGATCATGCAAGCATACAAATCAGGAATAGAAGTAGTCTATTCATCCCTTGAATCTGCTGAGCCATTCAATGAAATCATGGCTAACTTGATTATAACCTCAAATCCACATTTCATTCTACCCTTGATAATCACCCAACCTCTTCCTAACAAGAATATATCAACCTCTGTTTAGGAATATTCAAGGACTTTATTTCCTTTGCCTTTTTAGGAAGTGAGTTTAAAAGGCTCACAAACCTCTGAGAAAGAAAAAATACCTCAGTGATCCCTAATTCTAGATTCTCCCAAAAGAGGAATTATTCTCTCCCTACCTACACCACCAACACCCCTCACGATTTTCATGGTTCAATCAAGCCACCTCTTAATCTTTAAAATTCCAGCAAATACAAACCTAACCTATCCAACTCTTCCTCATGAAACAATCTGTCTATTCCAGGTATTAATCTAGTAAACCTTCTCTGAACTGCACCCAATGCATTTACATTCTCTCTAGCTAAAGTGACTATGCTTTAGTTCATGGAATAAAAGGGATCATAGCACCATAGATACAACATTGGCTGAGTGACAGTAAACAGTGAATAGAGGTTACCTGATATGATTTCAGATACAGGAAGATTTATCATTGAATTTTCCAGGAATCAATGTTGGACCCCTTGCTCTTTCTGTATATATTCAGGAACAAGATTTTGGCGTACAACGTCAACATTTGTGATGCTTCCAAACTTGGAAGCATTGTAAATTGTGAGAAGCATAGTGTAGGGCTTGAAAAGGACATAGGTTTGTGGGATGAGTGAACAAATGGCAGATGAAACGTAATGCAGAGAATGTTAAGTGATTCATTTTGGTAGGAAGAACACAGAGAGACATAGAAAATACAAATCACAATTCGAAAGGAGGTGCAATATCAGAAAGGCCTGCTTTTATGGGTCTATAAACCATTGAAGTTGCATGGAAAGGTTGAGAGAGTGGTTAATTAAGCATACAGCATTCTACATTTTATTAATAGGACTATTAAATGTTATATAATATTCATATATTATAATAAAGGTTCTATATTAACCTTGTACAGTAATAGGAGTAGGTCCTTCAGCCTACTCTGCCATTCAACTAGATCTTCTAGTTCTTTCTTTCAAATCAACTTGTCCAGTTATGGCACACCTCCAGGGAGTTGAACCCCAAGCCTTCTGACCTAGAGGCAAGAGCACCACCACTAACCACTAGAGCCTATGGCTGACTGTTTACTTCAAGTCTGTGCTGGCTCTTTATGGAAGTAACTCAACCAGTCCCACTTCCCCCTAAACATTGCCACTTTCTTATCTTCTAGTTTTTAAAAAATCTATGTCCCTTTGAAAGTTACAACTGAGTACCCTCAGGCAGTACCTTCAGAATGTAACTACTTGCTAAATGATTTTTCTTGGTTCGTGTGCCAAACACATTAAATCCTTGGCCTCTAACTTTTGGCCTCTACACTGAAGGGAACAATTTATTCAAGAGTCATAATGCAGATATCTTTTTAAGCAGACCTGAATGATTGGTCTCTTAATCTGAGACTGTACCCCCATGTTCTAGACTTCCTGGCCAAGTGATACAATCTCATAGGGTCTATCCTGTCAAGCTGCTCAGAATCTTGGATGTTTCAAGGAGAAAGCCTCACATTTTTCAAAACCCCAAGGAGTACAGACCCAATTTACAGGGGCTCTCAACATGGGATAATCCTCTCATCCCAGGGCATTCCAGTGTCTTTTGCTGTATTGCCTCCAATGCAATGCTTCCTTAGATATGGAGAAACTGTGCACGATACTATGATCTCATTAAAACACTAAACAGCTGAAGAAGCAATTACCTATTCTTCTACTTCAATTCACTTGCAATAAAGATTGACGTATCATTTATACCCAGCAACTTGCTGTACCTATATGCAGGGGCAGGGGCATAGTTCACAGGCCTCAGTGCTTCTTCTGGCCCTGATAATGACATGACCTGGGCCCTGATCTAGCAGGTCTTCAAGAATTCCAGGCCCAGGCTTTTGGATCTGATGTATCCAAACTCTCCTGGCTTCCTTTTAGAAGTATATATATATGTTTAACCATTAGTATGTACAAGTTTCAAACTGTTAAAAATCGTCTGTTCTTTTATTACTATCAAAATGAATAACTGCATTCTTTCTCACATTGCATTTGATTTGTTATCCTGTTGTGTACTATTTAACCTTCTGTATCTCTTTTATAGCTCTATGCCTGAGTTTCCCAATCTCTGTATGTTGTGGACAATGCCGAGTCAGTTGGAGAAACATGATGGGATCAGAAAAATAAGATTCTTGGCAAAGTGGAACGGAAGTCTGATTTTGCAACCAATGTTTCAGAGGTGAAATGGGAAACTCGTTACTTTATTTGCTGTAGGTTGTTGATAGCTGAGACCTCAGTGCTGATCTTGGTAGTACTTCATTAGTTACAGACTGCTAAATTGAACATGCCCATTTATCTTAACTGTTTGCCTCCTGTTAGTAACCAATTCTCAATCCATGCCAATCTATTTGCGTTAAATTCAGAAGTCCTTTCCTCCCCAGAAATACTTTGTATAACACCTCAGTGAATGTGTTTTGGAAAACTACATTCACTGTATCCACTAGTCTTTGTTACCTGCCCCATGTATTCAAAAACTCTAATATATTTGTCAGATGCAATTTCCCTTTTGTATAACCATGTTGTCTTTCTCTAATCATACTACAATTTTCTGAGTGCGTTGTTAGGACTTCCTTAAATCAAGATGGCGGGGCAGCATGATAGGAAGTGCTCAGGGTCTATGAATGTTGTGATGAAATTGAAGGTGTGTACTGTTTCTTGAAGAGAGAGTGAATGCTGTTCTGCACTGACAGCTTATAAGAGCAGTCTCAGAGTATACTTGAAAATTGAAAACATGTAATATTTGGCTGTGAACTAGATAATGTTGGTTGCTGTTTTGACAACAATTCAAATTCAACCAATCAATTTAAATTATGTCCCAAGATACTAAAGCCCAATTGAGTTTGAATTTATTGTTTTGCCAACATCGAACCAATGACATGATCCGATGTTGGGGGATGAAAAAGGAGGCATTTTGAAAGTCAGACAGAGCAACTGCCATAAAGAGAGACCCAAGAAATTAGGAACATTCTCTATCAAAGGTACCTTTTCATATGAAACATATGTGCAGTATGAAGAAAGGAGACGACCCAGGGAGACCTTCAGGCGGAAGGAGAAGGACACCGAAGATGAGACTTGGACAGATTTGACCAGATTTGGAGTACAAAAGATCCCAGCAGATTTAAACACTGGCCGATTAGTGTCCTAGATCTTTAAGAAAGTGAAATAAATTTCTACGTTTGTAACCCTAAATGGGCCATATCAATTTGAAGTGATGCCTTTTGGAATGAAGAATGCACCGGCCACATTCCAAAGACTCATGAGCAGAGTTGTGGCTGGATTAACAAACTGTGCATTTTATCTGGATGATGTAATGATCTTTAGCAAGTCATGGAAAGACCATATGGTACAGTTGGCAGAGATCTTTGAATGATTATGAGAGGCAAAACTGGTAATAAACCTACAGAAAACAGAATTTGTGAAGGCAGAGGTGACGTTCTTGGGACATAAGAAGGTTGACCCAAAGGAACGTCAAGACAAAGGCCATTGAGGAATTTCCATGACCAACCTCGAAGAAAGACGCTTTGATTTTTGAGACTATTCAGCAGTTTAATTGTACCACTAACAGATTTACTAAAGAAGAACACAAAGTTTCGTTGGGCAGAACAATGCCAGGAGGCAATTGAGAATTTAAAAGCAGTATTAACCACCACACTAGTTTTAGCTACACCAATTTTTTTGAAACGCTGCAAAGTTGCAATTGATGCTAGTGATATCGGAGTTGGAGGTGTACTGCTACAGGAAGGTGATGATGGAATTGAACGGCCAATTGGCTACTTTTCAAAGAAACTCAACACCCACCAAAGAAAATACTCTACCACTGAAAAGGATTTATTGAGTTTGGTACTGGCCCTACAACCTTTTAATGTTTATGTGACAATGTGTGAGACGAACAATGTATCGGAGACAGTTGTGTACACGGGCCACAACCTCTTACTTTCTTGGAACGACTTAAAGATAGAAATATGAGACTATTTAACTGGAGTCTTAATGCAACAGACTTTTAATTTACAAATTGTACATGTTGTGGGTTGGAAAAATTGATAGCAGATATGTTATCAAAGATTTAAAGGATAAAGTATAGATAAGATTGAACAGATACCAATGTATGTATGTGCAGAAATTAATATGAACTTAGATTAATATAGTTCTTTGTAATGGGTTTCAGAATTAGAAAAAAAAACCATGAAGCCATCTTTTCATTATGATGGTTCACTTTTTTCTTAGAGGGGGAGTTGTTATGAAGTTGAAGGCATGTACTGTCCCTTTAAGAGAGAGTGAATACTGTTTTGCACTGAGTGCTTACAAGAGCAGTCTCAGAGTGGACTGGAAAATTGAAAAATTGATACTTTTGTTGTGAAATAGATACCTGAATTGGTTGCTGTTTTGACAGCAATTCAAATTTAACTAATCAGTTTAAATTATGCCCTAGGGTACTAAAACCCAATCAAGTTTGAATTTATTATTTTGCCAACATCGAACCAATGACACAATCCGATGTTGGGGGATGAAAAAGCAGGATTTTGAAAGTCAGTCAGAGCAACTGCCATCAAGAGAGACCCAAGAAATTAGGAACACTCTCTATAAAAGGTACCTTTTCATATGGAGCATATGTGCAGTAAAAAGAAAGAAGACAACCAGGGAGATCTTCAGCTGGAAGAAGAAGGACACTGAAGACAACAGTTGCTGTATGGTTTTGAAATTGAGTTGATATAATTTTAATAAGTGTTTTATTGGAAGTATATTATTATTGAGTTGGAGGCAAATAATAAGTAGTTAAGAGAAAGGGGGGCTTAGAGTTGTGAATAGTTGTTGTTTAATTTTCACTTTTAGAGTTAAAGAAGAAATTGATGTTATTTTCTTTAAATAGTAGAATTTGTGAGTTGCCATAATCAAATTTGTGTTTAGATCAGAGTGGTGCTAGAAAAGCACAGCATGTCAGGCACCATCTGAGGAGCAGGGAAATCAATGTTTCAGGCAAAAGCCCTTCATCAGGAAGCCTGATGAAGGGCTTTTGCCTGAAATGTCGATTTTCCTGCTCCTCGGATGCTGCCTGACCTGCTGTGCTTTTCCAGCACCACTCTGATCTAAACTCTGGTTTCCAGCATCTGCAGTCCTCATTTTTGCATAATCAAACTTGTAGCAAGCCTGGACCTTACACTAACCTTATACCGGCCAGCTCCAAAGTGGGGGAGGAATAGGCATTTTGCAGTCCCTGGAGCTTCTGTGAAGTCTAATCTGGCCCTGTTTCTTGAGGATTTGTGACTCATTATACTTCAGGCAAATCATGAACCATGTGAAATATATGTTGAAAGAATCTAGCTCATGCTCCTTCTATAACTCCATGCCACTTCATGACACCCTCAATGTCAGAAACTTTATATTACTTCATACCTTTGCCCAAATAAACATACAGACAAATTGCAAACCAGATGTTTTATTGTTTTGTTTTAGAGCCATAGAGATGTACAACACAGAAACAAACCCTTTTGACCAACTCGACCATGCTGACCAGATATCCTAAATTAATCTAGCCCTATTTGCTAGCATTTGGCACATATCGCTCTAAACCTTCCGATGCCCATCCAGATGCCTTGTCTTAGTTCAGCCAGTGTTTGTTAACACAGGCTGAAGTGCAATTTTAAATCTTATTGATTGACATCACCATGAAATTGTAATAAGTTGTTGTTTATTTTTAAAAATGTCTGTAAGCTTATTTATGCTTGTTAATAACTTTTATTATTTTTCATTAACAGTATCAGTTTACAAGGGCTCTGTGGCTGCAAGAACAGGTCAGATGATGGGTGTTCTGTTGAAAGTAACTCATCTCCTCTCTAAAGCCTGTCCATCATCTTACAAAAGATTAAAGAAGTAAGGAAGGGTAAGCTTATGATTTGAACACAAGACTGAGAATAATAAATTTGAGGTAGTTGATCTACAGGCCAGCTATCAGGTAATACATGATGGAAGGGGGTTAACTGAGAGGATTTTATGGATGGGGAGGGAGGAAGCTTAGGCAGCAACGATGCAAGTTTTATTAATGGAGTTTGAAAGAGTAGTCCTAAACCTCCTCAGAACCTATAAACAAGTTTTACACTTAACTCACACATTCACAATTTGCACTCACCAGATTCTACTGAATGGTATATCCATAGCCGACAATGAAAGTAGCACAGGAGTCCTATCTGAGCAGTAAGATCCTAATTGGCATGAATTATCCAAGAACACAGTGATGTTAAAATATAATTAGATGCAAGGGGAAGTATATCTCTTAGATTTTACCTTCATTCTGTCTGATGTCCATCAGGCAGTTGGAATTAAAATTCTCTATTTAGTTACAACAAAACAAATGCAATCATTTTGCTGGTAACTCAATAATAGATCAACTAGTCATATTAAAATAAAGAAAAGAAATTCAAAAGGTGTTTTATTAAAGTGAAAAACTTGAGCCCCTGAGGTTGAACTATCATTTGTTTAGTCAGTAGCTGCAGACCAGTCTGCCATGGCAGTTTCCCTCAGCAAAGAGATATCACTCTCTCCAAACCTGAATGGAATAGAATTGCAGCATTACCCAGATGTCATTGGAGCCCTGTGCAAATTGCTAGCTATAAAATGTGTCTTTTGAGTAGCTGCCATTTTTAATAATGTATCATTTATTTTAATTGGGGTTCTGGTGAACACATGTAGACATTTGTCTCTAGCAGTCATTTCATTGATCAACCAGTTATGAGCTGCCCCAGTCCCATTATCCCCTATTGCTCTTTAAATCCTCAGCTCTCAGACCAAGGCATTGACAGAAGCATTGGATCAGGTTGCCTGCTCACCCTCCAATTGAGGATAGGAACACTAAGAGAGATGAGAAATAACATTCAAATCGGCGGATTGTGGGAAAGGGAACAAGCAAAACTAATTTAGTTCAGCAATTTTAACCAAAGATATTTAATAAACTAAACATTTAAAAAAAAATTAATCTACAACAGAAGTAGGTTGGACACAGGCAGAAATATCTTCAGTATATTAAATGTGCTCAGTTAGTTAGACAAGAAATTGCACAATTATTTAATATTGCAATGCTATGAGAGATAATTTGTATGTTGATAATTCTCATAGCTGCAGCTACAAATCACCAACACGATTGATGATGGCTGAATAATTCTTGGATGGAAAATTTTCACAACATGTCTCACACTGATACCTTGTCTTCAATGCACATATGTAAGTTGTCAGTACTGCAAACTTTAACACTGGATTAAATGACAATTTGCATTATATTACAAGGAAACTAAGTCTAACCATTCTTTCATTAATTCAGCTTGATCCCTAGAATAAGATACTAATAACACAGTTGTAAAATAATACATGCAATGTGAGCTACATTTACTTTGATATTGCTAATTCCCCAAGAATTCTTCCTAAATTCCTCCCCAATCTGTAAGCTTCGTGAGGTTCTATTTATTCAGTCTGCTATCTCCATATGAGTAATTTATTTCAGTAAAACGTTTAATAAGGTTTCCCATGGTAGGCTATCGCAGAAAATACAGAGGTATGGGATTAAGGGAGATTCAGCAGTTTGGATCAGAAATTGGCTAGTTGTAAGAAAACAGAGGGTGGTGGTTGTTGGGAAATGTTCATCCTGAAGTTCAGTTATTAGTGATGTACCCCAAGGATCTGTTTTGGGGCCACTACTCTTTGTCAATTTTATAAATTACCTGTATGAGGGCGTAGAAGGGTGGGTTAGTAAATTTGCAGATGACAGTAAGGTCAGTGGAATTGTGGCATGTGCCAAAAGATGTTGCAGGTCACAGAGGGACATAGATATGCTGAAGAGCTGGTCTGAGAGGTAGCAAATGGAGTTCAATGCAGAACAGTGTGAGGTGATTCACTTTGGAAGGAATAACAAGAATACAGAGTACTGGGCTAATGGTAAGATTCTTGGTAGTGTGGATGAGCAGAGATATATCAGTGTTCATGTGCATAGATCCCTGTAAGTTGCTACCCAGGTTGATAGGATTATTAAGAAGGCCTACGGTGTGTTAGCTTTTATTGCAAGTTTCAGAGCCGTGAGATCATGTTGCAGCTGCACAAAGCTCTGGTGTGACCGCACTTGGACTTTGCATATAGATCTGGCCACCATGCTATAGGAAGGATGCGGATGCTTTGGAAAGGGTTCAGAAGAGATTTACCAGGATGTTGCCTGGTATGGAGGGAAGGTCTTATGAAGAAAGCTGAGGGCCTTGAGGTTGTTGTTGTTAGAGAGAAGAAGGTTGAGAGGTACTTAATAGAGAGATACAAGATGTTCAGAGGATTGGATAGGGTGGAGAGTGAGAACCTTTTTCCTCGGATAGTGATGGCTTTAAATTAAGAGATGATAAATATAGATATAGGTCAGATAGGTTTTTACTCAGAGAGTAATAACGGTGTGGAATGCCCTGCCTGAAACAGTTGTAGACTAGCCAAATTTAAGAGCATTTAAATGGTCATTGGATAAACATATGGATGATAATTGAATAGTGTAGGTTAGATAGGCTTCAGATTGGTTTCACAGGTCAGTGCAACATCGAGGGCCGAAGGGCCTGTACTGCACTGTAATGTTCTATGTTTTATATGTTCTATGTTGATCTCTGCTATGACAGCTAAAAGGCCTTAATCTTGTTGTTTCTCGTGCAATAGTAATTCTGTAGTCTCTATTATCTTTAGTAAACATTCCATATCAATGTTCTCACCACTGCCCCTCCCCCTCATGTTTTGCAATCTTGTTTCTTACTTTTACTTATGAGGCCTGAAATTAAGTTAGATGTCATGCTTTGAAGTTAGCTCGGAGATAGTCAACTTGTTCTCCTTAAATAGACATTCGGGGTGGAGGATGACTTGCTTTCACATTGATTCGATAAGATTTGAGATTGTTTATAAGTCCAATTTGTGATCTGCAGATTCTCCCCCACACAGGAATGATTGGACATGAGTTGTTTAGAGGTTTGTGCACGTACCCTGACACTTCAACTTTGCTAACAAAACCTGTCAGTGTGTTTGGTGCCTTCCTGGATGAAACGTCTTCATATTGGTAGGTAACAAGACAGGGACCTTTATGGATTCGGGGGAATATGTGACCTCTTCAGGGAAGCTTTGAATACAGATGGAATACTCTGTGCAGTTCTGGTCGCCATACTATCAGAAGGATGTGATTACAGTGGTGTTGAGATTCACCAAGATGTTGCCTGGGATGAAAAATCAGTTGTGAGGGGTGAATGGATAGGCTGGGTTTGTTTTTTGTGGGGTGGAGGAGGCTGAGGGGGGGATCTGATTGAGGTATCCAAAGTAATGAGAGGCATTGACAGGTTAGATTGTGAAAATCTCTTTCCCATGACAGACATATCTAAGACCAGAGGGACCAAGTTTTAGGTGAAAAAGCAAATGGTTTGAAAGATTTCTGAGAATTTTTTTTTTCACCCAGAGGATGGTAGAAATATGTAACATGCTGCCTGAGAGGCTGGTGGGTGCAGGTACTCTTGCAACATTTAAGAAGCATCTGGATGAGCACTTAAAATGCCAGGGTGTAGTAGGCTATGGATCAAGTGCAGGTAAATGGAATTAGTATAGATTGATGTTTGATAGTCAGCATGTATAGGGTGGGTCGAAGGATCGGTTTCTATGCTGTATGACTCTATAATTCTCTAACTCTCAGGTACCTGCTTTATTCCAAGATCCAGATGCCTTACAAGGAAGGCTACCCTTACCAACAATGACTGGTGCCTCCGTTACACAGCTACATGACTGAGTTCAAGTGTAGATCCAATTCAGCTCATTCTTCCACAAGGTCCATTGTAGAACAGATCTGAAAGTGAGATTCAGATGCTTGGCTCAAATCTGAGTTTACTCTTCAGTCAGTATGTGCTGCAGATTCCTACTATGCTGTTCTTTGCACCACTGGAGCTGGCAAAGAGGGAAAGTGATGGATGCTGAAGAGCTGAGACTGTGACAGCAGTCTTCGATGGAAGAAGAAGATATGGACATAGAGCAGGAGAAACATCAGCGTGATGGAGCGATTCATCATTATGTGCAACTAGCCAGACAGAACTTTTTGTAGAGTGTTGAAGCAGGCCATCCAGCCCATCAGGTCCACATCGATCCTCCAAAGAGCATCCTACCCAGACCCATCTCCCTACCGTATCCCTGTAACCCTGCATTTCTCATGGCTAATCCACTTAACCTACACATCCCTGAACACTATGGGCAATTTAGCATGGCTAATCTGATTAATCTGCGCATCGTTGCGCTATGGGAGGAAACTCACACAGAAATGGGGAGAATGTGCAAACAGTCGCCTGAGGCTAGAATCGATCCCAGGTCTGTGATGCTGTGAGATAGCAGTGCTAACCACTAAGCCATTGCGCCAACTTAATTGGCACTTCTTCTAAGTGGTCTGATTTGGGTGAACACATTATTCATTGGCTGTAAATGTGTTGCTACCCAAAGGCAATCAGTCCTTGTTTAGTCCTAAAAGCAAATCCAATTTTTTTGTTTGTTTTTTCTTCACTTGTGTAATAAAGTAAAATTACAAACTGGAAGCTTTAAAATATTGGATGTTTCCACTTTCAAGAATGAGAACTTGATCATCCAATGGGCATTTAAGAAAGAGTAGCAGCCCTTCAGATGGAGTTCTAACATTGCATGGCGTGAATGAAGGCTAACATCTTGATTTTTGGTCAAATAATTAAAATGAAAGTTAATGATTTAAGTACACACATTTAATCTTATATTTACAACGAAGTGTCACATGTGCCAGCAATATGCCCTCAGAAGGTTTACTGTGATCTTACCTCCCACTGCAACCAGGTGCAGCCCTGGGATAAACAGCTGGGGGGGAGGGAATCTTGTCCTATAGCCCAACAAAGCTCATTCCTGATCTGATGTGGTTCCCTCTGTCCTTTGCCTGTATATTTTTCTCAGGTGGATTGGTTTCACATGAGATGAAATTATCTTCATTCAACTTGTTAAGTGATTTTATGTAACAATAAAATAAGTAAACAGAGCAATAATCAGCAAAAATGATCCTTTTCTAATGATAAAGGAGTACTGAATATACGACATTGACAGCTTCAATTGTTTATTTTGCTTAAACTCTGTCTCTCCCTGCCCTTTGCCTCACACAACTTCTTTCTAACTGTCTGAACTGCTGTGTATTTTCAATATCAACTTGTTTAGAGATGTTATTATACACCTGCAGAACAGATGGGACTATCCTATTTCCAAAAGCCAATCATTCTCTCTTCTGCATGCCCACCTTTACAGATCCAGTTAATCTTGATATTAGCCCCTTGATGATGGGTTGGAGAAAGCTGGGAGCTAAACAGTTAAAACATGTTCTGAACAAGCTCTGCACACTCCCATCGCTTATGGCAGTGAATATTGTCCAAACACCCTACTATCGAGAGCCACTACTGAATCAGTATATTAAAATCAGGTTCCGTGACTGCAATTGGGAGCTTGAGGCTCCATAAGTTTCCCGAGAGTTGGGAAAGCTTATTTCGTACTTTGTGCAATTCAAGAGAAGAAGAAATTCTCCCCTGCAATCCCCTTAAGGTTGCCTTTAGCCTTTCCCCTTCCCCACCCTCATTCTGCTTACTAACACCCTCTTCCCTAGCCTACTTAATTATTGAACTTCAGGCTGCCCTCTCTCTTCTGTCTTCAGATTGTAGCCTGTTCCCCACTTTCTTTTCTTCACAAAATTTGGGCATTGCTGGCAATGCCAGTATTTATTGCCCATTCCCATTTCTTCGGGGGTGTTTCAGAATCAGCCACATTGCTATGGGTCCAGAGCCACATGTAGGCCAGACATGGTAAAGATGGCAGTTTCCTTCCCTGGGGAGAACCAGATGTTTTTTTTTCCTGACAATCAACAATAGTTTCATGGTCATCATTAGACTTTTTTTAAATACCAAATTTTTAAAACATTTAAATTCCACCATGGCAGGATTCAACCAAGGTCCCCAGATATAGAACATAGAACATAGAACATAGAAGAATACAGCGCAGTACAGCCCCTTCGGCCCTCGATGTTGCGCCGATCCAAGCCCACCTAACCTACACTAGCCCACTATCCTCCATGTGCCTATCCAATGCCCGCTTAAATGCCCATAATGAGGGAGAGTCCACCACTGCTACTGGCAGGGCATTCCATGAACTCACGACACGCTGAGTAAAGAACCTACCCCTAACATCTGCCCTATACCTACC
>NC_057711.1:86603431-86616901 GCF_004010195.1 Chiloscyllium plagiosum
AACGAGGATATAAAAATCAAGGCCAATGGCTCTGAAATCTCCTCCCTTGCTTCCCAGGGAATCCTAGGATAAATGCCATCAGGCCCAGGGGACTTATCTATTTTCACCCTTTCCAGAATTTCCAACACCTCTTCTCTACATACCTCAAAGCCATCCATTCTACTTAATTGTGACTCAGTATTCACATCGACAACAATGTCCTGTTCCTGAGTGAATACTGATGAAAAGTATTCATTCAGTGTCTCCCCAATCTCTTCAGTCTCCACACGCAACTTCCCACTACTATCCTTGACTGGACATATTCCTACCCTAGTCATTCTTTTATTCCTGACATACCTATAGAAAGCCTTAGTCTCTGGATTAATAGTTGAATGATAATACTACTAGGCCAACATTTCACCTCTATTGCAGTCTTTGATCCCCTCTCAATTGAAGGCTCTGTCTCCATCAGCAGCATAAGCTCTCTCTCTACCCTATCGCAAGTTCTCTCTCCCTTTCTTAATTACTGTCTGTCTCCCTGTCTTGATCACAGTCTTTCGCTTGTTCTCAATTATGAGTTTTCTGACCTTCCTGACCAGGAATTCTCTGGCCCTCTTGATTGTGAGCTTTGTCCCTCTTCTTGATGGTAAGTTATGCCCTCCCAACAAGCACAGATTCTCTCACCCCCTACTATCAATATCTGTCCTCTTCCCACTCTTGGGCTTTTCCTTTTTTCCTTTCCAGGTTGCTCTGACACATGATTGTTGTGGATATTTCCCAAGGCTGCCCAATGTTTGGTTACTGCCAATGGGGTTTGCCCATCTTAGCTGCAGACAGCCTGTCATTTGGTGTGATGTCAGGAAACAGAGCCAAAGCATTTGAATTAGGTGCTGCTACCAATATTGGTAGGATTTCTACAGTCAACCTCAACAAATCAGGACACCTTGCCTCAGATTTTGAGGCCAATGGTGAAAGGTATTTTTTCTAATTAGACAAGCTATCAAATCATCTGTTCAAACTTCTGGTAAAATAACATGGGTTAAACAGTTAATCATTCCTTTGTCTGAAGGCCATTCAAAAATAAAGGGAAAAACACATTTCTTTTAAGGTCCAGCTCCAAAAGTGACTCAAACCCTTTCTGAGGAAAATGACCACAAAGTCCTGAAACATGACAGTCAAGAACTCCGCCAAGAATATTCTTCACTTAATTCTCATAATTTCTCAGAGTATCATCCATAATATAAAAGTAGTGGAAAATCCCAGAACTAATGAGCACAATATGATTTAATGAAGATTATCTGGCAAACAGCACCAGTCCGAATATATAAAAGAGAGGAAGAGGGAAGAGAAGAATTAGCAATACTGTAATTAACTGGTAACTTTGGCAGGAAGAGAATTGTTTTCCTTAACATTTTTAAAATTTAAAATGTAATTCTCAGAATGTTAAATGGAAATACAATAAGCATTCTCCAAAATGAATAAATATCTAAGTAAGTAACAAAAGATAATGTGGCATCTACAGGAGAAAGTAAAGAAAATCATTGGGACAAGCATTGCACTTTGCTAAGGTTACTAAAAATAATATTACGAGCATACAGACAACTTTGAAGAGGAATCGAACAAGACATTATCCATAATACTAAGACATTCTTCCAGTAATTATCTTGCACTGCACATAGGATGCATTTAATTAATGTTTATAGCAAGCTTGTAAAAACATGCTGGTTTATCCTTACATGCTCACAGGAGCACAAAGATTCAGTGAGACACTGACATTTCTGATGGTGACAATATTTCTTAAGTATGCAATGATAATCATAAGCATTCAACTTGGAATTTCATAAACACAAAAAAAAACTTCTTCGGAAGATGAATCTTCAGCAAGTACCCTAGCAGTAGGGAGATGTTCCCTTAGTTGGCTGATAATGATGGGTAACAATGTCATCTGTTTCCTGATGAACAGGGTGGTTGGGTTGGTTGGTCCGGGTGTCCCAGAGGCTCATTCCTGAAGAAGGGCTAATGCCCGAAACGTCGATTCTCCTGTTCCCTAGATGCTGCCTGACCTGATAATGATGGGTAACAATGTCATCTGTTTCCTGAAAGTTTACCTGAAGACTGCTGGGTTGTCAGGTCTGTATGGCACCCTTTGCATGGGAATGTAACCTTTAAAAAAGTGAATTGTTCTTTACTTTAGCCTAGGCTATGATGTAGTCCTTTGACATTGATGGTTCCCAAACAAAACTAAAGACATTAAGGGATATTGTGCAGGAAAATGATGTTGAGGTAACTGATCAGCCACAATCTAGTTGAATGGTGGAACAAGCCTGAGCAGATGAAAACCTTCGCCTTCTCCTATTTCCTATAATCCTATACTACTGATGTCTGAAGTGTCATGCCAGTTTCAGTCAGTGTGACACTGCTCAACTATATCCTGGCACCAAGTGAAAGCTTAATCAGCAGGAGTTCCTGGGATAAGTTGTCTCATTTTCATCCTGCTTGCAGTAGGAATTTGAACCTCATTGGCAGCCATTGATTACTACTACATGGCCTTCCTAAGTATGTTTCTAAATGACCCTTAACCAATCTTTAACATGTCTTCTTTTGTATTTCATTGTCAATAGATATATTCCTGGGAAACACTCTAGCTGCATAAAGGAGCTTATGGTTTTTCTTTCCGTATCTGTTTCTAAGTAAGCAGAATGTTAAAGGAAGAGGTGCATTGCTCTATATTAAATCCTTTTCTCATGTGATCGTCCCAGCAGGAACAAAGGTTGGACCTTACCAGTGATGCTCACATTCTCTGAAATTATTTTTGAAACTTTATTACTTCCAGAAGATGAATTTTGAAAGTATAGCAACAAAGGTGAAGACTTTATGGCAGAAAAAGAAAAGGTTTGCATTCCGCCAGCATGTCTGTGAGGAAGAAAGGTTGATAAAGAGTATCTTCCTTTACTCAATTAGATCAAGCAGTTGTTGCAGGAAATTGAAAGGTTTCTCTAACCATAGCATGAAGACCACTCAGGCAGTGACAGACATAGAACGGCAAAGGTAGTTGAGACCATTCACAGCAGCACTAACAAACAGCGATGCTGATAAAGGCTTAATTGCTTCATCAGAAGTGTAAAACCTTACACAGATGTTTGTGATCCCATGCCAAGTGCTTCCTGTCACTTGATGATCTCTGCTCAAAGTAAACTGGTGAGTCAGGCAATGACTGAAAAATACACAGCTCAATTGCTGTTGGCTATGAATCAGAAACTTATTGCCGATTAACAGGCAAAAAAAAACTTATTAACAGAATTAAATCTGGTTTGTCTTGTAACATGGAAACAAAGTTAAAAGATTACTTTAATAACCTTAGTTAGCTCAGACCAGCAACCATTCAATATTATCATTCTCTTGGAATGTTTTAATCCAAAAAGATGAATTCTTCATCTTCTTTACACAACACAGCCATATTTCATGAATTTTAAAATCCTTCACTCAGTTTATATGCAATTGTTGTGTGATGGGCAGCAGTACATTTGGCAGGTCTGTGCCTGTTTTCCTCACAGCCATCATTATACTTTTTATATTGTCCATTACTCCACTGCTCTCTGCGTGCACCTGCTCTGGGAGATAAGTTAACTGTTCGGAGACAAGAGCTATTGACAAAGGCTCAGCCAAAGGATAGTTGGAAACAATTGGCTCATGACACCTCATAGGATATCACAATTGGCTGTGGAACTTTGCTGCAACAAGAACTGTTCTGATGAATTGGACTCGAAACATTAACTCTTTTTTTCACTCCACAGATGCTGCCAGATTTGCTGAATTTCTCTAGTACTTTCCATCTTTGGTTAAGATCTCCAGCCTCTACAGTTTTTTGTTTTATATTAACATATTTAAGGCTTCTGTTTTGTGATTAGAAGCTTAGACCTTAAGAGACGGCTTTGGGGATCACAGAAACTAGTATCTTCAAAGATAGTTGAGCAAGTTTGCTTTCTGGCATCAAGGTGATCATTGAATCAGGAGATTGTAAATATGCAGAAGTGTCCCTATGAAAACTGGCATCATTTCCCATTCCTATTACATGAACTGCAAGTGAATTTTGAATTTCATTACACTAACCAAAATGTTTTAGTCCTTCTCTGGTGGGTAGCTCTTTGCCTAGATCAATTATTAGTCAGAGAAACCAACCTTCTCATTTATCTAAATTCAGCAGAGAGTCATGAAGGGTAATGCCTTTCTGATTAATTTAGTTACATTTTCTGAGATGATCACTTGAGGTGTGGATGTTGTGCTATCTATGTATGTTCTCTATAGTGACTTCTAAAAGGCATTTGAAACTGTTCTACACAAAATATATAAGAAAAATGAAACCCCAAAGAGATAATGTGGATGAAGATAATATTCTGATTTGAACTGGTAATTGGTCAGGGGATAAAATAATACAGATAAAGCGAACGTTATCTGGTGGGTGTGCTGTGATAAGCATTGCTCCCTGGTGATCTATGGTCTCAGCTTTTTGCTAATTTATTACTGATTTGAAAGAGGTAATAGAAAGGTATATATCTAAATTTGCATATTAACCAGATCAAGAGGTGGAGTAATTAGGATCAGGAACTTATAATTGGGCTTAGATGGGCACAGAAGTTAAGGAATATTGGCCTTTATCTCAAGGATATTATAGCATTAAGGTGAAAACTGATGCTTCAGTTGCACAGCATCTTGCTTAATCTCTATTTAGAGTACTGCATTCAACTTTGTGACTTTTAGGCCTTGGAAAGGGTACAACACAAAATCACCAGAATGATATCAATGCTTTATTCTTTTGAGTTCATTAAGTTAAAGGTGATCCAACCAAGGTATGTAGAATTATAATAAAAGGATTAAACACACTTGGAACTGTGTGATACATCTGGTAATCATGTCCAGTTGAGGACTAATTAAACAATTTATGTCAGGAGAGACAGGGAAACATGTCAACAAATGTTGCTGTAAAAGATCTTCAATATTGCCATCTGTGAAACAGAGTATCTTGTGTGTGGCAATTATGGTAATGATAATCACTTTTACGACAGAGAATATTTGCAACATCCTCCTTTGTTGACTGTCTTCCTTCTGCTTCTACTACAAAAAGAGTAGAATTGATTTTTCATGTATCCTGCGCTGGATTTTAAAACCTAATACAGGATATATGGTTTCTTATGTATCCTGTATTAGGTTTTCAAACCCTAACACAGGGTACATAAGAAATCAGTTCTACTCTTTTTGTGGTGAGAAAGGCATTTGATTAGGTAGGACCATGGTGGGTGGGGATCCCTGAGCAGTTGGAAACCTGAGGCATGCTGAAACTGTCAGTATTTCCCTGGTTCTTTACAAATAAACTCACACCTGAACGACTCTACAAACTCTGGTAGGGATCTGGGTTGGAAAGCAGCAACAGGCAAAATCTTATCACAAATTTTGGAATATGTTTGTGGAATTCTGGAGACCATTTTATGAGTACAATGGCCTGCTCTTGAGAGAAATTATTTTTCAAAATCATTTTGAATTTGTTCCTCTTCTCTGCCATTTTAAAAGAATAATTGTGTCTTTTTGATGAATCATACATATGCATTTTCAATACTTCCTCATGTTTGCTCACAGGATAGTTCAGTTTGATTACTTTTTTCTATAACAGGGAAGCAAGAGTTTCATAGAAATTCAAGGCAAGATGTGATGATATAATTCAGATTTTGGGTTTCTTAAAGCTGGACAACTATGGCTAGACAATTAATGCCAACCTTCCAGGAGCAGGAGCAAACAGGAGCAGGAGGTTCAAAGCAGAGCAGCAGAGCTATGTAATATTTCTTTCTTCTTTCTGACCTTGTGCAGACCTTGGGCTTGTTTTTTTCTTACCAAACCAACTGACCCCCAATCTGCCCCTGTGTACCTTCTACCAGTTACTTGGCTGCTGGACAGTGTCTCTGCGGGTGCCAATTATAGTACCTTGCTGTTCTCATCTGATCCCTGCCCACTGGCTTGACATCATTGACACTGTGTTTATAAAGAAATTTAATCTGGCCCGTTTCAATCAACCCGAGCAGTAAATATGTCCACAATAGCAAAGAATAAGCATAAACTGTGCGGCAGTTATTGATAACTGCAGGCATCCTTCTTTGATACATTACAGGATAAATGAAAACATGACCACATTATATTTGATAGGAAATAGCATAGTTCATAGAACTGCAGTCACAAGAACAAAGGAAGTTACGGAGGTGGTAGAAGAGGTGTGGTAGAGTGTGGTACAGGAGATGCATCAAAGAAGTGTGATCCTATGAGGGACAAGAGCACTGCTAAACAGCAAATGAGCCAATACGGTCACCCCATCTCTACACCACTCCCTGATTGTTGCCTTTGAGAGAAATATGGTGGTATTTGCAGCAAGATGAAGATGAATGTGTTCCTTATTTTCTCACACATTTTGTGCTGAGGTCCATCAGCATCATCAGCAATAGTCAGACTGAAGTTTAAAATTGCTGTACCCTCCTAACACAGCAATTTTCCTTTGTATGTATTCTTCCATTTTGGCTATGCTGTATGGGCAGTATCGTCCTTGGAAGATGCCTAAGCAGGCTAAGATGGATTCGCACTGATTTCAAAAGTCATGAATGCAAAAATAAGTCTGTGCACCTATGAGTCATCCAATGTCTTTCTTTCCCTTCAAATAATCTAGGTACCATGGAACATCCAACAACTCTTGCTTCCTGAACAGCAGTGCTAATGATATATCAATGATGAGATTTCTTCTGATTGAATTGAGGTTTTATATATATATCAGTAGTGACACTTTACTACAGTCAATTCTTAAATAATGCGATGGTTGTATTCTTATGCAACCCTGTGTTACAGAAAAATCACACTTTATAAACAGTACTTAAAGTGTTGGCGCTGTCATCGCATTACAGCCAACACACATTTTAAAGGTGTGCGCTTTAGAAACAGCAGCTCCAATTCATCAATCATGCTACAGGAAATTCACATTAACGAAACACATGTTATAACAGATTAAACACATTAAATATGTTATAACCTGTATTATTGCCAGAATCACTCAATTGAAAATTGATATAAATTGACATTCCTAATTCATTGACCATAGTTTACTGTATGTAATGCCTTCGTGGTAAAGCCTTGCAAAGTGTACTCAACATCTCTATGAGTTGCTGATCTGTTTTTAACCAACATATTATTGATAGACATATTCTACATACTTCTCTGTGAATTCAAGTTGAAATCTTACATGTGGAATGATCTCAAAATATTTATGCTTGTTTAAATAAATACATTTATATAAACCATTTAAATGAGATTACAGGAGCCCTGGTTAGTAGGTTTGCAGATGACACCAAAATTGATGTATAGTGGACAGTGAAGATTATTCAAGACTAGAAAGAGATCTTAATCAATTGGGTCAATGGGCTGAGGAGTGGCAGATGGACTTTAATTTGTATGAATGTGAGGTATTATATTTTGGTAATACAAACAAGGACAAGATTTATACAATTAATGTTAGGGCCCTGGGTAGTGTTGAGGAACAGAGAGACCTAGAGGTTCAGGTACATAATTCTTTAAAATTTACATCACAGACAGACAGGTTAAAATAGAATATAGAACACAGACCAGTAGAGTATAGGAACAGACAAGAACTTTGGCCCACAATGTTGTGCTGAGTTAAACTAATTAAATGAATCTCTCTGTCTGCCCATGGTCCATATTCCTCCATTCCTTGCTTATTCATGTGCCTATCTGCTTAAACACCGCTATCATATCTGCCTCCACTAATATTCCAGGCAACTCGTTCTAGGCATCTATCACTCTCTGTGCAAAAGCACCTGCCTGCCATATCTCCTTTGAACGTTCCAGCTCTTACCTTAAATGCATTCCCTCTGGTATTAGACATTTCATCTCTGGGAAAAAGATTCTGAGTATCAACCCTAACAGTGCCTGCCATAATTTTATGACCTTCCTATAAACTTCTATTAGGTCTCCTTTCAGCCTTTGCCGCTCGAGTGATAACAACCGTAGCTTGTCTAGCCTGTCCTTATAGCTCATGCCCTCTAATCCAGGCAGTATCCTGGTAAACCTCTTCTGCACCCGCTCTAGAACCTCCACGTCTTTCCTGTAATGTGGCAGTTAAGAAGGCATTTAGCATGCTTGTCTCATTACTTAGACCTTTGAGTAAAGGAGTAGGGATGTTATGTTGGGGTTGTGCAGGATGTTGATGAAGCCTTTCTAAAATACTATATGCAGTTTTGCATGCCCTATTATACAAAGAACATTATTCAACTGAAGACAGTTCAGAAAAGATTTTCCAGGATGTTGCTGGGACTAGGGGTCTTGGGATATAACAATAGATTGGAAAGAATGAGACTTTTTTCACTGGAGCGTAGGAGGTTGAGGGGTGAGCTTATTGAAGTTTATAAAATCATAAGGGGTATAGATAAGGTGAATGACAAGGGTCTTTTCTCTTGGATGGGATAATTCAAAACTGGGGGGCATATTTTTAAGCTGAGAGAAAAAGATTTAAAAAGGACATGAGAGGCAACCTTTTTCCACAGACAATGGTTTGTGTGTGGAATGAACTGTCAGAGGCAGTGGTGGATGGAGGTACAGTCACACGTCTAAAATCCATTCCACACATTCATGAATAGAAAAGATTTGGAAGGATATGGGCCAAGTGCAGGCAGATGGGGCTAGTTTAGTTTGGGAACATGGTCAATGTGGACTGGTTGGACCGAAGGGTCTGTTTCCGTGTTGCATGACTCTATGACTCTAAGCAATACTATAGAGACTGGCTTGGCTTAATTACTTTATCTGTAAAATCATTATAGAAAGCAAAGTGACTTATATTCATGCTAAAGCAGAGTTATTAAAACAGTTCTTGTCTTTTAGTGGCATCAACTCATACTGCTTTGTAGGTGATCTGTTGCTGATTAAGACCACTTGTGACAATGCTGTGTGCCAGAGAGGAAAAAGAGGTGTTACCAAAATATGTGTAATGAGATTGCACTTTGATCACAATAGTGTAATGTGTTAAGTATTTCACTGCAGTCACATTTGGCTTAAAATAATGGATTTTACAAAACAAGGAAAGAAATAGAGTTGGGCTTGTATTACTGCATACTAAAGGTTAAGGATGTAGTTGATTATCAAAGTGCACCCACAAGTCATTATCTCAGTCAACAGAACAAAAGTCTACTCCATCATAGTTGAGCTATTCTTCCATTTCAGTATGTTATTATCTTACTTAAATCTTTCAGGACATTCAATTTCAGCACAATATTTTCTCAAAGTCTTTTTAAACAGTTGCATTTAATTATAGTAATGAACTCCTTATAGACTGAATATTTTAAGCTTTGAGTCTTTGAGTTTCTTTCCCTCGCCTGCTCTCTCATTCTCCCCATTTAAGCCAAAGCTTTACCCTTTTGCTTCTTTTAAAACACAGCTCCCTGTATTTAACTGGGTAATGGGATTTATGATTTTGTTTACATCAGTATCCATGGCAATGCACCATAAAAGATCAGTTGCTTGGCAACTTTGTATTGTGAAGCTGCAATGGAGGATGGAATTTTTTGTGTCTCTGAAGGGAGGGCTTGAGGAATAATGAAAACTTCTGCTCATACTTCTGATGAATGCTTTTATTTTCAAGGTCAACTAAATGTTTTTTCAGCAAAGACTAATGCACTTTTCATCAAAAGATGCACCGTAAAATGTTTCCGCAAGATTATCCTGTCTCAGAGTTGGGGACAACAGCTTAAGAAGTTGTTTTGCTCTTTGCTTGTTGTTGGAAAATTAGGTTGAAACTGACTGTGGGATTGTAGTACTGGTATAACTCTCACTCTTTTACTGATCTTTTCCGCATTCATTAGCAAAGACTCTTCAATGAACAACTTTATTCTAAAACACATACTTTTAAAGAAATTTGTTTATATAATAGATAAGCTTCTATTAATGTTATTCTAAATTCTCAATACAATAGTTGTACTCTTAATCAAACAATAGCAATATTTTAGTAAGGGATATTTACAGTCAACAAACTTCTTAAATTGTTCCTTCAATTTTTACATACTTAACATTTCAAACTTATTGTTTTCCAGAAATTAATTAGAATAAGTATGTTTCTGTATATTACACAATCTTTTTAAAGCAGGTTGCCATGGGGACAGTTGGTTTCTGTTGTGAATGTACATTTGTGCTTTGTTTATTATTGCAACATAACATAAATATATCTACTAAGTTGAGAATTATGCCTTTTTATGAATTTTGCTAATAACAATATGTTTTAATAAGCAATAATAATTAAATCACATTACAATGTCAGTTTACAATGTGTGCCATTGCTCTTTATCTTAGTGCATTAATCACTTGTATCAACAAATTTTAACATGGCAATAAACAGTTAATGCAAAAAATACCTAAATTTTTTCAGATAAATGATTCCTAAACAAGTGTGCAAATATTATCTTAATTTTTAATCTAAGATGTTTATGCTGATTTGGTATTAATGGATAATTATTTCTATAATTCACATCATAATCATGGGCAAAAACTACAAGAAAGAACTTGTAGTTTTTTTTACCTCAGATATCCCATTGCTCTGCAGTATTCCATTTTTATACCTATAATTGTATCCTCCATCTCAAGAATACTCATGTTTTCTTCCAACAAAAAATGAGAAATATGCAGTCTAATGCAATCATATATAAATAAAAAGTACATTTTTGAACTATTCATTGTAAAGACATTTGAGACAAACATAAATTATGAACAGCAAGGTAAGAACTTGGTTGATCATGCCAAATTTTCAGATCCACCTCATTTTAATGTATTGCTAGTTTCCTTGCCAGAGATAAGCTTGAATTGAGATGCACTGCCTTGAGGATTTTCAGAGTCAGGGTGGTTATCTGTGGACCTATCGATGCTCAAACTGATATAAAGTATTTGATGCTGAAACTGAGTGCATGAACAAAATTGACAACCTTCATTAACACCGATAAGAATATATAAAAATGCTTCATTAAGCAGCAATGGTTGCAATGTCCACAAGCTCTTCGCTGTTGATGTCTGTAATATATTATAAAACTTTGTTAATTATCAGCTCTAAAATCCTGAGGCTGATTTTCTTTTTCCCTTCCCCTCCCCTCTCATCTCTGCCTGAGCAAAGGTTGCTTGGAGCACTCCAGGTGAGCACCCAAAACAAAGGATCTGCACCTACCTGTATCTTGGGGTCAGTGAATTTAAGTATCATAGGTTTATGCCAGCTGTGCACACTGACTACAATTTAACCTGCACTGATTAAAGGGAGGAACTTCTATTACTGCAGTTAGCTAGAAAGGCAAAGCGCTTTTATTGGAAGCTTGGAGGTCTGCATTTGAAAAGAATTTTTTTTCTGGAAGCAACTTGTGATATTTGCCCACAGTAATCAAAGAAGCAATATATTCAGTATGATGCTATTGGAAATGGTAGAAAGTGAGGAGATGCATTTTTTCCTGATGCGACAAAAAAAAAAGTCTCATACAGGCTAACGGATGTCAGCACTGTCCAGAGACACTGAATAATTCAGCAATCTCTTTATTAGTAAGGTAGTCTGTAGCCACACCTGAGTTTTTACTGATGCTGTAAATAACAGAAAAATGAGGCCAGAGTGGATAATTAAATGCTTTTTGCACCATTCAGGCAGAATTGGACTGGAACTGACTTTGACAGGAGAGGTGGAACTCATAGAAGTCTGAACAATGTGGACTATGGCAGGATCTGTGGCAGAATTAGACAGGAAGTCTGCCAAGACCAATCTCAATGTTAGGAGCATCTCACAACATCTTTTAAACTTTTACCAAGCAATGGGGTAAGGTTCTTAATATGGAAGTCAGAGCAAGTACCTGGCAAATTCAGCCTTCTGCTGGCTGCAAAGGGTTGTTACTGCAGTTGCTCAGCACAAAATAGCACCTCAGGAAACGATGCATGGGTACTTGCTAAAACACACACTTTATCAATGGACATTGGCATTCAACTCCTGCCATACCTTCCAATCATCACAGCACCTCTCCCATTCACTTGCAGACTTCTGAGGAAGTACAGACTTGTGTTTCAGTGCGCACCAGCAATCAGCATTGAAAGATCTAGTGCACAGATTAGACTAGGCTAAATCTTGGGGCTGTTTGCTTACCTTCTTTGCTTGTGTTCACTTAGGGCATACCTGTATGCTCACAGCACCATGCTTGCCATCTGTGCTATGCTATACCATGCCAGTTAGCGTGTGGTGCTTCAACCAGAGTCAATCTCATCAGTAAGCCAAAGTTTATCAATGCTGATATATCAAAGTGCTCTTTTATGCAGACTCTCAGATGCATGTCAGGCTTGTCAGTGGAAATCTCTTTACGGGAAGAGAACATCTTGCTGTACTGCACACCAAAACATCAATCTAACAATTGCAGCATATGGCAGTTGCCTGCACAGCACACACACTTTATGTTTACTCAAACAAGTGAACTCAAGTAAGGATGTTATGGAGAGTAACTCAAGGTGTCTGGAGGCTATGCAGAGCAGCATCCAAAGACAGGATAGGCTTATTCATGCGCATTTCAATGTATGGCTCACTGTCCAGTATAGATGCTGGGTGAGTGGATATATGGAAAGAACAGAGGAGTCATGGACGTCACCAAGGGGGTAGAGGGAATGCATTCAGATGAGGGAGTGTTCAGAAGTAAGGATGAGAGGGCGTAATAGCCTTTAGTATGACAGGAATTAAATCTCAGAGAGCCAAAGTGAGCCTTATAACCCGCCTCTGCAAAACTTCCAGATCAGTGGACTTAATTCAATCCCACTACTGTCTAGCTGTGAGAGACCAAATGCTCTGGTATCTTCTGCCAGATGGCAGGAGGAGAAGAGTTTGAGTGAGGGGTGTGTGGGATCTTCCACAATGCTCTTAGCTTTTCATGCAGCTTATGGTGTAAATGTCTGTAATGGAGTGGAGACCCTGATGATCTTCTCAGCAGTCCTCATTGCCTGTGGGTAGGGTCTTACAATCTGAGATGATGCAATTCCTGAACCAGGCAGTGATGCAGGAGCTCAGGATACCCACAATGAAGCCCCTGCAGAATGTGGTGAGGATGGGGGAGTGGGAGGTGGGCTTTCCTCAGCCTGTGCAGAACGTAGAGATGCTGCTGCGTTTACTTGGCTATGGAGCTGGTAAATGTGTTGATGGAAAAGCGCAGCAGGTCAGACAGCATCCAAGGAGCAGGAGAATCGATGTTTCGGGCATAAGCCCTTCTTCAGGAATGAGGATGGTGTGCCAAGCAGGCTAAGATAAAAGGTAGGGAGGAGGGACTTGGGGGAGGAGCGTTGGGAATGCGATAGGTGGAAGGAGGTTAAGGTGAGGGTGATAGGCTGGAGAGAGGGTGGGGGCGGAGAGGTCGGGAAGAAGATTGCAGGCCAAGAAGGCAGTGCTGAGTCCGAGGGTTG
>NC_057711.1:86617662-86629717 GCF_004010195.1 Chiloscyllium plagiosum
GTCGCCCGAGATAGAAATGGAGAGGTCTAGGAAGGGGAGGGGGGAGTCTGAGACGGTCCAGGTAAATTTGAGGTCAGGGTGAAAGGTGTTAGTAAAGTGGATGAACTGTTCAACCTCCTCGTGGGAGCCAAGGTAGCGCCGGTACAGTCATAGATGTAGCGGAGGAAAAGGTGGGGTGTGGTGCCAGTGTAGCTGCGGAAGAAAGACTGTTCCACATATCCGACGAAGAGGCAGGCATAGCTGGGGCCCACGCGGGTGCTCATGGCTACTCCTTTGGTTTGGAGGAAGTCGGAGGATTGGAAAGAGAAGTTGTTCAGAGTGAGGACCAGTTCAGTCAGTCGAAAGGAGCCAGGTGAGATTCTCCACCAGGTGTCCGCCAAGAAATGTGGTGCTCTTCACGATCTCCATGGGGGAGCTATCGATATCCAGCAGAGAGTGGTTGCTCCGTGCACTCCTGAAGTCAACAGCTATCTCTCTCGTCTTGTCCGCGTTCAGAGACAGGTTGTTGGCTCTGCACCAGTCTGTTAGCCGCTGCACCTCCTCTGTGTATGCTGATTCATTGTTTATGCTGATGAGACCCACTACAGTCATATCATCAGCGAATTTGATGATGTGATTCGATCATTGCATCGCTGTGTGTCAACAGGGTGAACAGGAGTGGACTGAGAATGCAGCCCTGGGGGGGCCTGTACTCAGTGTGATAACATTGGAGATGCTGTTCCCAATCCGAACTGATAGGGGTCTCCCAGTCAGGAAATCCAGAATCCAGTTACAAAGAGATGCCCAGGGAAAAGACCTTGTCTATCTATCCTATCCGTGCCCCTTAGGAGTTTATAAACCTCTAAGGGAAAATAGCCCCAGCCTATTCAGCCTCTCCCTATAGCTCAAACTGTCCAACCCTGGCAACATCCCTGTAAATCTTCTCTGAACTCTTTCAAGTTTCACAACATCCTTCTGATAGGAACGAGACCAGAATTGCACACAATATCCCAAAAGTGGCCTAACCAATATCCTGTATAGCCGCAACATTGACCTCCAAACTCAGTGCTCTGAACAATAAAGGAAAGCATACCAAACGCCTTCTTCATTATCCTATCTACCTGCGACTCTACTTTCATGGAACTATGAACCTTTTCTAATCATAGGCTGGCCAATTAGCAATGCCACTACTGTATGCATAAGACTACTCTGTTATAATCTCTTCAAAAGGAATTTTTGCAGCCCGTGGCTGGCAGAGGAATGGCAAGAAATTTGCAAAAAGAACATATGACATTAAGAACCAGGAGCCATTCAGTCTCCATTCAACAATTTCATGGCTGATCTGCCCTAGATTTCAACTCCTCTTTCTTGACAGCTTATAGTAGCCTTGTGGTTATATCTCTGATTTTTGAAAAACATAAGCTACCTCCTCTTTAAATACCTTCAATGATCTAGCCTCGACAACTTTCTGGAGTAGAGGCATTCCAGAAATTCACTATTTCCTGCAAAAAGAAATTCATTCTCACCTAAGTTTTAAGAGTGTTGGCTCATTTTGTAAATTTGTCCCTTGTTTGGAATTTAAACATATTTGAAGAATGATTGGGATTGGCATTCTCCATTTTAACTTTTCTCAGAAAAAATGGCAAGATTGAAAAAAAAAATCTGAATCTTGACCGAGAGATAAAAATACCAATTTTCCCTTTCAGACTTTAACCATAAATTCTGAATCTTGCCAATAAGTGGCTGATATCCTATTTCCATGCATTTGCTTTTAACTCATAATTAGATAAGTCATTTTTATGCATCTTACAATTCTCCCCTGCTCTCCAAAGAAACAAGATGGCTCCAATTCCCGAATTGACAGTCAGAACATTAACCTGGAGGATGCAGTTCACTGCTTATATCTCCAAATCTCCATTTTAATGTCCCTTTCACCAATGTGACCTTGAATAATTCTCTCCTTGATCCTTCATTCACTGAGGTTGGCATCAACAACCCATCAGCCTCACCACATTATCAAAGCTGATTTCATATCAACTCAGAATCTACTTCACTCCTTCAGAATTCACGCTGGAAATTCGGGATATTTTTGACTTGCATGTTCCTGTCAGTTCACTTTCACCACAGCAAGATACAGCTAGCTCATACATCAGCACAGGGTGCATCTTATGGGTTTTAGCTTCAGTTGTTAGCTTATTCTGTGCTTGCTTGAAGGTTGTCAGTCTGTGTTGACTGTGCAGGTTTTTAGGCAGGGGTCAATAAGTGTTAGTAGTGCTAGTAGAAGATGGGGTGGGTTGAGAGCCTTTGAGTGGAGATGTTCCATGCAGTATTGAGATGGTAGTCCATGAGCTCAGGTGATGTGTCTGTGCAGTGAAAGATTTAAAGTGAGTGTGAGGTAACAGAGAGAAAATGATGGGACTTACCCTTGAAGAGTGTAGACGATTGCCGAGTATTTTCTTGCTCTGCTGTGCATTCAGTCAGACTGTGGAGACAGCAATGATTATCTGTGTTCAGGCCAGTTGTGTTTGTGCCTTGGCCTTCCAATGGTGATTTGCTGGGTAGAGGATTATTCTCCTCTTGACCTTCATTCAGCAGGACTGCCGGATCTCTTTTTGGAAAGCAGATGCCCACTTCCATTTCTGAGACGTGATGCTTTTCTAAGAGGACACTGTGTGAGGTAGTTCTTGGTTTGCAGCACCTGAAGTGGTGTGCAGCTTTAACAATGGCACCAGCAGTTTGAATGCTGGAAGGGCTTGGCAACCACACTTTCCTGCTGTATAATTGTATGAGAAAAATGCGAATAGCATGATTGAATAATGAATGAGGTGAGACATATTGCTATGAATCATGACAGAACGCATGTCATGAAACTCCCCAAAAGTAATGCCAAACATAAAAAAATGTCAAACCTCAGCCCTTTGTGTTACAGATTAATTTGAGTCAATTCTTATGTGAAAATTCAGAGACCTTTACGAATTGTAAAATCTTTGCGAGATTTTTTGTCTGTTAAATAAATAATATTTACACTTTACATTGCTTACTTAATGAGAAAATGTATTGTTTTGCAGGGTAAGACTACTGAGTTTCAAATGGTTTCTCTGAAGCTATATATCATTAAGCCAATTTGCCTTGGGTCAGAGCTTCTATCCATCAATTTAATGACAAAAAGTAGACATTCACTATCTGTTCTGCAATTTTCTGGTTTTGTCCATCACCTTTAGCCAAACAATAAAGGCTTTCAGTTCCATGCATTTTTATTTTCAATTGATTCTCCTTCTTCTGTATGGTGGAGAGCTGCTTTTCACAGGAATCTGAATGGCCAATAAGTAGTTGTAGGTAATTCAACTGTGAAGAAGCTTACAGTCAGCTTGGTCCTGTTCTCACCTAATGTCTGCAAACAAACCATTTCCAGCAGGGGTCACTGAACAGTAGCCTGTACCAGGAAGCCAGGTTCATTTTCTGAGATCATTGAACAGGATTATTGTATTCCAGTTGGTTGCAATCAACTGACTTAATCCAGACCAGCAACAAACTTGGAACTTATTAGTAGATGTAGTTTAGCACTACACTCAAAGCAAGTAGTGATTTGAGACATACTAGGGAACTGGAGAAGCTCAATACAAATTGGATAAGAGCACATTCTATCTTTGACATTATACTGGAGAATCATTGGTAACATTTTAATCTGATTCCTACAGATGATCGTTTGGGCATGTGTGAGAATAAGATTTCTCTTTTTTTAAACGGGAAGCTTTTATTTCTTTCAGAGGGCCAGGAGTTTGTGGAATTTTCTTTCCCAAAAAGCAGTGGGGGTCAAGTCATAGAATCACAGAGATATCCAGCACAGAAACAAGCCCTTCGGTTCAACTAGTCCATGCCGACCAGATATCCTAACCCAATCTAGTCCTATTTGTCAGCACTTGGCCCATATCCCCCTAAATATCTTCCTACTCATATACCCAAAGATGCCTTTTAAATGTTATAATTGTACCAGCTTCCACCACTTCCTCTGGCAATTCATTCCATACATGCACTACCCTCTACGTGAAAAAGTTGCCCCTCAGCTCCTTTTTATATCTTTCCCCTCTCACCCTAAACCTATGCCCTCTAGTTCTGGACTCCCCCATCCCAGGTAAAATACCTTGTCTATCTACCCTATCCATGTCCCTCATGATTTTATAAACCTCTATGAGGTCACTCCTCAGCCTCCGACAATCCACAGAAAACAGCTAGCCTGCTCAACCGCTCCCTCTAGCTCAAATCCTTCAACCCTGGCAACATCCTTGTAAATCTTTTCTAAACCCTTTCAAGTTTCACAACATCCTTCTGATGGGAGGGAGACTAGAATTGCACACAATATTCCAAAAGTGGCCTTACTAATGTCCTGTATAGCTGCAACATGACCTCCCAACTCCTATACTCAATTCTCTGACTAATAAAGGAAAGCATACCAAAGGCCTTCTTCACTATCTTATCTACCTTCGACTCTACTTTCAAGGAACTGTGAACCTTCACTTCAAGGTCTCTTTGGTCAGCAACATTCCCCAGGACCTTATCATTAACTGTATAAGTGCTGCCCTGATTTGTCTTTCCAAAATGCAGCACTTCACATTTATCTGAATTAAACTCCATCTGCCACTCCTCAGCCCATTGACCCATCTGATCAAGATCCCATTGTGCTCTGAGGTAACCTTTCTCGCTATCCTCGACTTTTGGTGTCATTTGCAAACTTACTAACTATACCTCCTATATTCACGTTCAAATCGTTTATATAAATGCCAAAAAGCAGTGGATCCAGCATTAGTGAAGTTATTCAAGTTAGAGTTAAATAGATTTTTATGGACAAGGAAGTCAAAGATTTTAGGTAGTTTAGGTGGAGTTGAGGCCACCACCCAATCAGCCATACTCTGATTGAATGGCAGAGCTGATGTGAAGATCGCTATGGCCTCCTCCTGTTCCTAACTCCTATATTCCTCTGACAGGAATAATAAATAGCTAGAATTATTGGGAATGACTTCCTTTATGAGTTGCATTACATGGTCTAAAAATTTGAACTTTAACTTCAGATACAAACAAATTTCTGAAACAGAGTCTAACCTAAATGACTAATTTACTCAGTTTTTCATTCTTACCTGTAAATAAGCAAACATCTGTGGATGATAAATTACACATACTTTCAGACTGAGAACTCCCCCCATACAGATTAATAATTAATTATCTGATTAGAGGCATCGAGTCCTATAGCACAGAGATGGACCCTTTGGCTCAAACTAATTTGATTATGCCAATTATTCACTGACCTGTGTACTATATATGCAAAATATTTATGGTTTTGGAGATGCCAGTGTTGGACTGGGGTGTACAAAGTTAAAAATCACACAACACCAGGTTATAGTCCAACAGGTTTAATTGGAAGCTGCCACAACCACTTGATGAAGGAGCAGCCCTCCAAAAGCTGGTACTTCCGAACAAACCTATTGATCTATAACCTGGGGTCGTGTGAGTTTTGAAAACATTTCTTGGCTTATATTTGTAAAGAATGGCTGGTGTGGAGTAAGGCAATTGTGTAACTTGAAAGGCTGGAAGTCAATTCCATATGGGAGTTCCAGGAATTGCCAGAAGTATGTTGCCAGCATTACTGTGGAAGGACAAAATAATGTTATCCAGAGCCCTCATCTAAAATAGGTGACATGTTCTTTATATATGCAATTATAAAGATCCAATATCTGTTCTAGTACTCCTTCTCAAAATTGTTCAATCTGAATGATGCTGGTGCAGAACTGGCTCAGTTTAAGATATCAGACCTGACACATGATTGAACCAGCAATCTGGAAAGGGACAATTGGTGGCTGCCACTAAAGTGATACAAAATCTTCATCCAAATGCAGAACCATGAAGATAATGGATGGTTTACTTGGACAAGAGTCAGGCTAAATTGGGAAACTCTAGGAAATAGGGTTTTTGGGAGGAAAACAAATCACAAGGTTGGGAGATGGATTTTGGATGAATAGGCAGGTGAGCGATTGGTGCAAGTGAAGCAAATTACCTATGCCTGCTCCTACTTCTTATGGTCTGATAATCCATCTCCTATCCACCCACTTCCAGTTTTAACAGGGACAGTGCAGGTAGGGAGCAAATAGCCAAGTAAAGCAGGAATCTGGATCCAGCAGGTAAGTGGCAAGACACTGACCTCCTGGAATCAGCATCCATCCTCTCTCCATAGCCACCTAGATTCCTGAGGCTGGCAGCACTCAGCTAGTTGGTAAAGCTTAACATCGTAGTTAAATATGAGGCTTTTTTGCCTCATTATTTTATTTAAATTGCTGGCTCACTTCCTGAGCATGAGTTGGCTATTGTTCCCTGCCTGCGCTGTCTCCATTAAAACTGGAAGTGGGTAGGTAGGAGATGGATTGTCAGACTATAAGTAGTAGGAGCAGATGTAGGTAATTTGGCCCATCATGTTCAACCTGCTATTCAATAAGATCATGGCTGATCCTAATAATCTTCACTTTCCTGATTTATCCCATAAACCCTGATTCGTTTAGTGATTGAAATCTGCGTGTCTCAACCTTGAATATGCTTAACCACAGCATCGACAACCCTCTGCTGTAAAGAATTCTACAGGTTCACTAATCTATGAGTGAAAACGAAATCCTCCTTATCTCTGTCTTAAATAGGCAACTACTTACTCCGAGATTATATACGCTCATCCTAGGCTATCCCATGAAAGGAAACATATACCACATCAAGACACCTGATACACTTATATGTATCAATAAAGTCTCATTTTTCTAAATTCCAAAGAATACAACCCTAAAATATTTATTCTCTCCTCATAAGAAATTCCTGTGTACGTGAGATCAATCTCATTAATCTTCTCTGGACTGTCCAGTGCCAGTGTGTCTTTCTTCAGATAAAGGGATTAAAACTGTACACTGTTTTCCAGCTCTGGTCTGACTATTGCCTTGAATAGCTTCACCTAAACTTTTCTACTTTTATGCATAATTCCCTTTGAGACAAAGGCCACTATACCAAATGCCTTTCCTATTAATTGCTGCACTTGGCTGATAACTTTCTGTGAATCATACACTAGGACCCCCAGATCGCTCTGTTCTGCATTCTGTCCATCTTTAAATAATATTCAGCTTTTCTCTTCTTCCTTACAGACCTCATATTTTTCCACATTATATTCCAAGTGTCGTCATTGCCCATTAAATTAACTTGTCTATATTCCTCTGTAGACTCTTCATGTCATCTTCATTACTTGCCATCCCACCTATTTTTGTGTTATCTGTAAACTTGGCAATGGTACATTTGGTTCTGTCATCTAAGTCATCAAGTTATTTTGTAAATAATAGATAACTGTGTCCTCCTTCATCTCACTTTTGTCTGCTATAAATTAGTCAATTCTCTATTGATGCTAGTATTTTAGTCCCAACACTACATACTTTAATCTTATTCAGTAGGCTAAACTTGTATCCACTGCAGTTTAGAAGAATACAACATGCATAATTGAGGCAGATTGATTCAGCTGAGATGTTGAGATGCTGTTGTGCATTGTTAAGTGCGTATAGGGCATGGGAAACATGATCCATGATTACTCTTCGCCTATGAATGTCATTTGCATATTAGATTTGATTTGATTTACTACAGTCACATGCACCTAAGTACAGTGGAAAGCTTTGTTTTGCAAGCAATAACAGATCATAGCAAACAAGGACATACAGATCATAGGGTGCTAACCCAAAGCAAGGCATTCAAAGTTCCAACTGCATGGGAGGTGCACAAGGCAATATCAGCTTTAGCAAGATCATATAACCATGCTTGTAGTATGCAGTTCAAAGATAGAACTCCTGTTGATTGGCTGCATATTCTATGGGAGGTCAAGGTATGTTTATGGATTCTAAAATACATGACTGGCTCGCATTTCTCAAAGGTATATTCAGGACTTAGCAAGTCATGGATAGTTTGTTAATGTCTTTCAGGGAAGAATAAAACTATCCATGGAACAGCAGGGCAGATACTGGGCACCAAGTTCTCTGTCATGTAACATTGGAGACCTTAACCTTGGTCAAAAAGGTCCCCCAGGAAGCCAGAAGGCCCTCTTACCACATATTACAAAGGGAATAGGAACAGGTATCATTACAGGTCAATTCATGTAATTTAGCTCCAAGGAATTGGCTGGTAGTTCCAGAAAAAATTTTAAAAAGTTAAGGTCAGTGAACATATTGTTAAATGTCATCACTCATTTATTGCACCAACAAACTCACCCACTGCTGAATTCACTACAGCACCTTCAATTGCCAACTGGCAATTACTTTGTGTTAATATTCAGCCCCTTGAGCCTGCGCCACTAATTGAGAAGATTGCACTTGATTTGATTGTGGCTTCAACTTCACTTTGCTGCCTAACTTGTAAACCCTTTGACTTCCCCGTAATTCCAGAATCACCAAGGAGGAAGTAGGAACTGAATATTGAATTGAATGATGAGCCATGGTCATATTGAATGGCAAAGCATGTTTGAAGGGCCGAATGGCCAACTCCTATTCCTATTTTTAATGTTTCTGTTGACCTCTGCATTAAAAACATTCAATGATCCTGCTTCCACTGTTCTCTGGAGAAGAAAACTCCACAGACATAAAATCCTCTGGGAGAAAGGATTTCCCTCCATCGCCATCTTAGATGAAAGACTTTGTTTTTAAATTATGTCTCTTAGTTCTGGTTTCTTGCAACTGGAAAAATGTTTTTGAGTATCACGCTGTCAAGTCCCCTTAGGATCCTGTACATCTCAATAAGATCATCTCTCATTCTTCTCATTGCTACGAGACGCAGATCAAACCTATCCAACCTTTCCTCATAAAGCAATCCTTTTAGCTTAGGAATCAGTTGACTGAACTTTCTCTGAATTGTTTCCAATACAATTAAATCCCTTTGTAAATATGTAGACCTCAACTATACAACTGTAGCAAAACTTTCGCACTTCTTCATTTCATTTCCTTTGCAATAAATGGCAATGCCAGAGGCTCAGGCAAACACTTCGGGGCCATGGGTTCAACTCCCAACTGGTGGAACTTAAATTCAATTAACAAGCTTTAAATATATAATGGTGTTGTCACAAGTCATGGTGACTATGACAACTACTGGCAATCACTGTGAGAAAAAACCTAACTGATTCACTAATGTCCTTTAAGGAAGGAAATCTGCTATCATTCTTGGGGCTGGTCTACGTGTGAGTCTGGATGTATATCAATAGGATTGCCTTATAAATGACCTCTGAATAACCAAACAAATCACTCAGGTTAAGTGCAGATAGGGATGGCGAACAAATGCCAGCCTTGCCAGTAACAGTCTTATCCGATGGATAACACTTCCATTTATCTTCCTAAACACTTGTTGTACCTGCTATCTTGTCATTTCTTCACAGGTGAAGATTTGAAAGGTTTATATTCATCAGTTGCAGGCCCATTGATGACTAGCAAGGCCCACCTGTATCTGGCAAATCTTCCAACATCAAGTGCAGGTGAAGGTTTCGGGTTAAATCGATCTAACCTTCTTTTCGCTTTCCTGTTGGTTTTTCACACAATCTCAAAGATGCCAGTAACAGTCCTGACGTAGCAGCTCCAGACATCATATTCTATGGCCATCGTCTCACTGCTAATGGTCAATGTGGTGTACACACAGGGACTTCCTCAGGAAATCCTTGAGGCATTTACTAGGGGTTCCCTGCTCTGTTTAGTAGTGGTGAGCCCTCCATTTAACATGATCATTGGTGGGTGACTGTTTTCCATCTGCGCAGCCTTACCCAATCAACACCATTGGCTTTGCAGGACGGTGGCCAAATGTGGAGTATTGAGTGCAGTTTTGGGCCCCAAATCTCATAAGGAATGTACTGGCCCTGGAATGTGTCCAGAGGAGATTCACAAGAATGGTCCCAAGAATGAACAGTTTAACATATGAAGAATGTTTGAGGACTCTGGGTTATACTCTATAGAGTCGAGGGGGATGAGGGGGGAGCTAATTGAAACCGACTGTGTTAGGGACCTGGGTTCGATTCCACCCTCGGGTGACTGTTTATGTGGAGTTTGCACATTCTCCCCTTCTCTGCGTGGGTTTCCTCCAGGTATTCTGATTTCTTCCCACAGTCCAAAGATATGCAGGTTAGCTGGATTGGCCATGCTAAATTGCCCATTGTGTTCAGGAATCCTTGAGGCATTTGCACGGGGTTCCCTGCTCTGTTTACTAGTGGTCAGCCCTCCATTCAACATGATCATTGGTAGGTGTCTGTTTTCCATCTGTGCAACCTTACCCAACCAATGCCATTGGCTTTGCAGGACGGTAGCCAAATGTGGAGTATTGAGTGCAGTTTTGGGCCCTAAATCTCAGGAAGAAAGATATGCAGGTTAGCTGGATTGGCCATGCTAAATTGCCCATCATGTCCAGGAATATGCAGGTGAATTAGCCATGGGGAATGTAGGGATGGGGTGAGTCTAGGTGGGCTGCTCTTCGGAGAGTTGGTATAGACTCGATGGCTTGAATGGCCTGCTTCCACACTGTGGGGATTCTATGATATGATGAGGATGGCTTTGATGCTGGTGATGTTGGCTGTTTCAACATTTGTATTGTGATCCTGTCAGTGCAGCTTGAGGATGCTGCAGAGGCAATGTTGATAGAAACCTCTAAAAGACGTACATGTTGGAATGGGGCCTATGACTTAGTGCCAAACTAAACGGTGGTGCGGAGCATGGTTTTGTGCATGTTGAGTTTGGACTCTGCCCTAAGGCTGTGTTTGTTCCGCGCTCTTCTGTAGAGTCTGCCAAATACATTGTTCACTGTTGATTTTCTGACTACGGTGGCATTAAAAAAGATAATGTTTCTCCAATTAGGTAAATTGTCTTATAGCATTCAGCTCAGTTTCCTTAATGTCCATGCTTGAGGGTTTATATTCTGGTTGGGATGCAGGCTGAAACAAGACTTCAATTTTCTTTAAACAGGTTTCTGCTCTTAAGAATAGTGAAGGTGGAGAGTAAGGACGATTGACGCCATTGGAGATTTGAAAGGGAATTGAGAGACTACAGTTGTGCTGGATTTGTCCAAACTGATTTTCATGAAACTGTTTCATTGTAGCTAGGAATCTGTGTGGGCACCCAAGTTTCTCAAGGATTTCCAAAATGTTTTTCTGTTCAGTTTCAAATGTTTTGGTCAGGTCTATGAAAGCTATGTATGAGCCTTTGTGTGGCTCACAACACTTGCATTTTTTCCGAGAGCACCATGTGCATCTGTTTGCTCTAAGTTTGCACTGTATGTGGGAGGTTTCCTTCTCCAATGGGTGACATGGCTAGCAAGGGCCTGCCCAGCAATAGAAAATGGTTGACACCAGGGTTGTTGGAGCAAGCCAAAGTTTCTCTTTTGAACAAGGTGATGATTATGGCATCACAAAGATCCTGTTGAACTGTTCCATATTCCCAGCAGACCAGAGAAAACTAATGGAGCTTACACCATTTTCCTAGCCCTACTCTCAGCCTTGGAACATCTCGATAACAAGGACATCTACACCAGACTCTGCTCATTGACTATAGCTCCACCTTCAACACCATAGTCCCCTCCAGACTAATCTCAAAACTTTGAGACCTAGGTATGGGCTCCACCTTCTGCAACTGGATCCTCAACTTCCTGATCCAAGGATCCACTGTAATCGGTGAAGATAGACAGCAGCACCTCCTCCACAATAACCCTCAACACTGGAGCCCCCCAAGGATGCATTCTCAGCCTCCACTTCACTCCCTGTACACCTACATCTATGTAGCCAAATTCCAAATGAACAGCATCTGCACGTGTGCTGATGACATCACCGTGGTAGGACGGATATCAAACAACGAAATCGACGTTTCGGGCAAAAGCCCTTCATCAGGAATAAAGGCAGAGAGCCTGAAGCGTGGAGAGATAAGCTAGAGGAGGGTGGGGGTGGGGAGAAAGTAGCATAGAGTACAATAGGTCAGTGGGGAAGGAGATGAAGGTGATAGGTCAGGGAGGAGAGATGGCCTCTTGCAAAAATGCCATCCCGTATTCCCAATTCCTC
>NC_057711.1:86630068-86646624 GCF_004010195.1 Chiloscyllium plagiosum
CCTACCCCCACCCTCCCCTAGCTTATCTCTCCATGCTTCAGGCTCTCTGTCTTTATTCCTGATGAAGGGCTTTTGCCCGAAACGTCGATTTTGCTGCTCGTCGGATGCTGCCTTAATTGCTGTGCTCTTCCAGCACCACTGATCCAGAATCTGGTTTCCAGCATCTGCAGTCATTATTTTTACCTCGAATATCAAACAATGATAAATCAGAATACAGAAAGGAAATTTGGGGCTTGGTGTCATGGTGCAGTGATAGGAACCTCTCTCTTAATGTTGACAAAACAAAAGAACTGAACATTGACTTCAGGAAGAAAGAAGGAAGACACACCCTCACCTACATTAACGGAGCTGAGATGGAGATAGTTGAGAGCATCTGGTTCCTTGGAGTGATGATAACTGACAATCTGTCCTGGACTTCCAACGTACATGTGCCAGTCAAGAAGGCACAACAATGTCTCTTCATCATCAGGCGGCTCAGGGAATTCACGTGTCCATAAGGACCCTCACCAAATTTTACAGATGCCCGATTGAAAGCATATTATCTGGATGCATGATGGCCTGGCATGGCAACTGCTCTGCCCAGGAATGTAAGAAACTACAGAAGGTTGTGTGCACAGCCCAGACCACCACAAAAGCCAACCTTCCATCCATCAATTCCATTTACCCTTCTCATTGCAGTGGAAAGGGTGCCAACATCATCAAATACCCCTCCCACTCCACTAATGCTCTTCTCCAATCTTTTCCATCAGGCAGACGATACAGAAGCTTAAACTCATGCACCAATAGGTTCAAGAACAGCTTCTTCCAGGTTGTTATTAGACGGATGAATGGGCTCTCTAAGTTCAAATAATGTTGATCTTATTAATGTTGATCTTTCTTTGCACATGTCCTATCCAGTTGTAACCTGTATGTCTTGCTCTGTCTTAATACCCTATGATCTGTTTGTTATTATTTGCTACGATCTGCCTGTACTGCTTGCAAAACAAAGCTTTTCACTGTACTTAGGTCCATGTGATTACAATAAATCAAATCAAATCAAATGTTGGACAACGCTACCATGCTTCAAGGCGTCAGGTGAAATTCCATCCAATCAGGGAGAGTGTCGCTCTTCATCTGGTTGATGGTGGTTATAGGTCCCTCCAGAATTGGGTTCTCATCCACTTCTTTGTTAACAGGTCACGGTCAGATGCAGTTGATGGCAATATCCAGCACTGTACCTGATGCTGAACAGTGTTTTAAAATGATCCATGACTGAGTCGTTGTTGGTGTATAATGTCTTGCTATCAGTGTCCCTGTGGAGATTTTTGTTTGATATGCTTGTATATAGACAGATTTTAGTGCTTTCTAGAAGTTTCTTACGTCACCAGCACCATCTTCCAGTTGAGTTTGTTCCACACGTGTGATTTGCCAGTCATTTTGGATGTTCCTCAGTTTACAGTGAAGGGCACTGCATGTTTGACAGGACGCTGTCTTCTTCTCTTGGCTGGCTAGTGGCGCTGAGTGTGCCTGATGTGCTTTTAATCACCGCTATATCTTCAATTTCCTTTTCATGTTCATCACACCAGTCCCTGTCCTCCTTGGCACTGAATCCGATGACTCAATTGGAACTATCCTTACTTCAGCTTTGTTGTGTTCTCAAAATTCACGTATGATGGAATCAATAGTGAGATCAGTTGGTCTGTAAGGTTTCATAATATCAAGGTGAAGTTTGCAGGTTGCTGACTTAAAATTTCTTTGATTGGTTGTCCCTAGGTGTATTCTTAAGCTTGGACTTGAATTGGAATTTCATCTTTGAGAGAACAAGCCAGCGTTCTGTATAACAGTTGGCAATGGGCATGACTCTAGCATGTAGGACATCTCTTAAGTCACATGGTGCATCAAGGTGCAGTCTGTCAGGAGGTAGAATTTATAATAGGAATGATACCATATGACCTTGAATGATCTTTTTGTTGAAAGAAGGTACAGGCTATGGACTGCTGCTTTTCTGCACGATATTGCAAAAGTAGACATTCATTTTTATTGCAGCTGTCAACTCGATGATTCCTGAGTTTTCACCTCCATGCCAGTCTATCACAGCCAACTCATGCTTTGAAATTGCCAAGGATTACAATTTTGTCCTTGGGAGGGGTTTTGTGGATGAGTTCATGGACATATGGGTAGATTTTGTCATTTTCAGTTGGATTAGTCATTGGAATTGGAACATAAATACTGTTGAGAGTTACAAAGGGGTAATCAAAGGAACATGATTCATTTGGAATGGCAACTGGTAGGCTTGTAACTTTAGAAGCAATTGTTTACTTCACCATGAAACTGACAGTGAGGGCATCATCTACCTTAAAGTCTACTTGACCAATAAGGGCATAGTCATTGTTATGTTTTGTCAAGGCCTTATCATGGTAGCGGACCTCACTTAAGGCCATTACATCAATGTCTAGCCTGGCTAGTTCATGGGTCACCACTCTTGAACATTGTTGGCCATGACTGTTACCTCCAGCATTAAGAATTGTTCTTGTGTTCCAGCTGGCAATTTTCAGATAATTTCTTCTTTTCCATCATTTTGAATGAGGTTAAGAACTTATGCTTTCTTCTCTGTCACAGTTTGACTGTGCTAAGGTGAATAGTGGAGCAGGCTAAAAGGGCTGAATAGCCTACTCCTATTTTGTACGTTTCTGTTATGTCACAATCTGCCATCTCTGCGGGTGCCCAGTGTATGTCTGGAATGCCTGGCCTAGCACAAACATGATGCAGTTGACAACCGCTTGATGAAGGAGCAGCGCTCCGAAAGCTAGTGCTTCCAAATAAACCTGTTGGACTATAACCTGGTGTTGTGTGATTTTTAACTTTGTACACCCCAGTCCAACACCGGCACCTCCATATCATGATGCAGATTGTACCAGAGTTAGCTAGAAATGGATCAGTCTCTAGTTTCCAAACTCTAGGTTGATAGCACTGATACCATTGATACTATGGAACTAAATTATGTGATGTAACAACTCTGTTCTTTCCACTTGTTCCTACTGTCTCTCAATGAGTTGACTTCAGAATAGTTCTCCATTTTTTCACATTCCTTTAATGCCTCAACGTACCCTACCTTAGTATCTCTTATATCTTACATCTCTTCACACTATTCACATTTGCTTTCTCTGTTTTTTCACCCTCTCTGCTGTACACTGATGATCAATCATTCCATCTCAATGCTTTTACCCTCTGTTGCTAACTTCTCCATTCCCTTTATCTCATCTCCTTTGAAAGATTGTCAGCCAAAAGCTTTTCAAACAAGTGTTCAGATTTCTCTCCCCGAATTTCTCCATTATTCTCCTTTTCTCGGATTTCAATCATTGCTTTCTTCTTTCCCCCTTCCACAATGTTAAATACCTTCCTGGATTTGAAAAATTCTAAAAAAATACATTATTGTGAAGAGAGGTTTGGGACAATTTATGTCAGTACTTTCTACACTAGGTACTTCTTCCATTTGTTACTTCAAAAATCCTGTAAACATTAAGATTTCTCCCACAAATTACAAGGTACCTATTTTTGTTTAGCTTGCAAGACCTATCAATGCAGATTTCTGATCTCTCGCACCACAGGTTATGTGAGTAAATAGGTTCTACAGCTTCGGACAGGAAAAGGAATAATATAAAGTACTACTGAGCACTGTACAGTATGTTCCCTGCCTTATATTACCTTTCTTTTTTGGTATTAGTTTATTACATGCTCTTGAAACAAAGCATCATTGGCTGAATATATGGCCCACTCCATTGAATAACAGTGACAGTTGTCAAGGAGAATATTTCATAAGACATTTGCTTTAAAATGAATCCAAATCCATTGTATTAACTGACAAAACGAATAGTGCAGCATTAGAAAAATTGGTACTTTTTTACTGAAAGATGTATGAAATCAATACAACAAATTATTTTTGTAGCCTTTTCTTATAAGCCATGATTCCACAAGCAAACACTGTTCTGTCCATGTGAAGTATTTTTTATAGAAATGCTATGGAACATTCCATACTAAAAACATTTGTGCTCTCCTGATCGTGCATAATTTTGCATTGTTTCAGGTCAAGGCCGTGCTTAGCATTTTTGAAAATGATAAATGCTTTGGCGGTCAAATGTTTTCTCTGTGGTCAGTGCCATGAAATGATTGGTCATATGAGGAAAGCTAACTTCAGGACTTTAGGTAATAATTTAGTCTGGCACTTCGACAGTGGAAAGAGGGAGGGCTATGCTGCTGGATATGCTCAGGTGAACACACAGTTTTAGCGTGGGATGTTTCACAATTCTGAGCACAATATCTATATAGAAAGAGTTAAACAGTACACAAAAGTATATTCTCGTGAAATAGGATTGTGACTTACAAAAGAACACAGCCAGAACAGCTTGCAGTCCTGATTTCATATTCTTCTGGAACAGGCATTAAGCTGAAATCCATGCAGCTTATCCTAACAGCTCTAAAACTTCTTCATCTGGATTTTCCACAGTTGTAAAAAGCCTTCATCTGGAATTTCTGCAGGTGTTCTTCTGTTCTAATTTCAGTTGATTTTCCAGGAAATGGCACAAACAGATAAAAACTATTTCCTCAATTATGCCATAGTTTCTGGTGATTTTCTGCCTTTACGGTAGTGATAGATCAGGAAAACCCAAGGCAAGGTCTCCCCAACAATGGGTGCTCCATGAAAAGAAATAATGGATTTCTCCTCTTGTCCAGCCAAAATGCACACCATACATCATCCCACAAGAGGTCATTAATTTTATTTGCTTTTGGTGATCCCCACAAAGAACAAATACGAGAAACCTATTGCGGAAGTCCCAACTCGTCATTTCTGGTAAGAATAAAGTGGAAGGGCATATACAACAACTTGTATATCTCTGGTCAAGATTTTCCTTTTGGAAGATAGCCATTGCTGCAGTGTAGACGAAGCTGTAAGTCAATAGTGTGTATGTTTTATGATACGGTATGTTGAGCAAGACCGTTAGACTAACAGCAATGAGGAGAAGAGGTGATATGTTGGACACTCATTTTCCATGCATGACTTGGAAAGGAGGGGATTGATAGTCCAGGACCTTGATAGTTGAAGTAAGCCCACAAATGGGGGAGCAATTAAAACCAAGATGCTCAAGAGGCTAGAATTAGAGGATCATAGACATTTCAAAGATTATGAGCTGGAGGAAGTTGCAGAGATAAGGGAGGGTTGTGGTTATGAAAGGATTGAGAAACAAGGATGAACATATTAATTTTGTTGGTTTGCTGAATCAATGTACTATAGCAAGCACAAAGATTATGGGTGAACAGGCCTTAGTACAAATAAGTTCTTGGGCAAACTATGCTGTTAGGGGGTAGAGTGTGTGAGGAATGGCCAGGAGTGCATTGAATTGTCAAGTCGTAAGTTAGCAGGCATGAATGAAGGTTTCAACAGCAGATAAACAAAGGCAGGGAACAAGTTGGACAATGACATGGTAGTGAAAAAGAAAGCCTTAGTGATTTCATGGGAGTGTAGCTGATATTTCTTACTTTGCCCATTCAGCACTCTTCTGAGTTCTAGCTTCTCTTCTCCTCATTGTTATTCTGACTCTTCTGTTTCTGATGCTCTAATTTATTGATTATGCTGGAATTTATGACCAAGTGAGAACCCCTCCACCCAGAACATGTAGAGCTGCCTAGTCTCTTATGGTAGCAACAATACAATGAGGAGGCAGGGAGAAACCAGGGACCAGTGTCAGGAACCATGATGGTTTGTATCTGAAAACTCAGGCACTGCCCTGGAAATGCTGGCTGTATGCACAATACATGGATAGTTAATATATATTCAAATAAAACTTTACATGTATATTGTCAGTATTTTGTCGGACTATGTTGTGCGTGAAACTGGGAGGAAGATGAATGGACTCATGGCCAAAAGGGGTAATTTGACTCTGCTTATAATCTAATAGGTTGATTTGAACTGCATCATTTTTCTGAGTGATGATAACACAGATTTGTAACTTTATAAAGGGAGTGCTGGATGGAGAATTATAATTCCATTCCAAAAGTTCACACGAAAAGACCTGCGTATATTTATTCTTACAAAAGCATAATGTGACACTTTGTGGGACTGACCTATCAAGCACTACCAAACATAGTTAGACTAAGAATCCCTTTTCTCTTATTCAAAACTAAATTTGAATGTGGGGGTGGGGAGAGGAGGGAGAAGTATCGATATAAAGTCATTGGTAGAAAGATTAAAGAGGAGTTAGAGGAATATTTTTTTTATCCAATTACCGCTGGGGGTCTGGAACTCATTGCCTAGGGAGTTGATTGATGCAGAAACCCTCATTGGATTTTAAAAAAACTTTGATATGTACTTGAAGTGCTGTAACCTATAGGGCTAAGGACCAAGTTCTGGGTGTGGGATTAGGTTGGATAGCTCTTTCTCAGCTGCTGCAGACACAGCAGGCCCAGTGGCTGCGGGGTGGCACAGTGGATCAGTGGTTAGCACTGCTCCCTCACAGCGCCAGGGACCAAAGTTTGATTCCACCCTCGGGTGACTGTGTGAGTTTGCACAGCCTCGCCATGTCTGAGTGGGTTTCCTCTGGGTCCTCTGGTTTCCTCCCACAATCCAAAGATGTGCAGGTTCGGTGAATTGGCCATGCTAAATTGGCTAGAGTGTTCAGGGACGTGTAGCTTGGATGCATTAGTCAGGGGTAAATATAAGGTAAGGGAATGGGGCTGGGTAGGTTACTCTTTGGAGGGTCAGTTTGGGCCGAAGGGCCTCTTTTAACACTGTAGGAATTCTAATTTTAATTCTAACCTTATGCTGTGCATTAAGTCTTCCATCCTTCTATGGAGCAACAAACATTAGTGCATTTTGAAGGACTCTGGTTCCCTGCAATAAAGCATTGTTTTCCTTCTGTGATCCAGCTACAACTTTCACAAGATCAGCTTAAACCAACAAGTCAGGAAATAAGCACTGTATTTATCTTTCTTTTTTAAAAAAAGAATCAAATCAAGTTTCTCCTACAAAATGCCCTGCAAAGTGAGTAGGTTGATAGGAAGGCTAATGAAGAGTCTGACCTGGAGCAAATAGCAGCACTGTTGGGAAACTCCCAATGACTTTACAGTGATAGTTTATGTCAGTGAATACATCTACAAATGAAATCTCTTCCCCACTGTTCTGCAAATCCTTTGTGTTGGTCAATACGCCACATCCCATCACTTACCCAAACCCAGTCCTCGCCATCGGAATATATAATTAACATATGCATGCCTCAATTAATTTTCACACAGTTTCCAATGATGACAACCTCCAGACTCCTGCAGATGTTCGGTTATCAGAGGCACATCATTCAGTCACAGTGCAACAAAATTATGGAAACTCTTCCCTCTCTCTTGCAGGACAAGGTGGCATACAATTAAAGGAAATAGAGCAGAACCGGCCAGGGATAGGCAAACATGTTTCATGCAATGCCAAGACAAGAGGTGATTCTCTGCATTGTGATGCCATCTATGTCAGAGGCCATTGCAATCAGTGTCACTGATAACTTTGAGAAGAATGGTAACGTCCTGTCTGCTCTTTTCTAAATTCTACAGCACCCTTTTCCCTCTATCTGGCATGTAGTCCATGATGTGACCAAAAGCAATAAATCAGACTCGACTGAGCAATAACATTTGCTGTTTGATGTCTCAGCTTCCATTGCAGCACAGGTAGAAATTGACCAAAGTCCAGTTCTGCTTTCTCTATCAGGGTAACAGATACTGTGCTCCCACCACTGATATTCCACCCTTGCAATTTGTTTTGAATCAGCCCAGGCAACTACTGCTCCCCATGCTCATTCAGTGTGATGTATATCCCATCCCTCATGGCCCAGAGCAATTTGGGAATGTCCTTCTAAGCCATCTGCATTTTCCATGCCACTAGGGTGGTACTATATTGATAAGGCAAAGCACCAATCGCTCCAGGCACCATGGGGATTTCTTAGGGTGCATGGTTTATTTTTGTGTGTTGAATAGAAATGTTGTTCGACAAATATGTTATGGAAAGGGTTTTGTTGGAATATTACAAGATCCTGATAGTCTTCTCTTTTTCTCCTTCTCCTCTTCTGAGGATGCCTTACAGCAATTGCCTCATTCTCATGGTAATGAAATTGTGGAGGACACAGCAGGCCACAATGAAATTTGACATACACTCAGAAAGTACTGGTGGGCTTTCCTCAAGTACTCCAGAAATTGGAAGCACTGCTTAATATTTGGTGGCTTGTTCCACAATGTGCCTGGGGGCTATATAGCTTACATTGTATGTCGTTGCCTTTGCTTTGTTGGCAGCACTGTGTAATGCCTCCAACTGCCACTCCCATGTTCTTCCCAGTGGTTCAACGATGAAGGAAACAGCAGACATTTTGTAACTGTTCCTGGTGTGTAGACTTCGCTGGCTAGGCCAGCATTTATTGCCCATTTTTAATTATCTTGAAGGAGCTGACAATGAATTCCTTTCTTGAATTGTTGCAATAGTTGGGATGTAGAGGCACCCATGAGGAAGTTCCATGATTCTGACCTAATGACAGTGAGGGAAAGGTGATATAGTTACTAGGCAGCATGGCTTTGGAGGGTAACTTGCAACATAGATTTTCTCATGTGTCTGATGCCCTGTTATTGCAGGCACTGGAGGGCATTGATCATCAGAATGAAGACAACGTGGCTGCTGCCAGGAAAGAGACCATTCAATGACACGCATGGTTATTACCATCCATGGCAATACCAATTGTACATTAATGGAATGGTAAACCAGATGGATTTTTATATGTATCTCTGTTGACAATATGAACTACAAAGCCAAAAACATGAATCCTGTGATGCTGGCAAAGCTATATCCCAGAGAAAAAGCAAAGATATGAGGTATAGGATACAGTGAAATGTGGCTGTCTGGATACAGAGTTGGCTGGCCGATAGAGGACAGCGAATAGTAGTAGATGGAAAGTATGCCGCCTGGAGGTCGGTGGCCAGTGGTGAATCACACTGATCTGTTCTTGGGCCTCTGCTTTTTGTAGGATTTATAAATGATTTGAATGAAGAAGTGGAAGGGTGGGTTAGCAAGTTTGCTGATGACACAAAGGTTGATGGTGTTGTAGATAGTGTCGAGGGCTGTTGCAGGCTACAACAAGACACTGACAGGATGCAGAACTGGGCTGAGAATTGGCAGATGGAGGTCAACCTGGATAAATGTGAAGTGATTCATTTTGGAAGGTCGAATTTGAATGCTGAATACTGGATTAAAGACAGGATGGAGGAACAGTGGGATCTTGGGGTCCACGTACATTGATTCCCCAAAGTTGCCACCCAAGTTAATGGGGTTGTTAAGAAGGCCTGCGGTGTTTTGGTTTTCATTAACAGGGAGATTGAGTTTTAAGAGCTGTGAGATTTTGCTGCAGATTTATAAAATCCTGGTTAGACCACACTTGGAATATTGTGTCCAGTTCTGGTCACCTCATTATAGAAAGGATGTAGATGCTTTGGAGAAGGTGCAGAGGAGATTTACCAGGATGCTGCCTGGATTGGAGGGCTTGTCTTTGAAGAGAGGTTAAGTGAGCTGGGGTTTTTCACACTGCAGAGAAGAAGGAAGAGAGGTGACTTGATAGAGATGTACAAGGTAATGAGAGGCATGGATAGAGTAGTTAGCCAGAGACTTTTCCCCAAGGCAGAAATGGCTGTCATGAATTTTAAGGTGGTTGGAGTAAGGTATCGGGAAGATGTCAGAGGTAGGTTATATGCGCAGACAGTGGTGAGTGTGTGGAATGCATTGCCAGCGGAGGTAGTAGAGTCAGAGACATTAGGGATATTTAAGCAACTGCTGGACAAGCACATGGACTGCAGTAAATTGAGGAGTGTGTAAGTTAGGTTGATCTTAGATTAAAATAAATGTTCTTCACCACATCATGGGCCGAAGGGTCTGTACTATGCTGTACTCCTCGGTGTCCTATGTTCCATATTCTGTATTCCGTGTTCTAGCATTTCCATCAGAGTTCCTTTGAAGCACAATGCCAGTTGGAGGAACGGCAGCTAATGTTCCATTTAGATACTTTATAACCCCTAGAATTAAATATTGAGTTAAAGGGTCATAGAGACATGCAACATTAGAAACAGACCCTCTGTCCAATTCATCCATGCTGACCGGACATCCCTATCTAACCTTGTCCCATTTACCAGCATTTGGCTCATATCCTTCTAAACCTTTACCATTCATACACCCATTCAGTAGCCTTTCAAATGTTGTAATTGGACCTGCCTCCACTAATTCCTCTGGCAGATTGCTCCACACATGTGGCACCCACTGCGTGAAAAATTAGGTCCTCAGGTCCTTTTTAAGTCTTTCCCCTCTCGTCTTAAACCAATGCCCTCTAATGTTGGACTCCTCCACCTGATGAAAAAGACCATGGCTATTCACCCTATCCATTCCCCTCATGCTTTTATAAACTTCTATAAGGTTCTGCAGCCTTAGACTCTTCACTTCAGGGAAAAAAAACCCAGCCTATTCAGCCTCTCCCTATAGCTTAAATCCTCCAAACCTGGCAATATCCTTGTAACTTTTTTCTGCACCCTTTCAAGTTTCATACCATCTTTCATATAGAAGTGCAACTAAAATTTTATGCAATATACTAAAAATGGCCTCACCATGGTCCTTTACAGCCACAACACACCTATATTCTGATCAATGAAGGTAAGCATACCCTGTGACTTCACATTTAAGGAATTATGCAACTACACTCCTAGGTCTATTTGTTCAGCAAACTCCACAGCACAACTTCAGAGCATAATCCTGTCCATCATTTTTCTTACATCCCACTCTCCCTTAATGTATAGGGTCTTTTATGGACAGTCCTCCTCTGTTATCTTGCTGTCTTAATTAATTTCTCCAATATGTTGCAGGCTGACGGATAATGAAACTGCCACTTACATACCTCTTCCAGACCTGTGGACAAGCGACCAAGTACTCTGCCTTCTTTGCGAAGATGCACCAACTTACCACGACATTTCCTGAACCATCGGACAGTACTTTGTAAATATTGCAGTAGCAAAAATGCTAGTGGGATGTCCCTCATGTATATGTTCCAGCTAAGAATGTGCACATGTATAAATTGGATTCACACACTCCAGGATACTAGCATGTGTATCAATGCAAGATGTGGCAGTGGAGTAGAACACTCCAGCTGGAGCACATCCGCTCTGCCTGTTTCTCTTTTCTTCTTTTTCTTCACTTTTACTTCTTGTCTCACAGCCTTTTGATGACTCCTGGCCTCTGGTGATGATTCCTGGGCTCCAGCAACAATCCCTGACCACCTGTGATGACTCCTGTCTTCCGGTGACAAATCCCGGCCTCTGGCAATGATTCCAGGCCTATGGTAAGCGATGATTCCAGCCTCCGGTGACAATCCCCAGTTGTCTATGATGACTCTTGTCTTCCAGCAACAAGTCCCGGCCTCCAGTGATGATTCCTGGCCTCCGGTGACAATCCCCGGTCATCAATGACAACTCCTGTCTTCCAGCAATGGCTTATTAAGATTAGATTACTTACAGTGTGGAAACAGGCCGTTCGGCCCAACAAGTCCACACCGACCCGCCGAGGCGCAACCCACCCAGACCCATTTCCCTACATTTACCCCTTTACCCAACACTACGGGCAATTTAGCATGGCCAATTCACCTAACCTGCACATTTTTGGATTGTGGGAGGAAACCAGAGCACCCAGAGGAAACCCACGCAGACACAGGGAGAATGTGCAAACTCCACACAGAGAGTCACCTGAGGCAGGAATTGAACCCGGGTCTCTGGCGCTGTGAAGCAACAGTGCTAACCACTGTGCCACCGTGCCACTCACAGACTCCTGACCTCTAGTGACCATTCCCAGCCACTGGTGATGATTCCCAGCCTCGGCAAGTGACAAATCCAGGCCTCTGAAAACAAATCCCAGCTGCCGGCAGCAACTCTAGGTCTCTAATGACGATTGTCAGCCTCCTGCGAATACTTTCTGCCTTGTGTACTAGCCACCCACACCAGCCTCCTGGCATGGTGACATCCTGGCCTCCCACAATGGTCTCCTGGCGTGGCGTGGCAACCTCCAGGGCATGTGCAGCGGCCTCCTTGATGTACTGTAGTGATCTCCTGGCCTGGCGCAGTGGCCTCCTCATCCCAGCCTGCTGACTTTCCAGCCTCCTACAGTGGTATGGCAGTGTGGAGCCAGGGCCCCATGTGAACTGAAAGCTAGTTGCCAATATGGTCTGTTCTACTGAACTTTTATTTTTGTAATGCTGAACATTTTATTTCTCTATTGTCCAAAATCTTGTAACTAAAGAAGCTATGCCTAGGTACTTTTGCATCTAAGTTGGCGCTGTAATCGGCGACATATAAACTTTCCACTATACTCATTGAGTATTTGTGACAATAAATACTCAATGAGTATTATAAACACTGTTCTAAATCACCTGTAGGATGAGAACTAAGAAGTCCTGATGCTTTAATGTAAATACCCTGCCTATGTTAGTGCCCTTTCCAAGATAGGAGATGTGTAGATGGACAAAATGCAGCTGAAGCATATTGTATGCCAATCTCTTACCTCATGTGTATGGAAGTCAACTTTAGGCCCCTCATGCAGTACCATAAATGTTCAAACTGTTTAAACACATGGTGTCCTTCAACTAAATGACAGTTTAATAATTCACCACTGACTATTGTTTATTGATAAAATTTTGTTTTTGTGTCTTCATCCTTCCCCCTTTAATCACAGCAGTAACACCGCAAAGTGATATGACTTTTATTTTAGAAATACATGTTTTGTTGTAAAATAATTATATTCATTTTGTTTATATTTATTTATTCATATACACAAGTGGAGACGTAAAAATAAACATTGCCAAATATATTTTGAAAGAATATAGAGTGACTGACAGATTTGTTCTTTCATACCCATTTTACTCTTTTCTGTTGCCAGTGCTACATTTAAAGTGACCATTCCACAAACCTGTGTTAAGAATTAAGAATTATTGCATACAACGTGATCTTGCAGTGCTACAATTTGAGTTGCTCTTCATATTAATTACTTTATTTTCGAGTTTCCAGTATTCTGATTAGTATTCAGTTATAGCTTTTTTACTGTTTTGCATTATCTTTCCTACTTATACATATGTTTACACATAAGTCCCTTTACTTTCATATTTTTTTCAATCCTTTGGTAGTTTTATTCTCATTATTTTCCTTTTTACATTGATTTATGATCATTACCTGATTATTTGCCATGTGATTTTGCTCACTTTCTTTTTCTGCAATTCCTTATTTTAAAGCACATTTAATAATTCTGCCCAAAATTAGTTTTGATTTTATCACTTAATGGATGCTTTAGTAGATTTCACCAAGCTCTCTGCACGTTTCTGATAGACTTTCTGGTATCTTGCACTCTTTCTTTTCATTTTACAGTTCATTCCTTATCCTCCTTTTACTGCTTCTGAAATACCTACTCATCTGGTTTGCAGCAGTTGGAATGTTGAGTGTTGTTTGTCTCTTCGCCAGAATACATAAACAGTGCTGGAACTGCCCACCCACATCTTCTGTAAACACAGGTTTTACCCATTCTCTCACATTCTTACTCTCTCAATGTCTTTTTTGTCACTGCTGTTTCATTTCTTGAAGTCTCAATGTGACCCTATTTTTCAATAATGTATCCTACTAACACTGTTCAGCACTAAAAGTTAAACATATTTTCGAAATTAATGTTTTTTTGATCAAAGTTTCCTCAATTCCTTATTATTATTTGCTTTTGCTTAAAATAATCTGTAATTAGGCAAGCTAGTGCTTAAGTAGTGGCCTCATACAGTTTTAACTAATTTTTAATAATCATCATGAAATTGAGATCTGCTTTGAATATAACAAAACGCAACTGGCACATGTTGACTGGCAAGCGATTAAAATCTCTGATTATTATGTTACAACATATTTCAAAAATTAATTTACTTCCTGTTATCTCTGTTTAACTGTATTGTTATTGGTTCAGAACCACACTGAAAGTGAAGATTGTTCGTGCTGGTTAAGTAAGGTATGTACTTTCCTGGTTAAAGACACATGTTCAATACTTTTCTGGCAAGGCACAGCTGACTGAATGTCATAAATGTAATCAAACTGTCATCCAGCAGTTTGTGTTAACAAATACACAGGGCATGACAGAGACTCCTTTACACTAGAGATTATAGGGGACCGTTTAGTCTGAGAGGCCATTTATGTAAACCTCAGCTCTGAAGTTGGACATGTGTTAAACTTGTTTATAGATTTCTCAGTCTATTCTGAGTAGCTCATTTCAGAAAAAAAAAGGAAAATGGATACCAAACAAGAGACGTATTAGGATGAGACACAGGCTGCCCCAGGAAAGTAATTTTTCCTTCCTTTCTAAAGATTTGCAAAAATGTTTTAGAATGGAGAATTTTTGTATGAAACAAACATTTGGCTGGGTAAATTGTACATTAGCATCTTCAATGAAGTCTGCATAATTTTGAATAAACACTGAAAGAACTGCAGATGCTGTAATTCAGAAACAAAAACAGAAATTGTTGGAAAAGCTCAGCAGATCTGGTAGCATCTGCAGAGAGAAATCAGAGTTAATGTTCTGAATATTCCTCAGAACTGTGGATATCACATCGATAGTGCTGCGATTTGCAGCTCTTTTCCAAATGTATTATATCCACATGCATCAGTGGTCTCTCAGTGTTCTGGAAGAGTGCTGTGAACCCAGCATTTATCACTGCTTGATAAATTCACTACCCGCTATCCAATGATCATTTAACATCATTTTGCACTCATGGTTTTTACAAATGATGTCTCATACTTTTGCAGGCATTAGAGGAGAGTAGATTATCTTTTATTTGTCATTTCTCCACATACAACTGACACAGTAAGAACAAGACAGCATTCCTCCAGGACTAAGGGACAGCACAAACTACACAATCATAGACAGGGTGGCATAAAGTGTATACAAAGTGCAAAACACGCAAGTTATAGTGTAATAGAGGAATGATAAATAATAGACATTTTTCTAACAGCAATTCAAAGTCATGCAAAGAATTTCAGATGGGAAAGTGTCTGATTATACTGCATTAAGACTTGGGGGAAGAAACTGTTGCACAGTCTGGCCATGAGAGACCGGATGCTCTGCTATCTTCTGCCAGATGGCAGGAGGAAGAAGAGCTTGAGTGAGGGATGTGGGCTCTTCCACAATGCTCTTAGCCTTTCGGATGCAGCGAATGGTGTAATGGAGGGGAGAGAGACCTCGATGATCTTCTCAGCTCTCCCCACTATCCATTGTAGAGTCTTACAATCCGAGATGGTGCAATTCCCGAACCAGGCAGTGATGCAGCAGCTCAGGTTACTCTCAATGAAGCCCCTGCAGAAGGTGGTGAGGATGGGTGAGTGGGAGGTGGGCTTTCCTCAACCTGCGCAGAATGTGGAGACACTGCTGGGCTTTCTTCACTATGGAGCTGGTGTTGAGGGTCCAGGTGAAATTCTCTACCAGGTGGATGTCGAGAAATTTGGTGCTCTTCATGATCACCATGGGGGAGCCTTCAATGTCCAGCAGAGAGTGGTCCCTCCGTACCTTACTGAAGCCAAAAACTAATGGCTGGCACGGTGGCTTAGCAACTTCACGCTGCAGAGAATCTGATCTAATCTACATCACCTTTCGAATAGGCAGCATGGTGGCTCAGTGATTAGCACTGCTGCCTCACAGCACCAGGGTCCCAGGTTCGATTCCAGCCTCAGGTGATTGTCTGTCTGGAGTTTGCACATTCTCCTCGTGTCTGCGTGCGTTTTCTCCGTGTGATCTAGCTTCTTTCCACAGTCCAAAGGTGTGCAGGTCAGGTGAATTGGCCATGCTAAACTGCCCACAGTATTAGGTGCATTAATCAGAGGGAAATTGGTCTGGGTGGGTTACTGTTTGGAGGGTCTGTGTGGCTTATAGAGTCATAGAGATGTACAGCATGGAAACAGACTTTTCAGTCCAACCCGTCCATGCCAACCAGATATTTCAACCCAATCTAGTCCCACCTGCCAGCACCCGGCCCATATCCATCCAAACCCTTCCTATTCATATACTCATCCAAATGCCTCTTAAATGTTGCAATTGTACCAGCCTCCACCACTTCCTCTGGGCAGCTCATTCCATACACATACCACCCTCTGTATGAAAACGTTGCCCTCTTTTATATCTTTCCTCTCTGACTCTAAACCTATGCCTTCTCGTTCTGGACTCCCCGACCCCAGGGAAAAGACTTTGCCTATTTATCCTATCCATGCCCCTCATAATTTTGCAAATCTCTTTAAAGTCACCTCTCAGCCTCCGACGCTCCAGGGAAAACAGCCCCAGCCTGTTCAGCGACTCCCTATAGCTCAAATCCTCCAATCCTGGCAACATCCTTGTAAATCTTTTCTGAACCCTTTCAAGTTTCACAACATCTTTCTGATAGGAAGGAGACCAAAATTGCACGCAATAGTCCAACAGTGGCCTAACCAATGTCCTGTACAGCCACAACATGACCTCCCAACTCCTG